>NW_008328607.1:306389-348569 GCF_000622305.1 Nannospalax galili
GATAGATAGATAGATAGATAGAGCCAAACAGAAAGTCTTACAGGATCTCTAGTTAGAAACTTTAACTTATTTGCTCATTACTGAAACAATAACAAAAGACTCTCCTGCATCTCAGTGACTATGCCAGAGAGAGAAACAAGATGGAATCACACTTCCCTATCTCCCAAAGAGCACACAGAATAGAGCAGAAGAGGGATGTGGACAGGTGATGGGAAGGGCCTCAGGGAGAGCAGAAAGAGGCACAGAGAAGGTGCTCTGAAGGGGAGGACCACGAGGGGAGGAAAAAAAGAGTGCTGTCTTAGTCAAAGAAAGGTTGAGCAGTAAATAGTAATTAACCAAATGGTGAAGTAGGAAGGAACGTTCCAGGTGGAATCAGGAGGAGATGACCTAATTTAAAGAAACAAGTTGCATTTAGTGTGGACCTAAGTTTAGTAAGTCTGAAAAAGGTGTTTGTTAAAGAACTTTAAACATCCCAAAGTTATAAACCATATCATGTTTTCTATTCATTTAGCCAATTCTGTGTAGAGGACAGTGCCTGGCACACGGCAGGTACTCAGTAGATGTTAAATTGAAATGAACTACAAATTTAAGAATCGTTCTCCCTTACTCCCATTGGTCTGAACGGATAATGGTTCCAATGTGTTGCTTGAATTTTTATGCCAGAAAGCTTGTGCTTTGAGCCTGTCTGGGAACAGATATATTACTCCAATCTTTAAATCTATGTGGCTAAGTATGTTAAATGATGTCTTGCCTTGGGGACTTTTACAATCCTTTATTTTGAATATTTATTGTATACTCTCTGTAGCAATGATGTAACAGGCCAATGCAAACAATAAAGCCCCTGCCTTCATTTAGTAGGTAAACCTGTTCTTATTTCTTAGTTATTTATATAATTAGACAAGTATTTCCTAACTATGATTGGGATAGACGAAGTGGAAAGGCAGGTGTATGCAGCATATCTACGGGGGCCTTGCCTTCTGCTGGGGTTGGCAGGGTGATCAGTAAGAGCTGCTTCAAGGAATACAGATGGAATCCGGATTGTAAGAAAAAGAGAAAGGAGAGAGAGACAAGAGCATATGAAGGGATCTTGGCCAAAGGAGACCACACTTTAATAGGTGGAACTGCAACTGTGGTTACACATTGAGTTTTTTTTTAAATCCTAGCACTCGAGGCAAAGGCAAGTGGATTTTTGTGATATCAAGGCCAGCCTGGTCTCCATTTCCAGTTCCAGGCCAGCTGGGGCTAAAGGGAGATGTTGTCTCAAACAAATAATCAAAACAGCTCTTCCTAAACTGTAATCACGTATCTATCGGGTGAATCCAGGAGATCCTAGCACATGAAGAGGAAACCCACTTCTTTCACTGTTTCAACACACAAATGTGTGTGCCTGATGCTAGGCCACATCTGGAAGGTAGAGATTAGACCTCATTCACTCTGGGAGCTGGCAGTCGTGCAGGGAAGTGGATGAGGCAGCATGCATCATCCTAGAGGGTGCTGGCTTCTGCACTGGAGGCAGAACACATTGTGTACAGGGCAGCTGTGCATGCATATCTGGCCGGGCTCTCAGATGAGGCAGCCTCTGAAAGATGAGGACATTCCAAGGAACAAAGGGGGCACTACAGAGTTGGGCAACCTGTGGAGATGGCACTGTGTCATTAGAGAAGAACAAATGACATTCACAGAACTATTGGGGATGAGAATGAAATGAAGTTAAAACCATGGGCAGGGAAGTACGGAAGCATCCTGAAAAGAAGTTTGTATTTATTCTGTAGTCAGTGAGGAAGCATTAGAGAAGTTTGAATCAGGAACAAACATGAGCAATGGATTAAAGTAGTCTGAGAATAAACTAGTGAAGACAATAATGTTGTGATTCAGGCAAGTATTTCATGGAGACCTACATGCACCGAGTAATGTCAAGGCAAAAGAGAACCAACACAAAAGAGATGCTTGAGATGTAACCAGTGGGTTTTTAGAGAGAAAGCTGTAGAGTCCAGGAGAAATCTAAGTTGACCCCAAGTAGTCCATCTCAAGGAAGTGGGTGGCAGGTAGCATTTGGAGAGCAGGAACTTGCCTTATCTATAAGATCTCAACACATAATCACCAACATAGCCAACTCATAAATGAAATCTTGGGTTTCTTAAATCACCAAATCACTGATACTTTTAGGATTTCAGTTCTTTATATAGCAGGCACTACCTTTCCAAGAAAAAAAATAAATCTCAAGAAAAATAAAGTGTTCATCAGGTCCCAGCCTCTCTCAAACACCTCCTCCTTTCTGACTCCTCTCCACTTTATAGTCAAAGCGATAAGAGCCATCCTGTATTAAGTCATTATGATCTGTCGCCAAGTGACTACATAACCACAAGAGGGCAATGAAAATGGCCAGAGAGGCACAGGGTGGTAATTATTTTCCCATTAGCACCAACTACACTAACAGCAACACAGAACAATTAGCATTCCTAAACTCATGCTTAGCTGTAACCTCTGTGTGCCTTGCATGGAGCAGATTGATGCATGGCTGGAAAGTAATAAGCAAAAGGAAAGCATTGTTCAGTGAGCCTGCTGCATCCTGGCCATGTCTGTGGGCTATCAGGGATGCATTTGGGTGGAAAAAATGTGGGAGAACTCAATTTTGATTGCCACTGACTTAGCCTGTCTCAAGCCAAATGCTACTGAATTGAGCTGTTCCTTCTTTGGGCCTCCAGGAAGCAAGCATTTGAGTAGAAGAAAGCTACAGCAGTAATCACACAACAAGCACAGTCCTTTGCATTTATCTGTCTCTATTCTGTCCATCACTAGGCAACCATTCTTTGTGCTTAAACCTACACTTCTTTTGTGCATTATAACACTTGATTGTTTGAACCAACAGTTCTATTTTGCAGTGTGCCAGGGGGGATATCTCTACTATTTATTCCTGCTTAGGCCAACCACAATGAAGAACAAGTCATTTTGACCTCCACTCTGATTAAAGGGCCCCTCCTCCATGTCCTCATAGCATCATGTTATGGTGCAGATCAGAAACTCCACTGCAATTGTCCATTTACTTCTTCCTTTCTCTCTCTAGACTGTTCCTGGAGGGCAGGTACTATATCTTGTCTGTCTATAGACATATCCCATGTATCCAGCACAGTACCTGGCTATAAGCATAGAGCTCCATAACTGCTAGATGAACAAGTGAATGAATGAATAAATGAACAAAAGAATTTTTTCCTGAAATTCAAACCCTGATTGTTGAAAGTGTGATTATTTGGGTTAGAGAACAGGCCAGGGAGGTTGAACAGACTTGGTCAGGAAGAAGTAGGCAAGATGGAAGAGGTTTGCTGTGGACCAGCCAGGTGAGTAGTTATAGCTACACATGCAAAGCCATTTTCCAACTCCAGCTAGAGACATCATGAGACAGACTTACCGTGTCACACTGAGCAAAATGGCTCATTATTGCTCAGGCAAAGAAGAACTGTCTCCGAGTAACTGTTTGTGTCTGCTAGGCTCAAGGACTTTTATTCAAATGATTTATTGAAGTCATGCTCTCGGGAGAAGGGAAGCGAGAGAACCTGAACAGGAAGTCAGACTGGAAATAGCTGCAACTGACAGTCATGAGCTGTGGTATTAGTTCCAGATTAAGGCAGGGAGACTGGCCCTTTGTCTCCCCATGAGGGTCAAAAGCTATAAAGCTATCCCCTGAGGCAAAAACCATAACTTCCTAGTGATCACAGTTCTAATTTCAGTGGAGGGCAATATCTGGTGGACAACTGTGAGCTGTTTGCTAGGGGATGGGTGCATGCCTGGTAAAAGTGTTCTGGGCAGCGGCCAGCTAGATGGCTCAGTGGATAGAGGCACTTTGCCTTTGTTGGATCCCCAGTGCCCACATAGTGGAAGAAGAGAACTGACTCCTGCAAATTGTTCTCTGACCTCTGTGTGCATACATACATACACATGCATGCGCGCGTGCACACACACAAGTGCGGGCAAACGCACAAATAAAATATAAAATAAAACATCTGCATAGTTTCACAGTGTGTAATGCTTATTAGAGCAATTGCTACCATTTATTAAATGCCCAACATATGCCAAGTGCTGGGCTAAATTTTATTTCTGTATGTGCATTTGCTTGTCTACTCCTAAGGGAAAGATAGCCGACTGTCGTTCATTTCCACTGAACAGGTGAGAAAACTCAGAAAACACCTTATTTCATGGGGAGGATATTTTCTTTCTATATCTACGTTCCTAGGATACCATCAAGATACTGTGTATCCAGTCAGCCTGAATTCTGTGCATCTTTTCAATTAATGAATTCCACTGATGTTTTTGAGCATACACACCACAACCAGGATAAACCCTTCGAGATATATCAGTGAACTGATAGTCTTGACTTTATCCTCAAAGAAAAAGACTAAGCCTTAGGCCCACATCTCATATCCATGGGAACTAACTTAAAATAATTGTTTAGATGCCTACTATGCACATTCAGACCCATAAAACCCTGATTAAGAAAGAATCCATATCACTATCAAAATTCTCTTCAATCGGTCACAGAAAACTTACCACTAGGATGACTATTTCTGGTACTTTGACAAACTAAACCCCACAGTTCCCTCCTTGTGCTTTGAAGAGATCGAACTTTGTGATCTTGAATTTCCTTCCCGGCCATCACATCTTAGGATTCATACCCCCGACGAGCCACAGGGCTCACAGCTACACCTGTGTTGGGACTGCAATGGTCAGTTTTATGTCTCAAGTTGGCTAAGCTATGGCTGCTTACCATCAAACTCTCCTCCAGGTTTCACTATGAAGATATCTTCATATCATGTGACTATAAATGAGGTTACCCTCAGCAATCTGGTTGGGCCTCATTCAGTCAGTGATACAAAAGCTTTAGGATCAAAACTAAGGATCTTGTGGGGAAGGAAGGCATGTACCTTCATCATATAGCTTTAGTTTCTGCATTGGCTCCAGCTTGAGACTTTCCAAACTGTCCTGCCCACCTCATATCAGGCTTTCCGGCCACCCCTTCAGGCACTCAAGCCAGTTTCCTACAATAAATCATTTCTCTTAAAATATCCCTCTCTCCATATATATCCATAAGTAGATATTAATATAGAAATATAGATATAGATGTGCCTCTCTCCTAGTTTTTTATATACACATATATCAATATAAATATAGATGATATAGCTGTAGATATATAACTATGAATAGATAAGAGTACCGGTAATGATATGTCGATCTCCTCCTGATTCTGTTTCTCTAGGGGAACTTGAGTGCCAGAGGAACCCACTGTGAACTTTTCTTCTTAGGCTGTCATCCAGTATTCTTAGGCCTGTCTGGATTACTGTCTGGATTACCATACTTAAAGCACCAAGAAATGTTCATCTCCTCAACGAACTCATTCAGAAGTTTGCAACCAGAAAATGTAGAATTTGTATACTTATTTAAGCTCTGTTTTTTATTTTGATCTATGTATGGGTAGGAAGGTCTATAATTCCAGGTTCTATCTTCTACAGGAACTAATCCAGCTTTATATAGCCAATATAGAATGTGTATTCCTGAAGGTCAGAGACCAAGTCATGGTTTCAGGAACTCTCTAGAAACAAGTCTGATGCCTTCTGTCCCTCATCCCCAGCCAAGAACACAGAGGTTGTACAAGCTGACATCTCAGAGAACCCACCTACAGAAGGTGCTGAACCGATCTTTATTTTCCTTTACTTTTTATTTATTTATTTTTATCCAAAGTATGCTACCTTTGAAAAATGGGAAACAGGCTTGGTGAAATGCAGGCTTGCTTGGTTTTAGCAAATGGATTTATCATCTCCAAGGGAGGGACTGCTTCCTCAGGGTGGCTAGAGATTTATTAGCTGAAAACATTCCAGAGACAAAGCCTTCTCTTGTTTGTGTCCCTCCATAGATTTCTGGGAGTCCAGATGACTGATGTGAGTGAGGCGTTGCAGGTGGTTGAAGAGATGTTCACTCTCACAGTGGTGCACAGGCAGGCTGTTTGGGAATAGATGGGACTAAGAGGGACTTCTGCTGACTCTTGGAGTATAAACTCTTTCTTGAACATAACTTGGAATTGTTATGAGATGTGGAAAGAGCAGGCATCTAATTAATTTGAGTTCACAGGCAGGCTGACTCTCAACCCCTGGATTTTTAACCCCTTTGATGGAGAAAGTGCCAAAAGGTTCAAGTTCTCAATCAAATCGTTCCAGGGTCAGGTGAGACTATAGCAACTCACAAAGAGGAAGCACAAGTGGATTGTTTAGATCACAAAGGAAGGATGTGAAACGTCCATCAACCTGATTTAGCCTGTTGGTCCTCATCCGCAGCCAAGCACACAAGAGGCTGCCCAGCTTGACATCTCAGAAACTTGGTAGAGTTCAGAAACTAAGAGACAAGGGAAAGATTTCAGAATAGGACTCCAAGATCCAAATTTTAAAACATGTGTGTATAGTAGAACCTAAAAGGCACTGGAGAGAAGAAAGAAACGGGAACAAGGAGCAGAGTCCCTCTCCCGCACACTTCTGGAACTTCTCCAGTTCTATTAATGCTCAGCACACTGGCCTTCCTCCCATACAATCCCCTCCACATGGCCAGCATGACACTCTTCACACTTCTCCACGGAAAGCCTTTGATATAAAAGCCTGCATCCTCCACAGGACACCCAGAACCTTCCAGAACTAGCTCTAGCCTCTCTCTAGTCACATTCCCTCATGTCTTCCTCTATAAGTTTTTTGACCAAATGGAATAATTTTACACCCTATCTGCTCTGTGTCCTTCCAGTCTCCTGCCTGAAACGCTCTCTGCAAACCTTCCAAGATCTCACCAACCCTTCCAGACACAACTCAGATCTGGCGGCACCTCATCAGGCTGAGTCCTCAGTCTCCTGATGCTTTTCCCAAACTCCCTGTTTTCCAGGGACCACTATATTCTTTCTTTGTGTAGTACATTCACACTTTAATTCACACCAGAGTGTAAGCTCCTCAGAACTGCATACAATGGCCTTTTATTTTAAATCATCTCTGGGAATACACACAGAATAAAAAGACATGTAATTTTAAAATTTAAATCTATGTGATTCTTTAGTACTTGACACTTCATAGGACCTCAATAAATGCAGTTGTGATGTTTGTATGTTTGTTTGGAGGCAGGGTTTTCTTGTAACCCCAGCTGACCTGGAACTCACTGTATAGACCAGACCTTGATCTCACAGAGATCCACCTGCCTCTGCCTCCCAAGTGTGGGATTAAAGTGTGCACCACCATGGCCAGCTAATAAATACAGTTGGATAAATGAAGCAACTGGGTCAGTGGAGAACTGTATCTCCAATCCTGACCTATAGTGTACACTGAGATACTGCTTTCACAAGTTATCTGTTTAATGCCGTCTGAAAATTGACTCTCTTGAACACACCCTACAGGATAGTCTCATAGCTTCACACATGCACTGTGCTTTGCACACAAATCAGTCTTTGTTCTTGTGTTGCAAGAAATGAGCTGCTCAAAAATTGCACAACATCTAGCATTAAGCAATGACTAATAAGTACTGTGTAATTATGTCATCGATTTAGGATATTTATCTACCATTCCTTAGAAAAAGGCGATAATGGCACCTGGGGGTCAAAAGCCAGTCTGAAGCCCAGGGAAACCCCCTTGTTTTGGCATAGGTTTTTGGATCCACTTTCTCCTCCCTAAGATATTCTCCATGCAGTGCTGACAGGAGGCCCTCAGGCATACAGGACCCTGCTACAAAGCTCTGTTTAGGAAGGGGCTGATGAGTGACCACCTCAAAGTCAGGGGCAGATCTTGGGCCAAGAGAAAAGTAAAGAACAAGCCGTGACACCCCATCCCAGGCTCCCAAAGACTGCTTCGTTGGGGGATATAGCAGTGGAGGCCTGTTCTTACGAACAGACTTGCGTGTACAACTTAGGCATAATTCAGCTCAAATCAGCATTCAGAAGAAACAACAGGTGACGGCTTTTCATTGTTACTGTAGCTCCCTAAGCAAGATGTCCGTCCAATTAGAGGATAATTATTGTCTGCAATCAGGACGAAGAAGTGGCAGAAGGAGGCCAACAGAAGCAGTGACCTGGCTGATAATTTATTAGATGCCAAGTGACTCTTTTTCTCTCTCCAGGCCTTTGTGAGAGAAACATGCAAATGCCACCAGGGCATCCCAGAGAGCAGCAGGTGGAGGAGTCCAGGATTCTGGGACATAATTGCTTTTCATCTCTGGATGAAGCTTTTTCAAACCTTTTGGCTCCCACACCATTCTGCTGTGGGAGAGTGCACACTGCATCAGCCCTGGAGCCCTTTCTTGCCTGACACACTGAGGGGCAACAGCTTGAGAACAAACAGAGCCTCTGGCCTCTCCTTGTTCCGTTCCTTAGGGACCTGAGCCTAAGGTGGCTGTTCTTCCCACACAGCATGGGCTGGCATTCTCCTTAAGATCTTCCGGAGCTCTAACCTTGACTATTTATATTCTGGGATGTTATTTTTTTTCTGGGCTCTTTACCAGTGTGTGACTTAAAAGTAACATAAACATGGCGAAATTCATGACAAAAGTGAATTTCCCCCTCTTAGTAGAGAACTGCAAAGCTTAAAGGCTTTCTGTGGGACTTTTAACATCAGCACATCCATGGATTCAGTCAAGTTCACTTCTTGCTCTACTCAAACAACAAGAAGGTTTTGCCCTGGAGAAATGCACAGCAGAGAACAAAGACTAGAAACCAAGGCAACATGCTTCTAAAAGATCCTTCCCCTCTGCATCAGTCAGGAGCTCTAAGGAGACATGATGTTGCCCACACATTCCTCAGAGACAAAGCAACAGTTTACATGTGGGATTTCAGCCGGCACATGCATCCACCAGCTCTGCCTCCAATTCCAAACGGGAGTGAGTGACAAATGGCTTCGGTGCCTCTCAGGGTTGTAGGTGGCCGGTGACCGATGGCACTCCTCTGTGTCATTATCCTCTGTGTGTATGTATTTTCCTCTTTTCACTTCCCCCACTATTTGTTCGCTCCCTCCCTTCCCCTCCTTCTGTTGACTTTTTCTTCCCCTGTAAACACAACTTCCAGCACTGCTTAGCATCCACCACTGTGGCTCTAGAAAGCTTTGCTTCCCCTCTGCTCCCTGGCTGGCTGGAACCCAGACTCTGGTGTGGACAGAACTGGGCCAGCCTCTGTATTTCTCTCCCCCAAGCCCTCTGAGGTAAGAGAGATGAACCAGCACTTCAGGCCTAGCCCCGTAAGCAAGGAAGGACCAGCAGAGGGTCACTGCCACTGCTTTCTATGCTATAAGCAGAAAAACTAACAACACGTTCAGCTTTGTGCAGACCTCACAAATGCCTGGGGAAATAAAGGCTGGGCTCCTGCTGGGGTTTCCTCCACACTGTCTGATAGTCAGAGAACCGAACAGGAGAAAGACAGTGGTGGCTTTTCACCCATGGCACACAGAGAAACCTTCTCAGGCCAGCTTCGCCCAACCTCGCCCCACAGCCGTGAATTGACTGCTGCAGATTACTGGAGCAGAGAGTTGGGAAATGAGACGGCAACTCTAATTGTCAAGGCAAAAGAAGTATGGCCGGACCAGAAAGGAAGCCTCAACGGTCTCTGGAAGAATCCCATGGCTGAGATTCTCAGGCTTGGAGGGACACGGAGTCGGTGAAAGTGGGAGGCATCAGAAGTGCAAAGTCAGCTGTACACTCCCTGTGTTAAAAATGCCAAGAACAAGACAGAGAAGAAGGGGAGGGGAAGGGTGCCTTTTGGTTTGTGGGAGGCAGGTTGCAAAATACTAGACACACATTTGCTTTCATGTGTCTGCCTGTTGCAAGTCCAATCTGCAGGCTGCAGGCTGGGAGCTAGGAGAACTGACAGGAGCACAGTATCCAGAGCTTGATCCTATCCCAGGGAGTTCCACCTCCACCTTTCCAGGTTCCAGAGGACCCTCTTCCTGCTACATCAAGAGACCTTTAGAGAGCAGGCCACCCAGACAAGCCCAGTGGAAGTGAGTTCCAAAAGCACTGACTGAAAAGTGGCCTGGTCTCCTGGAATCTGTACCTGCTGAGGAGCATATGTGTACCCAGTATGAAAGCTGCAGGCTTGCTTCTTAACCTGGGCACTGCTTTTAAAGCCTTGCGCCCTCAGTCTCTAATGTATACCCACGCCAGTCCACTGCAAGGGTCTTCCTGGATATACAGATAAGACTCTTCTGACCTGAGGAATCCTATCATTACTTCCATCACATCTATAGTCTCCTTAGCTAATTCCAAAAAGGGACAATGTCCAATCTAGAAAGGCAGACCAGCTGGTCTGAGCAGGAATTTGAACACTATGTATGGAGGTACTTAGGAAAGCAGGAGCTGGGCCATGGCCCTAGTTTTGATTTTTATAATGAGAGTCTGGAAGCACTTGTTTTTAGGGGAAGGATCCCAGAAACACAGTGAGGGGCAAGGGAAGCCAGACAGAAGAGAGCTACACTGAGAAATGGCATGCTGATGAGAGCAACCCAGGCCTGCTCCCATAGAAGACCCTTTTAAAGACTTGGTCAAATACATCTCTAACAGTCGAGAAACCTGGAAGACTGTCTGCTCCATCCCTCATTGGTTAAGAGTTGCTTCAAACATCTTTAACTCTGGATACCTTCTGGGTTAAAGGGGCTCAGCAAATTCCTATGACCAGAGAGACTAAGATGCAGAAGCTTGAGGTAAGGATCCACGGTGTGTCCATGAAGCTGCAGATGACAATGGGGGGGAGGGGGCTGCGCCACCAATCTGTGACAGCCATTGTGACACTAGCAACTCCTCTTTACCCGTGTGTACAGGCATGTGTCTGTGTACACGTGCATAGGTGCATACTCAGATGCTCTTCTCTCTCCCTCTCATTTCTACTCCCCTAACTACAGCCTTAAGCAGTGAGCCCCAAGGTGGTCTCAGCCCTGCTGAGCAAGGCAACCTTGCCTTGCGGCAGGAACAAGTAGAAACAGCCTCCCGGTGCCTAACCACTCCATTGGGAGTCCTTGCCAGCTCCCCACTCTGCCCAGCTGGAAAGGCTGTGCGCAGCTTGCATTGGCTGTTTAGCTTAAGCCCTGCTGAAGAGCAGCGTGGCACACACTGCAAGGAAAGTCAGGAATTAGAGGTTTCTTGTCTCCAGCCCACCAGCAATTTACTTAGTTGCAAAGAAAGTTAACCAACCTTTCTGAAATTGAGTTTCCCTGTTGGTAAAATTAGAGTAATAACACCATTTCCCTCAAAGAAATGTTCGGAGACTCAAAGGAGCTGATTCACGTGCCCAGAAGCACCTGCACCCATCAAGGACATGCCTTGCACGGCTTCTCCTGCTCAGCCACAGCCCAGGTGCACTGGCTTCAGGCCTTCAGGCAAGGGTCCTTCTGGCATCCTTCAAAGCCTCCTTTCTCTGGGACTTCCACTGGTCTCTCTCAATATTTAGGAGAAGGTATGCTGCCCTGTCCACCATTCTTTCCACAGACTCCTCTGGTCTAGTGAACATGCAGCCTTTGTTTAGTCAGATCAAGCCCAGGACCAGGCCATTCCTGAGGCACACAGGAGTCTGCTTGTACAGTAGAAAACTCACAGCCTGGGGCATGCCAGCCCCTCTAATCTCTTTATTTGCTCTTAACAAGCAACAGCTTCTGCACTTACTATACAACATCATACATGGGGCAATACAACTTCCCTAAAATAGCAGAGGAGACTAGTAAGCACACAAGCTTTGTGGTTAGTAGGAATCATCGATGCCAGTAGAGAAGGAAGTGTCGGCTAGCCCTGTCCCCTCCAGTTAAGCCTGGCATGCTTGCCAGTGACTTGGGAAGACTCAAAGGTGAACACAGTGCCCAAAGGTTGACAAACTGCCTGTTCCTGAGAGAACACAAGGCTTATGGAATGTTAAGCATACTGGAGATGATGCACAAGTCTGTCACGGCGATAACGATACCCACTGTGATGTTCACTGCAGGCCCAGCCCAAGTCCTGAGGAATGCTGAGCCCTTTTTCACAGGCACAGAAAGATAAGCTCCTATCTTCATCTTCTTAGACACAATGAAGGCAAAGTGACTCCCTCAGACAGAAACAAGTTGTGGGTGAGGGAGAGGCTTTAAAGAGATGCTAAACAATTCTCAGAATAAATTCCCACTAAGCCCAAAGAATAGAAAGTGAAAGAAGCCACTACCCGTTCTCTCTTCTGAGCCAAATGCTAACCTGGTGTGGGAACAGAGCTGTTCTTGGCTCTTGGAAGTCAATATGAGGAGGGGAATCCAAACGAGATGCCTGAGGAAAGCATCCAGAAGGACCCCAAAGGCAGGAACATGAAACAACAAAGGGCTTGTGCTGGAAACAAAGATTAACTGTACCGGAGGCAGTGATACTTTGGCTCTTAAAATAGGGATGAGCAAAAAATCACAAATGGGCCTGAATTCTTGACTCTACCCCAGGGCTGAGAGGAGGCCCTACTCAGCTGAGCCAGGATGGACTCCTGGAGGCCTGGGCCCCAGCTCTGCTCTCCCTTGCCTGAATCTTGAAGGATACCCCAAAATGAGTAGGGCTTCATCTGCAAGGCAAAAGTTCTCTCCTTGAAAAGAGCCAGTATAGACAGTGCTGTAATCTGCTAGGGAGGATATTCTCTCCGCTCCGCCTTTAATTATACCGAAACTGCCTCCAGGAGATTTTGGTGTCAAGTTTGACAAATGGCAGAATAATTAAAAGTTTTTCCTCTGACAAAAAATATCAGTGATTGGCCATAGACATGCTGCCACCATCCTTTGTACAATGAAACTCCAGATTACAGTTTGAAATACCAGATTCCTTCTACTCGTCAAATCTAATCCCCCAGCATAGGCTCCTCGATCCATAACACTTTTGTAAAGACGTTTAGGTCTCTGAAGTTGCTGGAGCAAAGTCATCGGGCACACCAGCCACTTCAGTCAAAGGCATCACTGTCTTTATGAATCACAAGGCAGGGACGGCTACACTTGCCCAACTCTGCAATCCTTGAGTCACACAAGACTCATCAATTCTAATGCCCACCATCCACGTAAGAAACTCTCTCCAGGTGGCCAGGGGCAGTTTACAAACTGCTGGTTCATCCCTCATCATGTCACTTGGAGAGAGAACAAAAGATTGGAAAATGGAAAGGGCATTTTTTTAAATGGGGAAACTGAGGATCTAACAAGCCCTAAAGTGAAATGTATAGATGTTTCTGAGTCAGACGCATACAAAGAAGAGGCCAAAACCTATCTTCTGAATCCTAAATGGCCTATTTTCTTGATTACTCTCATAATTCTTTTGTGACACAGTTACTTTGATACAACAAACTCAGAACAGGTGAGAAAAAACACATATTCACGGTCTCTTGTATAACCAATTTCCCTCCTCTCAGTCCATCTCTTCCCTCGCCTGTGGATTGATTGACCTTGTTTCTTTCACTCCAGGGGCTTCTGCTCTCCTGTAGTCCTGACCTGACCCCATTCTGACTGGCACCTTATTCCTGGCACTTACTTCGTGCTTAACTGTTACCCAGTTCCCAATAGTTTCTGACTGGAAAGCTCCCCCACCTCCTTTGTCACCTGTCTCCATACCTGGACATAGGGTTGACAATTGGCAAAGATTAGACTTCAGTGAAGCTCACAGATGGAGTAGAAAATGTCCCTTTTAGTCATTTACTTTTTAAAAAAATACTGAACACTTATCAGCTAAATTTTGGGACCAAACCAAAATATCTGCTTGTCTAAACAGCTGCAGTAAAGCGGCTCTATTAAAATAGCTTTAAAATAGCTGCCTCCAAAGACTGGAGAATGGTGCTGTCACCTGCTCTGGCACCTGACTTGGGCCTTCTTTTGCGTGGCCTTCTGTTCTGTTTTCTGGTATATGGCTCATCAAAAGAGGCGTGAGTACCAGGGCCACTTTTTATCCTGCTATTCCAAGAAAGGAGTCTGTAGGTGTCGCAAATGAAACTCACATAGGGACAGAGCAGGATGCTAGTGGCACGGCCACGTGTTTCTACTGCCCTGTAAAGCACTCTGGCTGGCAGTAGCCATCTCCCAACCTCTTTCCTGCCCCCATCCACCCACAAGCTCTTGTTGGGTCAAAAATGTAGTTCTTTGACGGTGCCAGACGGCCAGATGATGCTGGAAAGAAGAAAGAAAAAGCAAAAGTAGGTATCTAAATTAAGCACAGGCTCATTTGTAAAAATAAATAGCCACAGCCTAGCAACGTGCTCACAACTTATCTTCTCTCTGTTATGAAACCTCTGTGGCTAGAGCCCAGGATAGCAGAACCTGCAGAGGGCCCCACACCCCAGCCCCTCCCATGCATAGTACTCATCTGGAAAGTGCTCACATTGGCTTTTGGAGGGCCTTACTCTTCATTCAAGGCCAAGCTAATCCAGGCTCCGCAGAGTAGAAAGCATCCAGAGCTTCAGTGAGGCCCTTTGAACACATACAGACTCTTGGCAGTAGCTAATGCACCAGATGATGTCCTTTGAGTTTCTTTCTTGAAACAAAAGCTCCTCCTTGGGACCATGTCTCCTGTGCTCATCATTGGATGCCCCATTCCCAGCTTGCCACATGGCATGCACTAGGTACTCAATCACTATATGACAGAAGACTTGATGGAAGAAATGAATGAATGAATGAATGAATGGTTGGATGAATGCTGCCATCCTCAAACATATCCCTCCAAATCTCTAAATGGCATAAGCTCCAGATTCTTAAGAGAGGCTTTTTTTTTCTTGGTCTTGTCCCCACTAAGACCAGCCGTACACCAGACGTGCTGCACTCTGTCTAGTAGCCTTCAGGAAATATGACAGAAGACTTGATGGAAGAAATGAATGAATGAATGAATGAATGGTTGGATGAATGCTGCCATCCTCAAACATATCCCTCCAAATCTCTAAATGGCATAAGCTCCAGATTCTGAAGAGAGTCTCTTTCCTGATCGGCATGTCCCAAAGAGGCAATGTCCTCCAGACTGGATGTCATCCAGGGGGAACACCTTCAAGTGACTATAGGATGCTGATTCTTCCTGTCCAGATTCAGGCAGTGTGGTGGCTATTGCAGTGGGGAGGAAAGAGAGCTTGGAGTATGCTGTTGGTGACAATTATTATCGTCCCTGAATCTTCTCTCACTCTTCAGGTAACTGTACTCCAGTGATGAGGCATTGCTGGACAGATGTGCTAAGGACAAAATAGTGGATGAGCTTTTGATCTTAGTCCTGCTAGGACACACAAAAGTGGAGCCCACAATATCCTTGGAGGTTCAGAAGGTGGAGGGTTTAGTCCCACCACCATTATAAAATTATATGTAAGCTCGAGGTGATCCTGAGACTGTGTCCATTCTGAATCCCATTAGCAGGAAGGTGTGGTTCCACCTTGATTCTTGGGGGTAGGTGTTTCTGGGAAAGTCCACGTGTTCTCTAGTGACCAAGAGCATGGCCAAGATACTATATCAAAGTCAGTTCATAGTCAGGTTCCTGAGTTACAACACTAAAAAGATCAGAAAAATTGGCCTAATACTATCATTAAAATATTTGGTCTTCAGGTATCCTAATCTGGCCTGACCAGAAACAGTAAAACCACATTTATGTTAGTGATAAGAAGGTTCTCAATTAAATCAATTTTGTGAGAATATATTATTTTACATATTTATTTTTTTAATAATATATGTATGTGGGGAAAAAAACTAAATAGCAATAAAAATATAATACAATAGCATCCAGCTTTAACTAGTAGTGTATGACAGAAAAGCCAGGGTCTTCATAGACTCCATGATTGTTCCCATCCCAGCATTTCAGAGCTCTGAAGATTGGCATTGGAGAACTTAGGGAGGTAACTGATTAGGACCTAGCTCTAGCCAAGGCAGCACACAAACAGAGCAGGCATGCTACCATTGTGTTAAGGGATGCCCCCTCTACAGCAGACGAACCACAGCAACCATAGCTCTACAGGCCTCCACTCCAACCCGATGAGCCTACAGTGTGAGCCACTGGGTCCTGATGCTTCCCTACCCTGGATTCTGACTTCTGACATGACTACTCAGTGGTAAGGACCCACCCCCCCCACTGACTCCCAGTCTGTAGAGAAACTGCATGGCTTCATAAAAATAGAACCCAAGACTCAGCTCTGTGACCTTAACTTTTTAGAAACTCAGAACTCACCCAACAACCAAAGCTGCTCTTTTGCCTCTCCACATTGTGGGAGGATCCAACAAAACAATATGATAAAGTGTCCTTCAGTCTGCACGCTCTTGTTTTATAAATTATAAAGGTGTATGGTGATGGATTTGCTTCTGATGTGAGGAGTGAGAGTTTTTGTTGAAAACTTTGAGGGAACTGCCTGATTCTCAGTGCTGTAGCATTTGGTCCATAATCATAACCTTATTTGTCGTAGAGACCCCTGGTCAATTCCTTAGCTTTATACACCAATGACTTCCACAACAGTTTCTCTTCTTCTACAATCCCTCAGAAAGATCTAGGATTCTAGCATGCATGAGGAACCTTCAGGCTTATGTACTCCTACCTCTTCCCTTTAAAGATGGAGGCACAAGGGAGGAAGGTCAGGCACTTGTTCAAGGTCATCTGCTGAGTTTCACTCATGCTGTCCTCAGCTTCTCACACAGTCCATCGGGGTTTGTTATCCAGTAAGTTTTTGAAGGCCACAGTTCAAATCCCACCCTTCTGAGCTGGAACAACTATTTTTCTCTGGACTTCATAGCTCCAGGTTCTCTGGTCTTTGGACTCCAGGACTCTCACTACCAGATTCCAGCTTCTCAGCTTTTGTTCTCCAACTGAATTGTACCATCAGCTTCCCTGGTTCTCCAGCTTGAAGATGGCATATTGTGAGAATTCTCAATCTTCTCAATTACACGAGCCAATTCCCAGAATGATTCCCTTGTGTATCCATATAGTCATATACCAACTGATCGACCAATCAGTTGGTAAGCAGATAGATGATAATTGAATAGATGATAGATAGATGATAGATAGATAGATAGATAGATAGATAGATAGATAGATAGATAGATAGATAGATAGATAGATTAGCTAGATGATAGAGAGAGATAAAGATGGAGAGACAGAGAGATAAATAGATGATAGACAGATAGATGATAGATAATGTCTTATTGGTTCTTCTTGTCAGGAGAACCTTGACTAATACAGATCATTCTCTCTCTATTATAGGTACATTTCTCTGTTGTTGTTTACATTAGCTGTGTTATTTGGGATGTGGAGTAGAAAGCAGGATTATAGAAAGTTAATCATTTGTATTATATATATTGTATATATCATTTGTATTAATTTTCTTTCTCCTAGAAATGACAGATTGCTTCATACAAAGTGCAGATATACCTAATATACTTGTCAAGCTTTATCGGAGGAATATGTTAAGAAGGGAGCTAGGAATTTTTTTCTGAGTGACAATTTTTTCACCAGCCACTCACCTCTTTCTATCAGCTGACCTTACAGTTATCTAGAAAAACATGGAGATGATTTTATGTTGGAATCCTCCCCTTTATTGTTCTCACATCTACCCGCATGAAGCCAAAAGTCTCTCCTGCCTCATTCAACCCTGCACATCTACTCATAGGAAGATGGAGCTTTCTTTTTTATTTATGATTTTTAATTATTATTTTATTATTATAGAAAGCATGAGTGTATTGCCTGCATGTGTGTAAGTGTACCCATGTTGTGCAATGCCCATGGAGGTCAGAAGAGGGTGTCAGATCCCCTGGAACTGGAGTTAAGGATGGTTGCTAGCCACCATGTGGGTGATGGGAATCAAACCTGGGTCCTCTGCAAGCCATTGCTCTTAACCGCTGAGTCATCGCTCAAGCCCTAAGGAAGAACCTTTCATTTTGCCGGAGATAACTTTACCTGCTTGTGCTGGATCTCTTGTGTCAGCCATGCTAGTTTGGTCAGGCCTGAAGGGATTTCTGGAAAAAAAGGCCTTTTAGTGCTAAAATTAGAAATGTTTACAAATAAGTTGATCATCCTGGTAGGTTTCATGCCCCTTCCCAAAGGACCTTTCCGAACAAATAACATATTGTGGAACTCATGAATTGAAGTGAAAATAATATCAAATGGACATGTGAGATTAGAGATCAGGAAGGAAGCTGGAATGAATGAATGAAATAATGTCTTTAATGAAAAATTTCATGAATAAGGTGGGAAGAGCAAGTAAGTACAGAGGAGAAGCAGTCTTTCCAGTAAAGCATCCCTGTAAAGATACAGATTCTATTCATCTAAAGGAAGAAAGACTGAGCCAGCAAAGATGGTTCAGTGAGTAAATGCACTTGCCACCAACTCTGCTGACCTGAGTTGATCCCTGGGACCCATGTGGTAGAAAGAAAGAACCATATCCTGCATGCACATGAACACACACACACACACACACACACACACACACACACACCACTAACTAAGAAACAAAGAAAATAAACAAATAAGTAAATATAATAAAGGCCAGTATTATTTTTAAAACAGAAGATTGAGGTAAGTCATAGGAATCTATATTACATAAAAACAGATAATAGTACTTCTCAACTATTTCAACTTCATGACATACATTAAAAATACATGTAAGCACTGAAAGAGAGAGAGAGAGAGAGAGAGAGAGAGAGAGAGAGAGAGAGAGGAATTTTTAAAGAGATGCTATATGCTATTTTGGAACAGGACATTATTGAGGACTGAGAGGTTCAGTATCTCAGTTCACACATGGCCCACTGACCACATACTACAAGGTGACAGGTTGAGAATCTTTGAGCTGTAAGATTATGGTACTCCAGTCTGAATTTGGCTATCTAAATGATACTCCATATTATCCCTGTGCTTTTTATAAAATAAGTGAGGACTTTATATTGCAAGGTTCTTCTAATGGTATTCCCCCAAGTAGGTCTGATGTGCGTTAGGATTTACATTCTCACTTCCTATGTCCAGATTTGCATCATGTGAACCAAGTTGCAGGTTGAGCAATGACTGGACAACTTAGGTCTAGAAGAAAATAATTCTGTACCACACTCAACCCACATGCAATTGTTGGATTTTTTTTAAGTTTTTGATATTGTCAACAATTTATAATCCAGAAATTTCAAATTTCAGCCAATCTTTCTCCTTTTGGAAAGGGGAAGATCTGGGTTCATAATTCCCTCCTGGTCACAATCATCTGGTACCGAGAGCCTAGACAACATAGCAGATTGGAGGTGTAAGGTGCTGGGGTTCAAATCTAATCCCTGCTACTTACAGATAGCATTTATTTCTGAACTTAGTCTTTCAAAGTCTTGGAGTCTCATCTTAAAGATAGTGTTAAGCCAATCATATTTATTTTTGTGCACAAAAATGCTCTGAGTGACTAGATCATTTAATAAATGTCAGTGGCTGATCCTTTCCCCTTACAGGTAGCTTTGCAATTTCTCTTATCTTCATAGTCCCGTGAGCAACACTGCTACGGTCTGAAGGTTTCAACTAAATAATCATGGCAACTGTGATACATGGAATCACTAGGTCAAAACTCAAGTTGACATCCTTTCTTGTGTCTGTGTATGTATATGTTCATGTAGGGGGTGCATATGCACATGTATGCACATATGTGCATATGGAAGCCAGAGGTCAACATCAGGAGTCTTCTTCAACCACTTCTCCACTTTTTTTTTTTTTTTTTTTTTTTTTTTTGCTTTTTTGAGGCAGGGTCTCCCTGTAGCCACAGCTGGCCTGAAATTCATTATGTAGACCTAGTGGTCCTTCATCTCAGAGATTCACCTGCCTCTGCCTCCTGAGTTCTGGGGTTAAAGGTGCGCACAACCACACCCAGGTACCTGATTTTTTGAGAGACACAATCTCTTACTGAACTGGAGCTCATTAATTACGCTAGACTGGTTGGCCAGCAAGCCCCGGGGATCCTCCCATCTCGGCCTCCTCAGTGCTATGATCATGTGTGTGACACCACACCTGGTTTTTTACATGGAAAATGGAAATCCAAACTCGGTCCTCATGCTTGTACACCAAGCATTTCACTAACTGGGACATGTCCCCAGCCTCTCAAGTCTACATCCTCTCCTGAGTTCATTGTGCCTCAGCCTGTTCTACCTCATCCTCCAAGCATCTCCCTTGTGCTGCTGGAGATGATCATGCAGCCTAGCAGCAGGGCAAAGGACTCATAGCCAAGTTCAGCCTTGAGTTTTCTAATTAGAAGTTTGGGACAGAAGAAACGAGTCTCCTAGCTTCTTACCTCACCTTTGTGTTCACTCTATCAATACATCTTTCCCCTTCTCTTTGCCCTCCCAGTCCTCTAACAAGAATAAGGAAAAACATCTTGCAACTCAGTAAGTCAGTCAAAAGACATGAATCCTTAGGGAACAAGAGGTGCCATCCTCATAGAAAGTTGTTCCTAATAAATTGTTTTCTGCTGCCAACCAACCAAGATGATGCCTGTTTCACAAGTACAGTCTATCTACAGGGGATTAAGCAAATTCCTTGTGAGTCAGAAGAAGGCACCAGAGAAAGTTTAACCCAAGTTTCAGGTGAATGGCAAATATTGCACAAGGAGCAGAACCAGGAGGTGTGCCTGGGTCTTGCTGTAGCGCACAGGATGTTTTACTCATGCTTTGAGGTTTGACGTTTGTTTGTAGAGTTAGCTGTAAAGAGCGGGATTGTTCATTCATTGCTGAGTGGATGGAGTTATGGTGTGGGAGACTGTCTCCCTGGTTCACTGGAGAAGACTAGTAATTACAGTTGTGGTAAGATCCGACACCAAACTAAGGGAGGTGCTGTGGAACTCCCCAGAAGCCAGAAAGAGCTTTTGAGGCAGATTAGATGTTGCAACTGTTAAATCTACAGCACAGTCATTATGAGATGAGGCAAACTGTGAGCCAGCCAATGAGAGGAGCTGAGCAGTGAAGCCATTTCTGATGGTCCTCCTGACTCTGTCTGGAGAGGTAGGACAGGGATGAAGCCAGCCCCACAAATCTTCTCTCTGGGTTTAACATACTGAGCTACACCTCCCATTGGTGAAAGAATGGAAAATCCTTCAGTGTAATTTCCTAAATCTCTAAATATAAATTTCCCATAAGTAGATATGGCAATTTCAACAAAGCAACATTTGGAGGGAGGAAGGGAAATTTCCAAGAATATTCAGTGTCTTCAGTATTCAGGAGGCTGAGGCAGGAGGATTGTGAGCTCAAGACCAGCCTTGGTGGGCTATAATAACAGCACCCTGTCTCCAAAAAAAAAAAAGCAAATAAGTAAATAAACTGAACATCGACTAATTTGCTGAAGTTCAAGCTGCAAGAAGTACGGTGGTAAGTTTAAATACCTAAGATAACTGTCTCCTTAGCGCCACCATATTCTTCCTTCTAGTAGAAGGAGAAAGACAACCCTCATACAAACTGGGTCGTATAATTTAAGGTTGATGTCAGCTTCACTGGCCAGGAAATCATTGAACTTCACTTTGCTTCAAGGTTTCTGTCTGTAAAAGGAATGTGTATGCTTTACTCTGTGGTCCTGACCAGGGTTAGGCTGGGAGACCAACCTGCCAAGGATTCTGGAGAGCTACTGGTCGGTGTGGAGGAATCTGAGCCCCGTGTGTGTTCACCGAGGAAGGAATGTTTGAAATCACCTCCCATTTGGCAGGGGATATAGCTTCATGGCTGAGCACTTGCCTGGCGTGCCCAAGGCCTGGGGTTAGAGTCCTATGACCTCAGAGCAAATAAGAAAAATCAAATCATCTTTAATCTGATGAAACCTTTGTACGGTGAGATCAGCAGAGGGGATGAGCAATGAGCAGCAAGGGGGTGAGGACAGAGGGACACTGCCCCAGGACCCAGCAGCCCGGGCTCTCAGAGGCTGAGCACAGTCCCTGGAAGCCAGATATCAGGAAAAATCTTTCCCACATAATCTCCACTTTGTAAATGTTCTATGTCTTGAACAGTGTGCTAGTTACTAGAGTATACACAGGTTCCAATACGCATCATTCCCGATACTTAATATAGTATATACAAATGTAATTTGTCTATCTATCCAATCTACCTCTAATCAATGAATTCCCAGCTATGCCCATAAGCAGCTATACTCAATTACCAATTTTATAATAATTCCCATATTTACAGTCAGTAAGATCAATGAATGAAAACATGGATATTTACGTTCATTATGTCATATAATCACAGATACAGGTAGATTAAAACAGCCTTTTTGTGTCATTCTTTACCAACTGGCATCTCTTCACATTTTTATACATAGATAATCACTCAAATTAAATTGTGTGTGTCAGACTTTTTTTAGTGGTAGAGATTAAACCCAAGGCTTTGCTCATGTTAGACAGGTGTTCTAGCACTGAACTACATCCCAAGCCCCATACATTAACCAGACCTTCAGTGTTAAACAGATTTTCATTATTTCAGTCATTAAAAATTGATAAAGAATATACAGAAATGTTATAACTAATCAGAATATCTGTTTGCCTCAATAATCCTATATTCTAAATCAGATAATATAATTATATATTATAATATAATCAGATTTTATCATGTAAGATATATTTATGATATGTTTAGACTTTGAGATGAAACATGGAAAATAGTTATTAGAATGCACAAGTTAGTTGCTCAGTTTACAGTTGTTACATTTAAAAAAAGACATTTCTTGGCCCAAACTCCATGACTCTCAAAGAAACATCAACTTCTGAAAGCAAAAAAAAAGTGGTATTCTTGTTAAAGAAATAGCACCCTTTTGTAATTCACACAGACTTTTGTAATTTAAATTTTGTGATCTCTTTCCTCATCAGTACCTCAAAAAATGGGCATACTTGAGAATAGGCCATGAGTGTGACCCGTGAGTGTGACCCAGCTAGTGCACTTGTCAAGATCAGGCTTATCTGAGGTGGAATCAGCAGCATCTTCCTCAACAAAGTTACAGTTCTCACAGCCATTCCGAAACTTGCATATCATCAGTTTACTGTTAACGGCTCTAGACAACAGTCTCTTGGAAGAAGTTGAGCTCCCAGCAATGGCCACAAACATCTAAGCCCATCAAGGGACCAAAGATCCTGTTCTTCCCACCAGTCCATCTTTAATGGGAGTTGCTGGGAAAGCAGCAACCTTTGGAAGCCAGGAGAATGAATGCCTGAGACCTGAGGGGAGTTCAGCATCTCATCCAGAAGCGACTACAGTGTTCCTTACACAGAGTCGTTGCTGAATGTTTGGTCATGCACCAGCCAAGTTCTTTGCACAATTTTTCTGATCCTCACTGGAGTCCTATGAGGGAAAGAAATTTTCAACCTTGTTTTGTAGTTGGGGAAACTGAGACTTGGGAAAACTAAGTAACTTGCCAAAGATCACAGGTTGGACCCAGTAATACAACCTATTATTCAGACCCAAGCTACATATGTCTTCCAAAAAAATGAGAACAAGTGGCTATTATTATGTATTTTGGCCCACAGTTCTGGAAGCAGGAATGTGCAGGAGCCAAACACCAGCATCTGCTTGGCTCGTAGTGAGAACCTTACGCTGCCGCTGCCACTTGTTAGAGCAGATGAGGGAAGTGGGCATGAGGTAGAAATGTCAGGGGTAACCTTGCTTTATAACACCTGCTCAAGTCCTGTAAGACCACTCATGAGAGGCCTAATCAAGTCTCCAGAGACCCGAATCAGCCTCTCAAAAAAAGGCCATTTATCCGTTTATGAGGATAGAGTCCCCCAAACCCAATTATCTCTTAAATAGTCCAGCATTTCTCAACATTGTTAGATTTGGAATAAAATTTTAACTTGGGTTTTCATGGGGATATACCTCATACAAACCTCAGCAGCGACCCTTCTGTCTTTTCCCAGAGCAGCAGGTGTTGGGGAGACTGCATAAGGAATGAAATACAATACTCTAAAAAGGAGGGCTATTGCCAAGTTATTCCTCCACGAGGGCACCTATCATTCTGAATTGGACATCATGCATGCTCTAACTTGGCATATGAGAGGTGCTTGGCAAATATTTGTTGACATAATAAAACGTCAGTTATGCAACCAAGCAAACAGAGGTGGGCCAGCATGGGGAAGGGGGCAAGGGAAGAGGGTGGCCAGGGCTCCCATGCAATACTCAGATGCAAGCCTACAACACCAACATCAGCCTCACATCAGCCTCTATCAGAGACTGATAAGCCAAGAGGCTAAGCCTCTACCACTATTGGCTTTTGTACTCATCATACTGTAGGCAGCAGGGACGAATCAGGCCTGCTGGTGGGGCATCCTAGCAGCCTCAAACAGAAGAGCCAGGGGAGGCCAGAACTGCCAGAGAGCAACTGCTGTTCATAACATGATCCTGTCTCTTGTTTGTCTGAGTATAGTTCATGGAGTGAGTATGGGATTGGAGAGTCAGTCAAATCTCCATTCTTTAACCTACTGCTATGGAGTAGAAATTAAGGTCAAAAGTTTTCCAGGAAAGACTTCCTACACTTGAACCCTAGTTTTTCCATTTCCTAGCTGTGTGAGTAAAATGTGCCTTGGTAATCTCTTCTGTGAAGGAGAGATAATAATTCCTGCTCTGGTGGGCTCTTCTGAAGATTAATGAGCTAATAACTGTAAAATTGTTACAACAGGGTCTGTCCTATAGTAAGTACTAGATGCAGGTTTACTGACTCATTCTGACTCAGTTTTCTTACTGAAGAAAATGGATCTATGTAGAATACGTGGTAGAGTATCTCTCACTCAGAGCACTCTGATTTTTACTGCTATTGTCATTTTTGGTGCTCTTACTTCTTCTGGAAATGGAAGACACATCCTTGAGGTGAAGTTAATTGAGTAATAAAAGCTTTCCTGTGAACATTTCTGGTTTCTATTAACAATTTTGGAAGAACGGGAACTATTTCTATGTGGTTCTGGGCCAGTCATTTTATTTGTACCTTAACTACAATCAGCCTGGCAATAGTGCAGCTGCTGTAAAAAGAGACACTTGTGCCCCTCACTTCTGCTCTCAGACCCTGAGAAATTGGAATTTCCCCAGGAGTCTCTTGCTGGCAAAGGACAGGGCTAGGACCCTGGTGTCAGCTATATGGGGAACTTGTCTCCCAGAAAGTGATTTTACACAATGATGACAACTTAACAGGCCACACTGTAGGAAAGACTAGAGCTAAGGCCATGATGAGCCAATGATGGGTAGAATCATACCTTAACCATGACTACTTAATTATACATGCCTGTGATCCTTCATTTAGACTTAAACCTCATATTAGGACCATGAAGATGAACTTGGAGGTCACTGGACATCTTAATTTGTTCTTCTCCACAGTGTGACTACACTGAATAATCTCCTTCCTCTGCTTTTACTATCTCTTTTTTAAAAAAATATTTTATTTATTATTTTTATTTTATGTGTTTTACTGTATTGCTTACACATATGTAAGTGCACCTGTGTCATGCAATGCCTGCGGAGGACCGAAGAGGGTGTCAGATTCGCCCCAGTTTTTACTATTTCTTGTCTCTTTAATTGGTCAAGCTTAGCTCATTAGGACTTCCAGGGCAAAGGTGTTGACCCTCACAACCCAGTAATATTACCTTCATTCCCCAAGGCTCAGATGACTCTCTCATGAGCCCAAAAATTTCATTATATATCCATTTCTCTGAAAAAAAATCAACAAAGGTGTACATTCATTTTTCTGGGACTATAATGACAAAGTGTCGCAGAGGTGGTCGCTTGAAACAGAGAAGTGCATTCTCTCAAGGGGACTGGGCCCTCGAAGGCTGCAGAAGGGCACCTGCCTCATCATTTCCAACTCGGGTGGCTTAGGTCATTCTGAGCCTCCTCTCTTAGGTTTTATTTTCCCACAACCTCTTTCCTCTACATATCTTTGTTTAAAACCCCTTTCTGCCTTTTTCTTATAAGGATACCTTCCATTAGGCTTAGAATTCACTGTAAATTCTAGATACTGGAGAGATCCTTAACTTGATTACTCCAAAGACCTTGTTTACAAAGGTTCACACCCACAGGTATCAGGAATTAGAGCACGATCATATTATTTGGGGTCAACTGCTCAACACAGTCTCAAGGGTAATTATAGAATGGGCCATTATAGAATGCATTCTCTTACCTTTTCAGAACCTACCTATACCTCTCTTTCTTATTTTTCCCTTTTCCTTAAATGCTTCTTCCAGTCTTGTTCAGCCCACCAAGAAAGGGACCGCAAGACATCATAACCAATCAAGCTCCTGGGCTCTGCTCTGACCCAGGTCTGCACCTACTTCCTACCCCAGGACTTGCTGTGAGCAGTGCTTCGGACCCTGCACTCATTTGAATGCTTATTCTTCTTGTTCCTCTCAGTGGCCTGCAGAACAGTCAGGAGAATCAGATGTTACCCTGGAGCCTGGCCGTGCCAGCTTGCCCTGCATGGCTCATCACCAGGGTTGCCTTAGGCGCACATCATGTTTCATAGATGAGGCCAAAACTGGAGACCCCGGTGAGCTGAAACAAGTAGAGGCTGTGGATCTGGGTCAGAGCAGGAATGATGTTCATAGTTGGTCCAGGCAAATAGGCTCAGAGAAGGAATCTGGGTCGTAAGCTTGGCAGACTGGTAGGAACATGAGGCCTGGTACACAAGAGAAAACAGACCAGCTTTGCATCTACACAGGGTGGTTCTTGGCTCTGCTGATTGGGTGGATCTGTGACATGTGGTGTATTTGGATTGCTGGAGCCAACCACATTTAGTTTACCTTTCTCAACGATTGTTTTATACCAGGATCTAGGGATACAGCGACAAGATGATACTTATCTTCAGGTAGATGAAAGTGTAGCAAAGGTCACATACATGAGAAATTGATTGTTATAAAGGGATATTTATATGTGCACAGTGTTAAATAAAGGAGCTCTAAGGAGAGGGAAGATAACTCATTCTGCCTTGGCCAAGGGGAGGGGTCACAATAGAGACCCAGAAGAAGTCACATTTGAGCAGAAACTCAAAGAACTCAGTAGGGAAAAGAGAAATGGACAGTGCAGGTGGACTGTCCAGTTAGGCAAGTGCAGGTGGGTGTCTCTACTTCCTCTCCTTTTCTCATTCATTTCATCCATAGCCTGGCCCTAGACGAAAAGCACAGTGTTTGTGCAGAACTTTATTTTGGTCAGCAGGAGACAGACAGGTATTAAACACATTCTATAAACGGGCCACAGCCTAGGGAAAGAACCAACTAGAAATGAGCACTTTTTAAGGGATGGGTGTGGTGGGTATGGGCTGAATATTAAGGACCACAGCCACCACTACTGCTGTTCATGTAGCTCTCTCCTCTGTGAAGTACTGAACCTTAGGGGCTCAGTGTGTGTCAATACTCCATCATTTTTGCGAATCTCATATGACCTATGTGGATGCACTTGTTATTAAAATTTTTTTGAGGTGGAAGGGGCTGCAGATAGCTCAGTCAGGAAAGTGTTTACAACATAAGCATGTGTACCTGAGTTCAGTATTCAGTGTGGAAAAAAAGAGAAAAGAAAACAAACCCCTGGTATGATGGTGTGTGTTTGCAATCCCAGTGCCAGGGAGACAGATCCCGGTGAATTTCTAGGGCTCACTGGCTAGCCATCTTAGCCTATTTGCCAAGTTCCACACTAATGATAGACCCTGTCTCAAAAAACAAGGTAGATTGATCCTGAGGAACAATACCCAAGGTTGCCCTCTGGTCCCACATGCACACACATGCACATGTATACACATATACACACATGTGCATACATACCCACATCCACACACATATACACATGCACACACATATATACCCACCCCTATATATATATATATACATGCATATACATACACATACATGCATGCACACACACATACATGTATACACATGCACCCACATATACACATACCCCCACATACATACATACATTCACACACATGTACACATATACACACAGGCATACATATACATATACCCAACACATACACATGCACACACATACACACACATTTTCCACTTACTTTGCATATAGCATGCTGTGTCTTGGTCCCCAGAAGTTTACCCTCAGTCTCTGTGGTGGGAACAAGGTTGCTGTTCACTGTTCCTGTACCACACTTTTCAGTATCCAGTCACTGTCTCTTTGACCTTTCTTAGGAATGTCTTCCAACCAACACCTTTGTAATGAAAGAGCAGTAATGTGTTTGAATTTGATAAATGATTCATCTTCATGTAGTAGTAATTTTATCCAATTATTATTAGGTTGTATTTAAGTAATGTAACGAGATGAGTTTTACACATAAGCTTTAAGTATATACTGTACAGCAGTTGATACATATAGCATATAAGTCAGTATTGAATATAAAAATTCAAAAGAGTGTTTAGAATCAAAATAAAGGACCTCAAAACATGAAAGCAACCAGAAACAATAGGCTGTGTACTGTCTGAATTCGTTTATGTTCCGACCACAGGGATCAAAATTAGATCAGTAGTTGCCAGGGGTTCGGAGGAGGAAGAAAATTAACTGCAAAGAAATGTAGGGAAATTTAGGGAATGTTCTGTACCCTGATTGTAATGGTGTTTACATGACTAAACATACTTGTAAAAATTCAACCAACTGTGCAGTCAAAAAGGATGGATTTTACTGATATAATTCCTCTCCAAACACTTTAAAAAGTCAGGCTGCCTCTGACTTCCTTCCCAGGCAAATCCCCGCTGCTTCCTGTCTTTTGACCTGCTGTTAGGAATGCGTGGGATGAAGGGCTCCAGGACAACCCACCCTAAGCCTCTTCTCTCTAAGGGAGAGGCTCCCTGTAAAAGAGGGAGTATGACTGAGTGATGGGTCCCAAGATGCTAAGCAATTTAAACATGAATTATCAGGAGTAGACATATACAACATTTTCAAATTATATAATAAAGTACCAGCACATAATATTCTAGAGATACAAAATCATCTTTCTCATTGTTTAGAGACTTTGCTTCTGAAACCCTTGCTATAATCTACCAACAAGGCATGAGCATGGATGCGCTATGGCTGCCATAACAAAAGACCAGGCAAGAAGTCTCAAGCAGTATTTTCTCACAGTTCTAGCTAGAAGTATAGAGTCTGCGGTGGGGACTGAGTTGTCTTCTTGGACCCCTCTCCTCGTCTTATTGATGGTTTCCTTCTCCCTATGTCTCCCTGTGTCTTCTTGCTGTGCGTCTGGGTCCTAATCTCTTCTAATAAGGAAATCAAGCTTACTGAGTTAAAACCCACCTTAAAGACTTTGTAGAGGCTTGTTTCTGAATGCAGTCACATTCTGAGATATTTTAGGTTAAGGTTTCAAAGTAGGAATTTAGACCACACAAGCATGCCTTGCCTTCCCTTCTTCCTTCACACAGGCCCATTCCTAGTGCAGCCACCCTCTCAGCAACGTTTCTCTTATCTTTTTCACCTTGGCTACCTGCATATCACCTTGGTAACCTCCTGGGTTGTATTCATGTGAGAAGGGGAAGGAAACTAATACACTAAGAGATCCTTAGGGTACCACATTACAGCATGTAGGCCTGGTTTAAAAAAAAAAAAGCACGTTGTTTGCTTATTTCTTTGATTTAGTACATATATTTTTAAAATTTAGTTTTGTGTGTGTGTGTGTGTGTGTGTGTGTGTGTATGTGTGTGTGTGTTTAGAGACCAGAGGTCAGCAGAGGGTGTCTTTCACTATCACCACCTTACTTTTGAGGCAGTGTCTCTCATTGAACGTAAAGATGACCAATTGGCTAGACTGGCTGACCAGTGAACCCCTGGGATCTTCTTGTCTCCACCTCCCAGTCCTGGGATTATAGGTGTACACTGCCATGTCTGAATTTTTAGATGGGTCTGAACTCAGGTCTTCATGCCTGCAAAACAGACACTATCAACTGAGCCATTTCCCCAGCCTGATTTAGTATATTCTTCTAGATCCTTTCCTTAAAAGGTTCTATGAATCAGCTTTGAACAGTCCAAGTACGTCAGAAACATATCAAATATGTTAATAGAAACTTAGGTATAGCCCATAGCACACACAGTCTTTTATTCCCTGCCACAACTATAAATGAGTAAGGAATGACTGAATAGCAAATGTGAAGCACAGCAGCTTGTTCGAGTTCACACCAGCTTCTGCAGCTAGCATGAATTATTGATGGCAAGTCAGGTCCTTACAGTGATTTATCTCTGAGCAGCACAAGCTTTCAAACTGAAAATGTGTCTCCTGCTGAAAGGCTGGGAGGTTTATTGAACTTGGTAGAAGTAACATCAGCAGGCTCTGCTTCATGAAACAATGCTCCCAGGGAGCTCAGAAAGGACTGGAAACAAGTCTCTCCTCCAGCATTTATGCAGTCTCATAGAACAGCAAACAGGAGCATAAATACTTCAAACTGTGCACGTAAAAGCAGATGCAGATTGTATTTTTAGGTTCAACATTTAAAAAATACTTATTTTTGAGAACTTCATACATGCATACCATGAAATATAAATATGATCCTCTCTACCCTCTTTTCCCTCCAATTTCCCCCATATCCCTTTCAGCATATTCCTCTCCCAGTTTCATCTCTTTTCTTTTAAAAAATAACCCACTATGTACAGTTAGTGCTGTCCACATGTGCATGAGCATGGGGCATCCACTAGAGCATGGCAATCCTGCCAGTGGCCACATCCTCAGACAAGAGTGATTCGCCCTCCCACAGCAACTATCAACTGCCAATATACCCCCAGTAAGGCTGGGGTCTGGAGTTCCTCTACCCCATCAATGCCAGGGTTTTGGCTGGCTTGATCTTGCACAGGTGTCTACTGCTGCTGTGAGTTTGTGAGTTTAACAACCATGTCGTGTCCAAAAGATGGCATTTCACAGCACTTTTCCCCATCCTCCAGCTCTTATGTTCTTTCTGCCCCCTCTTCTGGGATAGGCCCTGAGCCTTGGTTGGGGTGGGGGTTGGGTGGGATTGATATAGAAGTCCTTTTAGGGCTAAGTACTCCATCTCTTATTCCCAGCACCTTGACCAATTATGCACCTCTTCACTGACTCCTGCCCAAAGCAAACAGAAGCTTCTCTAAGGCTGAGAGTAGCCCAGGTCTATGGGTATAAACATAAATATTCAGAAGGCACAATGGCAGCATAACCATTTAGCAAAACAACAACTGCGGGTTCTACTCCAGGGTCTATGACCTCTCCAGCCATGGGCTTTTCATCAGGATTACAGTACCAGGCATGAAATTCCCTCCAGTGGAGCAGGCCTCAAATCCAATGAGAAAGTTGTTAGGTACTCCATAACAGTCATGCCATTATTGCATGTGACATGTGGGCGTATCTTGCCTGGCAGGTTGATATTGCAGTATGCAGGACCCAGCACTGAGTAAGACCATTGATGTCTTTTCTCCCCTGGCAGCCTGCATCGCACCTTCCAGCACTACCAAACAAAATACAGAGAAACCTTTAGAACTGATACTAAACCCAAAATGCAATGAGCCCATCCAAGTTGGATGTGAGGCATGGCTAAGGATCAGTGAATGACACAAAATCAGGATGGTAACAAATGAATCTGACTGGATAGGAAGGAAATTGGGAATGCTTCAGGTTAAAGTACCACATGAAGATGGTAAAGCTCTATAAGTTACTCTCAACAGCAGATGGTATCAATAATGTATCACAGTGATTCGATGGAATAGACTTTGAGCAAACTGAACACAGCATATTTCCAAGTATGGTCCAGTTCTTTCAAATTAGCTCTAATTGTCTTCACAAAGATCAAAGATGATGCAGATTCTGTAACAAAGGTGCACCAGTCCGGGAACATAATTGATTTTTGTGCTCAAGATTCAGATGCTCAAGAATTTTCCCCCTGTGGAGGAATAGGTAATGTCTATGCCTCTCCTTCTAAGGTTCCAATGACAAACCAAAGTTTGATTCCACCAAAGCTCCCCCTCCTGGAGAATCAATCAGTTTATTGGGCTCACTTACAGAGTATGGGTAAGGGGTTACTGGCAGGAGCATGGGTGACCCCAAAGTTGCCACTATACAGTCCAAATGGATGACAGCCTCCCCATAGCTGCATAGACAGAGCTTTCTTCCACTAGGCCTCCCACGCCTATGTACTCTAGCCCCTCCTTTAGACACACCCCCGCCAAGGCCATGTGAAATTAGGGCAGAATCACATTCATCTGGTTGAGAGGAGGAGCTAGTCTCAGGTGAGGATCCAATGACCCTTCTCACCTCTGTCCATCCACGAGAGAGGATCATCACTTTATAGCCCTGATAATCTTTTACAAGCAGACAAAACTAGTCTTATGAAGATGGTGGCTGTTTGGTTTGGTGGATAGTGCTGCACAAGACATGCACTGTCTATTTTGAAGAGTATGGTTCCTTTAATTAAAGGGCGTCAAATAGGATCTACTTCTGCTCAGATTACAGCAGCTAACAAGGTGTGGTCTGTCTACAGATGAGCTGCTGTCTATTGGGTAATGAGACAGAGTAACTTTCAGAACAAGATCTATGTGGACAGGATGCATTTGGTTATAACATCCCCCAAGATCTTAAGGTAGTTTCTCTATTTGGTGCACGTTATGATCAGTAGGGACAGTCAGGAAAAAAAAAAAAAACTCCAGAAAGAAAAATGAGCTTGGATGAAGGAAAGCAAGAATAGCAGGAACCCCATCAATAACCATGGTGCAGTGATAAGTGCTATTTGACCCAGACACTGGGTATCTAGACACAAGAGTACAGCAGAGATGGTTGTCAGGGTCCAAAGCTCCTAGCCAGCCTGCCCTAACTATGGTGTGTCTCAACTTCTCATTTCCCATGGCTGTGACTCAGACCTGGTGTTTTCATGGGTGGGAAGGGGGGTAAGACAAGTTATTAAGTCAGAAAGAGAAGAAAGATGACTGGTGACCATTATGCCTGCAGCCTTGGAAAAGAGGCTCCTGCCTGCCTGGCCTTGCCTCTCTAACACCTATGTCTACTGTCATAGGGCCTCTGATTCATCCAGTCTATGACCTAAGAACTAAACCCTGACACCTCAACACCTCCTTCACACTTCAGATCTGATCCCCAGCACTGAGAGATTTTAGGTCCAGACTGTTTATGGAATCCATTCCCAGCTCCATCATCCTGTACATGCTGTGGACCAAGCCCTGACCCCACCTCATCAAGATCAATTGGAACCTCAGAACCAGCCTCCTTGACTCTATTCTACCCACCACAGTCTGTTATGAGCTACTCCTTCTGAGTAATAACCCAAGCCTGTCATTCCTCTGCTCCTTAATCTAGAGGCCTGGTTCTAATCTTCTGAACTCCAAGAATCCAGGGGCAACATTAGAGCTTTATTCCACATGGCAGAGATCGTTGCCAGTAAATAGTCTGCATGGGTCCCCATGAGTTCTAGCCTCCTTTGCTGTCATCACATTGCAAGAGGTAATGAACTTCATCATATCAGTGACTTAGCATGTTGTATTCATCATTATCACTGGCTCCGAAGTTATAAAACTTGAATGACTTTTTAAAAGGTTAACAAATAAGCTAATTGTGATGGATAGTTTCAGTTATCAAACTGACAACGCACCTGTGTACAAAGAACCAAACTGAGGAATTTCCTCCATTGGATTATCCTGTGGTCATGTCTGTGGGACATTTTCTTGATTATTGAGTGATGTGGGAGGGCTCAGCCCACTGTGGGTGGTGCCACCCCTGGGCAGGTGGTCCTGTGTTATACAAGAAAGCAAGTTGAACGCGGGCCGGAGGAGCAAGCCGATAAGCAGTGTACTCCATGGGCTGTGCTCCAGGTTCCTGCCCTGCCTGCCTTGGTTTCCCTGGGTGATGGAATGTGAGCTATAAGCCAAATAAACCCTTTCCTCCCCAAGTTGGTGTTGGTCAGTCTTTTTTATCACAGAGATAGAAAGTAACTAGAGCATTACTTCTCAAAAATTGCAGTATTTGGAGGGATTAGAAAGAAATGTAACAACACATGAGAAAAAGTATTACATGGAAATGAACTCTGGAGAATGAAAGGTGGAACCACTGGTCAAATGATAAGCTCCAAACATAAAGCCCAGATCAAAGCACAGAACACTCAAACTCCTTTCTGGTTTTGTTGAGTGACTTCTTGCTACCCTGTTTTATTTTGTTTTTACAAACTTGGACCTCACCATTCCCAGGTGTACCTTGAAGTCCCTTGACCTGGCAAATACTAGTTCCTCATCCCCAATACATCAAGTCTCCCTCACCAAACAAATTTCAACTGAAAATCACCTCCTGTTGACCCCCATTGCCCTTTTCCTGGTCATAGATGCTGCCATTTTCATCTCTGTGCCTCTGGCCGTTCATCACATCCGCATGCGAACATCGCCCTCACAGGTCGTGTCCCTCTCCATCCATATTAGATCATATTGTACCTGACAATACAACTGAAGTGAGGCAGGTCTTATTTGGGCTCATGGTTTCAGAGGTCTCAGTCTATCACAGGGGTGGGGGGACGATGGCAGGAAAGCTCACTTCAGGGTGGTTGGGAAGCACAGAAAGAGGGTGCCTGCCCTGGGCTGGCTTTCCCCTACTTCCCCTTTAATTTTCCCATGAGCATGGTCACTCACATTCAGGGCAGATCTTCTCCAATATGTTAACCCTTTTAGGAAACATCCTAATAGGCACACTTAGAGGTGAACTTTACTAATCCCCCAAATACTTCCAAATCTAGTCAGCTTGTCAATCAAAATTAGTCGTCACACCATCTCTGTGTACACTGATCCTAGGAGGGCCTGGCCTCCAGCACACAGCCAGTACTAGCTGCGGGCTCCTTAGAGCTGTCTTTCCAGGCTTCTTGAATATGTTGGCCACACATGGAGATGGGTAAACTGTGTGCTGAGCCCACTCTCCCCTCAGCACCATTGCACTGCAGCCATCCCTGCTAGAGCCCTCTCCTCCTATGGGTCAGCCCCTTCTCCCCCTCCCCTTCCTCTGCTTCATATGTTCACCACACTCATCATCTGGTGTGTGTTATTTTGCATGTATTGTTTGTCTTATCCATTCTGTGTCTCCCCCCAAGAAGCAATAGGCCCCAGGAGGTCAGGGATTTTGTCTCATGCACTGAATGAGACCAGTTTAGTGGGCACTCAAAGTAATATTTCCAGCCAGGCTTGGTGGTGCACACCTTTAATCCCAGCACTCGGAGGCAGAGGCAGGCGGATCTCTATGAGTTCAAAGCCAGCCTGATCTACATAATGAGTTCCAGGTCAGCTACCACTACAGGGAGACCCTATCTCAAAAAGACCAAATATATATACTGGGGAAGGGACCTTCTATAGTCTTGCAGGTTTTTACTTGCTCAGGCAGGTGGTGTTTTGTTTACCTCAGGAGTCTTGTTGGCCTCTCCCTCCCTTCTTCAGGGAATGTTTCTTTTGGTGGAATCTGCTATACAACTCACTGTCACTGGTGAGATGACTTCCAGAAAGTCTCTACTTCTATCTGGGGATTGATACCAGGCTGACTATGGTGGAAGCGAAGGCTGGTTAGTATGGAGGAATAAGGGCAGAGCCTGGCAACTTAATCATTTAACACCTTCCCCTGAGCCTGAGAGTTTACTGAAGTACTGATCATCTGGGCCACCTTTTCAATACTTGTGGTAATATGTTGACACATGGACCTTCGTTTTTAGCATCTATATATATATATATCCCCTCTATGAGATTAATAGCTTTGCCTCACTATGCATTCCCAGTCACAATGTCCTACCTCACCACAGGATCCAAAACAATATGGCCAACTAACAAGTATTTTGCTTTTGCTACAGTTAAGGAAAGCTACTAACATGCCAGGTGATTGCTAGGGACAAACAAGGACATCAACTTGGTGTGTAGGTAGTAATAGAAAGGATGAGGAACCATAGCTCAGTTCCTCCTCAGGTTTGCTCTCTAGGTCATTGATTGAAATTGTCTAGACCTGCACCCATAAATAACTACTATTGTTAGGAATAGTCAGTGTGATGGTTTAAATGAGAACTGTCCCCTATAGGCTCATGTATTTGAGCACTTGGTCCCCAGTTGACATCTCTGTTTGGAGAGGTCATGGAATTTGGGGGATACGAAGACTTGACGGAGGAAGTATGTCACTAGGCTTTGAGAGCTCACAGCCTTGCTCTACTTCCAGGTAGCCCTCTCTGTTTTCTGTGTGTGGTTCATGGTGTGATCTCTCAGTTTCCTGTTCTGGCCACCTGTTGCCATGCCATCACGGACTCTTCCTTTAGAACCATACCAAAACAAATTCTTCCATAAGCCAATTTTGGTCATGGTGTTTTATCATAGTAACCATAGTCAAGGCCTCATCACTAAGTTCTTAGCATGCATTCCAGGACTCTGAGCCCTAAATTATGTATGATGGTATTGTGAACATCCAATTAAACTTTCTTCCACAACATAAGTAAGGACATAAGGAAACCCCAGTTCAGAACTACTATTATAACAAAACTGCTGCTACTTGACCACCTCTCCTTTAGATAGAAAAATCACCATTTTTTTCTATATGTTCTATGTACACTTCAGCTTAGATCTGTTAAGAGTACAGAAATCTTTTTGGCTACATACCCAATATTAAACAAACCAGTAGGTTTCATATCTTGATGCAAGTTGTCCAATACAAACCCAAATATCACCTTTGTCCTCTTATGAAGCCATGGCCAAAGATGTTCAGTGACAATAGGATCCCAGGCCTGAGTCTTGGAGAGCTCACTTCATGATCCTCCACTGTCCAGATAATCTCCGACAATCTGTCAGAGCTGGCAACTGAAATAATCTTATTTGCCCTCCTAGGTTTTAAGTTGCATACACTCTCGAATCTTTCGTGTATCTCTGGGTTATGTATTTTCAAGCCAATAAGTGCCTGTGTCACTTAGGCTTAGCCTTCTTTTTATCTCCCCGACTTCCTCACTTACAGCATGTGCAAGTCCCTAGATTTAATTCTAGTATCACCAAATCTAGACACCAATAAAGAGGTCATTTTCCTTAAGCCTACAGCAGAGTTCAATCATCATTCCTCAGTGAACTAAATATAAAACTATAAAATTTCAACTCCTCTGTGATCTGGTATCTCTTTTCCCTTTTTCCCCCCCAAAGACAAGCAATCTCTAGTCTCCTTACCCATATCCTGAGTGGATGCTGTTTGCAGAATGCAATACTTTAGCAAGTCACTAGGAGCCCTCCTCTGAAGACACTCAGCTCTCCAGAAAGCTTTTTTTGAGCACACTACAGTTCTCCACGTTGGCCGCATTGTCTGGTGGGCGGGTTGGAGTTAATCCATTGCCATCTGTCTTTATTTTGCTAACTTGCTCAATCGGATGCCACACAATTGGGCTGTGCAAATGTCAGCTCTCTAGTAGAGCAATTACCAAGTCTTTCTAAACAGTATCACCACACTGCATTCTTCCTGACTCCCATGGAGCTTGAAGCATTCCAGCTCTTTTTGACTTGCTTTGCTTGTAGGCCTTGTCATCCTCAAAGAGTAAGAAAAACTGGTCTGAATTGGAAGCCACAACGCATGGCTTTGCTTTCCAAATTGAGACCATGCCAATCAACATATTCCTATTACATAAAAACCTCATAGTGCACAGCGGAGAGCACAGGATGTTCCTGTGCAGCCGGCAGAGATACCGCTGCCTGGGGAGTAAGGACTTCAGTGTGCACGTTGCTGCTATTGGTGATGTTAGTTTAACATTTGAGGGAGTGGTGGCAGGGGTGAGTTGTGAGGTATGTGGCAGTAAAAGCAAAAAGAAAGGGGAAAAAGGAGGAGGAGTGAGCCATGAGCGGTGTTTGAACGACCTGCCTTCCATTACTATTCCACAAGATGGACAAGTTCATGATCTCGAAGGCCAGAGGAGGATGTGATTTGTTCTGTCATTTGCTCATTCCTGTATGCATGCATTCCTTCACTCATTATGTACTGAAGAGCTACTGTCTGGGTCAGAGACACACCGCAGGTGCAGGCGGAATCAGTTCACCATGAGTCACAGCTGCCTTTGAGCTGACAATTTTCAGGGAGACAAATATTGACTGAACAAATAGGAGAGAATGAGTGTTAGGAAAGAGACACATAGGGTGCTGCTGAAGCAGAGGATGGGCCTTCACCTCTTCTGGGGGTCAGCAAAGGCTTTCTGAGTTTGGTGACAATGAAGGGGGTTTAGAGTAGAATTCTTTGTTATGCTGTCCTGGGCCAAATGATCTGGTCTATAGTCAACAGATGCAAAATTGGTATTTGATGATCAAACAGCAAGTTTAACTGAGCACAGAGTGAGGAAGGTCTCAGAATGAGAGTCCCAAGGAGAACACAGCCTAGCCCCTGACAGAAAAGGCAAGCAATTCTTTCAGGGACCCATAGACTGCAGCTTTTCCTGGCTCTTTGCTACATTAGCTACAATTTGCTTTCTCTTACAACCTACTTCTTCCTCAATCACCTGCTTTTTTCCTTTATTTCTCTCACCAAAATTATATTGAGATCCACCTTGTATCTGTAAATATATTTTGTTCAAAGCCTTTAAATGCTGATAAATCTTTCGGATGGAACTGTCCTCAGGACTCAGTTACAAAGTATAGGAGTCTGTGTCTTGATGCACCAGAATATGTTAAGGCCACGATGGGACTTGACACAAGCCAAGGCTGACCATCCTAGTTGCCTAGCATGTATAGAACTGTCCACTCCTAAAGTTTCATTACAGGCCCTGGAAGAGATTATGTGGGGTTTAATCTATTCACTACTTCCCAGTGCATTTTTAACTGACCAGGTCTTATGATTTTATTCTAAAAACCAAGTACATTTGGCATTAAATATACTTGAGTCTTTTCAGGTCATCCCTCCAGTGAACTGTAACTGTACCATCCTAGCTGCAGGCTCAGTTTTACTTTATTTGTGCCTTACCAAGTTCCTCACTGAGGCTGATTCCTTGGGGTGCAGGGGAAGCATAACTGAACTCTATGACAGTGGGGTTCTCTGAGTGAAGGTGTAATCCATCCGTGAGGCCATCGAGAGTGTTGGAATGTGGAGTGGTTTGAAGATGGGAATGCCCTTGGATGGAATCTCCCTAGGATCTTCCATCACCATGGATACGGTGGGCTTCAGGTAAGAGGGCAAGGGGGAATGCCAGGGGAAGAAGAAACATTGCCTGATCCTTGGCAGACATTGGAGGTCCAGGTCTTACCCCACACTCACTCCTGTCCCCTTGGGCCCCTCCGAGGAGGACACTGAAGACTGGAAGCAGCCCCAGAAGCATTCTTCCATTGAGCCTTTCATTTGATCTAACTGAGCAAACTCATTCTTGAGCCTTTCCCTTCCCTAGCACCTGTGTCCTGCCCCTGCCACCCCGAGTGACCCTCGCCAACTTCCGTGCAGGCATGTGCTTTGCTCTCACTCCTTAGTCATCATGCCTGGTTCTCAAAGCCTGGCTCTTAGGAGCCTGGCTTTCTCTCCTCCCTTATGATTTTTGAAATGTGCCTTCATTTTCTTGGTTTTAGCTACACATGGCCTAAAGAAGACATAGGTAGATTCAGGAAAGGAGAGCACCAGTAAGTATTGTGCTATGTACCTGCTGGCCCTTGAGTTCTACATAGGGATGCTCACCTCTACAAGAACCCTGCATGGGAGGTGTGTCATGACTCTCTGTCCTTTTGTCTGATATTCTTCTGTCTTCCTCTTTCATCTTTCAATTTTCTACTTCCTTTAAAATCCAGTCCAATCACCACTTCCTTGTGGTGTCTCCCTGAACTTCCCAAATGCCCTTAATTTCTTTGTCTGAATTCCATGCCCCTAACATCACTCTTCTACTAGGTTACTGGTCACAACAGATCACATTGCATAGTTGACAGGACCCCCCCCACCCAGTTGTCTTTGGGGTGTGGGGGGATGGGACTAGAAAAGTCTTATCTGTCTTGGTTTCTTAATGTCACAATGTTCCATGCATAAACAGGTGCTGAATAAATCTTTATCATGTAATATTCAGCCTTTGTTAGCTTGGTTTGGTTCTTAAGTTCTTAAAATCAGGAACTAAGAAAAGTGGGGTGTTCAGAAGTTAAATATAGTGCTAAGAACCGCACAGGAAGAACTGGAACACAAACTTATGCAGTTGCAATCTGGAGTCTCTATTACATTACACAGTTATGCTCCGACTATGGTGTCCCCTAAAGTTAACAGAGACTTGCGCTTACCATGGGTACTTGTACAACCTAATGTTAAATAAAGCATTGAATGAATGAAACGACAAAGAGGCAAATGAATGAACGAACCTCCTTTACAACTCTTCATACAGTCTAGCCTTCCTTCCTGCTCATTCGCCTTAATTCTCATGAATGCTCCCTTGGCCCTTCCCTTGCCTGTTTTATGTTGACTAACATGCAATGCCTTCTTAGCCAGTCCCTCCTCCCATAAGCTTCCTTCCTTCTCTCACTCCTTGTCTCAAAATTAGCTCTCAAGCCCTGTGTTTGAAACTTGGACTGCCCTGGACTTCTGAATCTCTGTTCAGCAAATATTAAGTATTCAAGTCTGTCTATCACACTGCCTTATGCAATTCATTTCCCTGCATATATCCATCATTTTAAGCCAAGCAATTTTGCTTGCTGCCCCTGGCTCACAGTTGGCCTGTGTGGTCTTCAGATTTTGAAGGAACTGTTTTGTGTTTTGGACACCTGTCATGTATCAGGTACTGGGTTTGGGGAATATAGATATTAAAGCATCAGTTTCTGAAGCTCACCAATTAGTGGGGAGGACTGAAGTAGCAATTACAAGGCACTGTAATTGTGGCAGGCAACTCAAGAAAGCCTGTGTTGCTATGGAAGCACATAGGATGCCCACCTCTGCCTCTTCGACAGCCTCACCCCTGGGCTCCCTCCCTACCTATCCTGACTCATCTCTCCTCAAGGAATTTCTATGCCTGACCCTTCATCTTCTTCTCTTAGGTACCTACTCCTCATTTATGCAGTCAGATTGCTCATGGGAGGAAGAAGAAGAGAAGGCAGATAAAAAAGGAAGAGCAGAAGGGCAGAGATGGTTCTGTTGACATACTTGTGATGCAAGCATGAGGACTTAAGCATCAACCCCAGAATCCATGTAAAAAGCCAGGTGTAGTGGTACAGGAAGGTAAAAGCATGAAGATCACCAGGGCTTGTCAGCCAGCCACTCTAACCAATCAGTGGGCTTCAGGTCCAGTGAGAGACCCTGCCTCATAATATAAGGTGGAAATCCCATGAGGAAGACACCCAACATCTACTTCTGGCCTACGTGCAACAGACACACACACACACACACACACACACACACACACCTGTGCACGTACACATAGGAACACATATACATACACAAACCTCACCACAGACACACCACACAGGAACACACATATAATGTGTATACACACCACACACATACACACATACCCTACATGTGCACACATACTACATATACATACACATGTATGAATACACAAGAACACACATACATACGTACCACACAATGTGCATATATATACATATGCAACATACAAGGAACATACATACACAAATACCCCACAAATGCAGACACAGAAACATATATTATACATACACACACTACATACACATGCCCCATATGTGTACATGTGCATAAGAATATACATACATATATAAACATGTGCCACACACACATAGGAGCACACATACATGCATATCACACACATACACACCCCACACATGTACATACACACAGGAACACACATACATACACACCACAAACATGTATGTGTATGCCCAAGAACACACATGCACACACACACTACATGCACATGCACACACACACTCCCCATGAAGAATGGTGTGCCTACTCCAGGAGATTACAGCCCATAGAGGAAAAATAAACATGAAGGCCAGGTGTGGTTTCTGTGGATTCCTCTCTAACTATATAAAGAGATTTAAACTCAAGGTATTATACTTTCCTCATCGGAACAGCTTTGTGTGGATCCCCTGAAAGAGCAGATTGCTGAGACAGGTTGCTCTTTCCCACAGCTGAACTTGTCACAGAACCTGAACTTGTCACAGAACCTGAGGAGACACAACAAATACCTGAGGGGGATCACACTGTGGCAAAAAGATTGAGGCCCAACCAGGTGTGTCGGTGCCTGCCTTTAGTCTCAGCACTCAGGAGGCAGAGGCAGGTGGATCTCCATGAGTTCAAGGCCAGCCTGGTCTACCTAGCAAGTTTCAGGCCAGCTGGGGCTACAGGGAGACCCTGTCTCAAAAATAGACCATATATATAT
>NW_008328607.1:348630-371295 GCF_000622305.1 Nannospalax galili
AGAGAGAGAGAGAGAGAGAGAGAGGCCTGATGGTGCAGCGGTGGAGGCACACTGAGCCAACAAAATCTTGGCCGTGTTGTCAATCTCATTTGTGTCTAAGGCTAAGGAAGCCTGGGGAACACTCACGCATTATTGATAACATGCATGCTGTGCAAACACAGGGACCTGAGTTTAGGCCCTCAGCACCCATCCATAGTTATGTCTCTAATGATTTGCTGATTGATGAGGGCAAATAGGCTCCATAAAGGATGCTTGCAGGAAAAACAGAACATTCAAGACTCCCCTAACTGGTCCTTAGTTTCCCTTCCATCCCACCAAATAAACCCCATCATCCTAACACCTGGCTCTAAAATACATTGTCGATGAGTTTATTCACATCTTGTTCTCTCTCCCAGCTTGGCCCAGTTCCTACATTTGTCACTTTGGACCCTGATGGAACCATTTACGGTTCAGCACCTTTTGCTCTCAGGGCAGGCACACCCTTCACACTAGCCTTCCACAGTCACATTTCTCTACACAGGCCACTTGTCTTTTGGACCAGCTAATCCCTGGGCTGAAGAAGTCTCTGCTCTTCTCACAGCCCCTGTGCTAGGAGCCAGCTGGGAATCCTCCCCTTGCTTGATGCTATCTGAAGTTCTACGGGCTGGCCAGCACTGGGCAACCTTCTTTGGATTTTATTTTTATGCTAGCATTTCTTTTAGATGAAGAGAATAAGAGAGAAAAGGGAAATAGGGGGTGGAAGGGGTGTGCCACAAACAAGCTCAACATCCTTTTAGGGCAGAAATACAGAGATTTGGTACAGATCCTAAAGTCTAAAGGGCAATGTGCTTACTAAGTTTGCCTGTGCTTTGAGCTAAGCAAACAGGTTTTCCATCTCCTTGGCAACCAGAATACAAACATGTCTTACCTGAATTATCCAGTCTCTTTGCCAAAGCCCATGCATCACTGGGAGTACGGGAGGATGCAGGTGCCAGGTGAGAGAGTCCACGTAAATACTCAAGCAGTATTTATCCCTCATTGCTCTTTGGTGAGGTGTTCGCCTCTTCAGCCTCATTGACATATTACTTGTCTCTTTTATCAGCCATGCCCTGACTTCCTGGAAAAAGGCTAATACAACCTCACCTCTCCCTGTCAGTCAACACCATTCAGAAGACGATAAGAAAATTTGCTAGGAAGACCTTTTCTAGAAAGTTCTATTTATAGAGACGCACCCAGATAGCCAAAGACAGTAACTATAAATAGCCTCCTTTGCTTGTGAGGACAAGACCTATGCTGTCACAGCTGTAGATCTTTCGTGCTCCTGTTTGTTTTCTGTGACAAGACATGCCACAACATTTGCAAAGTATTAGATACAAATAAACTCCGGGGGACTGCCTAATAAGTTGGACCATGTTAATAACAGAAGGCAAACCCTCTAATACTTAAGAGTCTCAGGGGTAATATCCCTGGATAAACAGGAAAAATAAATAAAAATTCTGTCCCAGGAACATGATAGCGTCTCAGCCTTCAGTCTGGAGTGTTTTTTCCCTAGGACTGTTGTCGCCTTTATATCCTAAGGCTGGTGCGATATACTATCAGTGTAGCCTGAAAAGTTGCCTTTGGAGTGAGTCATCACACTGACTATGCACTTCCACACCCAGCCTGCACCCTCACAGAAGAGCCCTCCCAGGATGTAAGAGGACAGGATGGGAGCCAAATGGGTGTGTAAGGGGTTGCTAAACATCAGGGGTAGGGACTCCAGTTCTTTAAAACAAGTGAGAAACAAACAGGATGAGCGAATGAAGTGGATTGCTCCTCCTCCCCTCCACCTGCCCCTTTTCCCTATGTCAGGTCTTTTCAGCGTTGGAAAACTGGGGGAAAAAGATGTTTGTGAATGTGTGTGCACAGGAATGTGTGTCCTGCCCCATATGGATCTGTATACATGTGCTAGCACCTCTGTGCATGTGTGTGCAAACCCATATAGTACTATAAACAATAAAAGCACTGTACATGTTAGCCTAACTACAGAACAACTGCCAAACCCCAGTCTGAAGGGGAAAAGCTCACTATTTTCCAAGAGCTGAAAAGTAGGCTGTTCTCGTGCCAGTTTACCCTCTGGAAAATGCTGAGCAGAGCTTGTGAGCCTGTATAATGTTAGGGGGTAGGAGAGAAGGAGGGTGAAGCACAGACACAGTGGAACAAAAGAGAATGTCTACCAATTGTCAAACTGACATCCTGGTGGAGAGCTCATGAGGCACGGGGAAAGTGGACCCATGAGGACTGAGGGGGCACTGCTGAGAAGGGGTTCAGCTGGCTGGTACAGCGCAGTGGAATCCAGAGATAGAGGTTGGCTGTGTGGCTGCCTCTGCCCCTGCCAGGCATGGCTTAGCACAGCAAGCATGAAGGAGGATTTGTTGACAGACACACTTCTTGGAAATGGGTACAGATTTATGGCAAATGGCTGCACCATCATATTTGGACTGAACAGCACCAGAATGAAGGATTAGGCTATTAATTTACATAACAAATATCTTACACCTACTCAGGGAGGATAACTAGCATCTATTAAAGGTCAAGTACTGCTCTCAGCTCATCACGTCTATCAACTTAATCTGTACAAGAGCCCTACCCAGTGGGAATGCTGTTACTGTTCCCATGTTACAGAGGAGATTGAGGCACAGTTTCCCTAGAGTCTCTGAATGATACAAGAGCCAGGCCCTGAACATCAGCAATTTTACTCCAAATCTCATGTGTTTAGTCATTACACATACCAGTTCCCTATACTTCTTTCCCTACGAACACTATTCTAAGCAATCGAAAGGGGCTAACAAATTTCAAAGTCTTATCTTTTAAGGAGTCTATAGTCTGAAGGAGAGTCAAGGAACATTGCTTTCTGGTTTAAGCAAATTTGGGCATCATAGAATATCAGAAAAGCAAGTTCAAGAAAATATCAAGAAATCATGAGCTACTATTAAAACCCTTCCCCTGTGACTTCAAAAATATGAAACTGACAACCAGACATAAAAACATATGTTGGTAAGGAAGCATACAAACATGCATTGAACTTGACCTACGCTTCAGGGTAGACACACCTTGGCCCAGGTGATCAGCTGTATAAAGGCTTGAGCTGAGGCAGATATAATGTTCTTAGGAGAATGCTGGCCAGTTCTGCATCAGATCAGGCAACCAGGAGGGAAGAGACAGAATTGCCAAGAGCTAGCAGTGGGCCTCAATCTGCACCCTTCTGCTTTGTTCATGGAGGGGAGTGGAGCCTGCACAATGCATTCCTGACCTGCCATCAGTGTCCACACTACATCTTACTAAATAAATCATCTCATGAATACCATGGAGGACACTCAAAATACCGTCTGAAGATGCTGGTGCCTGACAGAATTCTGCCTTTGCTGGCTGGCCACTCTGTAATGCTGTCTCCTGACTTACATGTAGGTTGCGGGGATCAAACTCAAGCTGTCAGGGTTGGCAGCAAGCTCCTTTACCGACCAAGCCATCTCACCAACCCTAGGTCCCTTCTGTTCTAAAAAATGAAGACTGCATCCACACCTCTTTACACCCCCTGGCTTTCTTACATTACTGGCCAATTCTTGAATTTGGTTAGTTTTATTTTTCTTAAGTTTTTCTATTCACTTTGTGCATACTACTAACTTGTATATTTGGATCTTATTCCATCATTTAGGGCAGCATTGATTTATTCTCTACTATATATGATTAAGAAACTGGTTTTCTTTAATTTCTCCTAAGATCATCTCTCTCCAAATTCCTGTCCATGTTAACGTTCTTGTTACAATATCAAGTTTTTCTTTCCTGTCTTGTAATGCCCACAGTCCAGGGTCTCAATTCTGGAATGTATGTAAGGAAAGTCCTTGATCCCAATGGGAGAGAAAGGAGTGTGGAAGCAAAAACAATTCCCAACAACAGAAATTTCCTGGGCTGCTCTGCGTCATCACATCATCTTGGTTGGTTTGCCTGAGTGGATCCAGCCATGTGGAACACACTGAATCCTTGTCCCGGTTGCTTTATATTGCTGTGATAAAACACTGACCAAAAGCAACTTGGGGAGGAAAGGTTTATTTTACCTTACTGCTTACAGTCCATCATGGAGGGGAGGCAGGGCAGGAGCTCAGGGTAGGAACCTGGAGGCAGGAACTGAAGTACAGATCATGGAAGGGTGCTGCTTACTGGCTTGCTTTCCTGGCCTGTTCGCAGTCTGCTTTCTCATATAACCCAGGACTACCTGCCAAAGGGTAGTACCACCCAAAGTGGGCAGAACCTTCCCATATCACTTAACAATCAAGAAAATGCCTCACAGACGTACCCACAGGCCAGTCTGATAAAGGAAATATCCCAACCGAAGCTCCCCTTTCCCAGGCATGTCAAGTTGATAAAGTTATGCAGCATACTCCTCTTTGCTGAGATGGCAGCAGGGACCATCCTGCTGAGTTCTACCTTTAGCCTCATGGATGCTGGGATGACAAGAAGATGCTTACCACATATAATACAGGATACCCAATTAAAGTTTGATTTCTTGGCAGTATATTTTTTAATATATAAAAATATCCCAAATATACTATGCCTTCACTCATTTAATCTGAAATGGAAAGTTAACTGAGCATCCTGTATCTTTACTTGCCACAGCTTGGAACCCAGGACAGGTGGAGTTATGCATCCCTTTAATATTAGCAGGAACAGAAGTGGTGCCATGAACCCTGCATGGAAGGCCTGACCAAACCCAAAGCCTCAGGAAGACTCACAGAGCCTGGCTGGGATAAGGACATGCCCTGGAGAGAGCTGTCATGAAATTTCCCACAGACGACTTTGATAGCTACATCTGCTGCCCCCAACCCAAATCCCCCCACCCAAACAGTTCTAGACTTTTCCCTCAGCCTGTGTACATAAATAGTTTGCATCCGGTGTTTTGTACTTGCAGGTGCCTAGGTACACACTGTCTCTCTCCATCAGATTGAGACTTGCTAAATGCCAGTGATGTAACAGAGAACCTTGTCTTCAACAACAACCCCCAAGGAAGCATCATTTATTATTGTTGTAAAATAGCAATTTTTAGATGAGTAACAGTTACAGAGGGACTGAGGGACTCACCAAGAAGATGCCACCAAAGATCAAACAACTAATGACAGTTAAGACTTAAGTTCCTTTCTAAACACAAACCGCTCCCAAAGGCCTGGAAATCCTGCTGCCTTTCCATCTCTACTCAGGACACCTTTCAGTCTCCCCACCCATGGCCAGGTGCCATCTTCTCCTCCTCACAGGAACTCTTTTAAAAGCAGACCATATAAAAAGAGATTTGGAGCCAGTCCCTCCAGCAGGATGGTACCAAGGAACCACTGGGCTTTGCTATGACAACTGTGGGAATCAGAACATTTGCCCATAGAAACAAAGTGATATGAGACAAATTCTGCACTGTCTGAAGAAACAAATGAGCTGTGGTTTGCCAGATGAAGAACCTGCTCAGCCTTGACGTATAATTTATATTGTCAGACATAATTTGATTGGAAAGAAACTTGCATGCTGCCTGCTTTTGAGGCTGTGCCTATCTTTAAGTTTAAGCACATGAGCTCTGCTGAGTGCGCCTTGCTCTTGCACTAGACAGCAAGTTTAGTATGTACAGGTATCTCACTTTTTGGCGACTCTTTGCTTCCCAGTAGTTTGAGCATCACTTTGGCCAGAGCTGAACTTGATGCACACTTTCCACTGATCCAGAAGATAACAGAAGCCTCACTTACTTTGGTCTGAAGGGCTTCTTTCAGTGGAAGAGATCTGTGGTCATTTGAAATGATTACTGTTAGTGAATTGCTACCATCAAAATGACATTAGCTTTCAGTTTTTCCCCCTTGAAAAGCTGAACCTTACTTCACATCTTCCAAGTCCCTGAAAGAATCCAGAAAACTGAAGAAAACAAGTCATTTAGGCAGTTAGGGGTCCAGAGCCTAAAAACATCTGTGGGCTTGGCTCAAGCTTCAGGACTCAGTTTCTGCTTCCAATTACAGAACTAGCACAGATATCGTGACCTGAACCGAGGCAATGTTCAGTTTCCGTCTGGTGGTCAGGAAGAGGAGCATCTGAGTCTGAAATTCTACCCCTGGGAAGACAGACATTCCTCCCAAATAAAATGTGGATTGTTAGGTGAATGTCATTGCCAGGTGGTATTTCCATTCGAGTCTGTTCTGCCTAATGCCGGGGGACAAAATCGCCCTCCATCCCACAGGTTCGGAAGAAAGCTCCCCTTTGCAGGCTGAGAAGCCAATTTCAGCTTTGAGAGAGAAATAAATTGTGCCATTGTTGAGGCTATGCCTGAGAACACCAGGCTCTCAGCCCTACTGGCTTGGCCAGAGTCAAAAGATTCACACAAAGCTGACTGCCATGAATTCCATCATTCTGGCCTACCCAGCTGGGTGCCCCACACCCCTACTCCAGTTCCACTCACACTATCACAATATGAATCCTGAAGAATTTGTTCCAGGGACAAGTTAAAATTCCTTCACATTTTAGACTTATTATCCTTGCAAGTATTTGCCTTTCCTTTACACTTAAAAAAAGTGTGTGGTGTGTGTGTGTGTGTGTGTGTGTGTGTGTGTGTGTGTGTGTGTGTGTACGTGCATGACATGTACAGGTATGTGCATACCAAGGTTGTCATAGGACAACCTTGGTGTTGATCCTTACCTTCCACCTTGTCTGAGACAGGGTCTCCCACACTAGGCCAGCTGGCCTGTGAACTTCTGAAAATCCCTGGGAAGCCTCCTATCTCTGCCTCCTACCTTCCCACCGGATACACTGGGATCTTAGATTTCTTGTGAGGTCTAAGGATCTGAGCTCATATTTTCAAGCTTGCACAGCAAGTGTTTTACCCACTAAGCCATCTCTCTGGTCTTCCTTTTCTTTGTTTTTTAACAAAGAAAATTCTGATTATTATAAAATCTTAAGCAAACAGCTCCAGAGTCTGATGTCCACAAAAAGAAGAGAGAGATGTTCAATTTGCAGGACTGAAGGATAACATGAAACAGGCCCGAGCAAGTTCCTAACTGCCTCTCAGGACACAGAGGCCTTGAAGCCCAATGCTTGGCTCTGTCACCTGCCACTATTCCTGAGTAGATCCAGGGGAATTGGTCTACTCAGAAAAGGCAATGGGGCCCTCTTGTTAACCTCTTGTCTTAGGGCCTGTGTCTAGTCTCAGATTCGCTGTACTTCCACTTCTTCATCTTTGATGCAGAATAGGGGAGATGCGATAATTGTCATGTGGAATTGGAAAAACAAACAGTAATGGTGGGTAAACGCTGTTCTTTAACAATCCATAGGAGCAAGAGAAATGTGCTAGCAATTTTCTTCCATTCACCTTCAGCAGGCATACGTATATATAGATACGTGCACGTAAAATCGAGTGTGTGACTGCAATCCCCCCTTTTGAAGTTTGTTTTGTTATTAAAATTTTCTCTGAAAAATATCCTTTGCTAGAACATTCTTTCTAGAAACTTCCAAAAGAAGACACTTGCATTCATACTAGAGAAGAGAAATTGCATAAAAACAACAATTTGAATGCAGAAATAATGAGATTTTGAATTCTTGCTTATTCTTGGAGCCTAACTTGATATAACTCTGATCCCTCATTTTTAGCCCACCTCTAGGAAATGGGTTAGAAAGTATCATAGAGCCTACTTCACAGGATGCTTGTGAACCTAAAATAAAATGGGATATACAAAGTACACAGCAAAAACTTGGTAGGCGGTTGATGCTTAAGAATAGAAACAACCAACATTATTTAGCCTTTATATGACAGGCACTAGCTTCGGTGCATTATCTAAAAGATGCCGCTTAATTCTCTCTCCTCTCCTGAGAATACTCTCCTGAGGTTACTTCTACAGTTGTCCACTTTATGTGGAAGGGTCAGGCTTGGCTGGGTTCAGTCTAACGATCACAACTGGCAGAGGCAGAGGTGGGCTTTGAATCTGGCTCCAGCTCTGCCCTCTGTGTGCTGGATGGAAGTTTCAGATAAATTCCATCAGATCTGGTCTGTCATTATGGTCACGTGGCTCATAGTACTTTGATTTTTATTTTAACCTCGTGCTCATCATTTTAAAATTCGGACATATTTCATAAGTCTGGATGTTTGATTTGTATCTACAAATCTGACACTGGTCACCTCTGTCTTTTCACATGGCCATGATGGACTGCAACTGTCACCTTTGGACAATCAGGAGTTTGAGATGGTCCCTGACAATCTTCATGCCCACATATTTACATTCCCAGTGGGAAGCCAGACACAACCCTGATTGGGCTGGCTCCCATTGCCTTTCTGTCCATCTCCCTCACTAAGCTTGTGATGTTGTTAGGTGATGACCTGATACCCAGATGCAATCTCTTTATGAAACACCTGTGCCTGCTCCCACGTCTGTTGGACTCTAGTCAATCCTGCCCTTGACGCTCTCTGCACAATGTTAATGACGGACAGAAGTTGCTGGATTCTTCCAGGGTTCTCTGATGCTTCCCTTGTATGAGAATTCTGGAAGGCCCCAGAAGTCTTCTTGAATCTGAGCATGTATCACCGGTTAGTCTTTCCACCCTTACCTTATGCTCCCATGAAGCTGTCTTTGCCTCATCCCTACTTCAGCTCTACCTTCAAGAATTATTACTGTCCCCCCACCCCCAAATCTTGTCCCCTTGATATGTCCCTTAACTGCCCAACACTTTTCACACAGCAATCTCATACCCATCCTTCGCAAATCTCTTCATGGTTGAGGGAAGCCTCTGGCATATGAAACCTGTAAAGTTACACAAGATTCCTGCTTAGAAGGGTCGCTCATTTGGCTTAAGGCTCTGTGCTGCATCTTGAAATTCCTAATGTTTTCTGAAGCAAGAGCTCACCTTTTTATTTTTCAGTGGGGCCAAGACCTCTGTAACTGATCTTACTCACATTCTAATTCAAGAAGTCTTAATGACTCCTGACCTTAGCAGGATTTCCAAATCTGCTGGAACCACAGCACACAAAAAATATGATAATGTTTATATGTTATAGTGGGCTTCTCTGAAGGCCCAGGCCTGGGCCAGCCATGTTGGAGAAAACAGTTGTCATGTCAAACTGGAGCGCTTTAGCATCAGGCAGAGTTGCTGAGTGTAGCCTGCTGGAGTCAGTCTTATGAGCTCCCCTATCGCTCCTTGTCTGTATCCCAGAGCCAGTTCCTACAGTCAGGCTGACCTCTGAGTTCACAGATCATTCCTGTTCTTCTTGTCAGTCCTTCATAATGCTATTCCAGTTGCTGGGAGCAATTACTCCCCCTCTCAGTTTTAGCCAATCCTGCCCATTTTATCAGACCAGCTAATCAAGTCCAGTGCCTCCAAGTTTGTCCTGTGTATATCAGCCAAGAGCACTTCAGTCTTACACCAAGTCAATGAGTGTTTAGTCTTCATGAAGTATAGAGCCAGTGCAGGGACAGAACTGTAAGGAAGCACGCATGCCCCTACCCTCATGAAGTTCACAATGAGGACCTTTAAAGCAGTGTGATTAAGCTCACTGATGTTCACAATGAAGACCTTTAAAGCAGTGTGATTAAGCTCACTGATGTTCACAATGAAGACCTTTAAAGCAGTGTGATGAGAGGTGTTATGAAAGAAAAAGAGGGTGCATTAGCTATAACAAATTACCACAAGCTTGGTGACAGCAGAAATTTATTTCCTAGCAGTTCTGAAGAACAGAAGCAAGATGTTAGGAGGACACCCTTCTGGCTTTAAAGAAGGCTTTTCCTTGCCTCTTCCAGCTTCTGGTGCCCCTGGTATTCCTCAGCTGGTAAGAGATTATCCTAATCTTAATCTCCTTTACATGGTCTCCCTCTTTGTCTGTCTCTCTTCTGTATGTCTTTCATAAAACACTTTTCACTGTATCTAAGAACAACTTGTATAATGCAAGATAATCTCATCTCCACATGATTAACTTAATTATATCTGCACAGACACCGTCTCCAACTAAGGTAATAGTCACAACCTTCAGGATTAGGACAAAGATATATCTTTTGCAGGGGCCACTATTTAACCCATTTGGATGTCTACTTATGGCAGGGACAGCTAACCCTGCGGTGGAGGTTTTGGAGCATCTTCTTGGTTTAAGAACATTACACTAGATGAGGCCAAGAGGGTAGTTGAGTGGAAATGTTTGTGGAAATGGTGTGTATAAAGATCTCAGTGCAAAGTTAAGTGTATGGGTTCCTGAAGCTAATATCAACCAAGTGTCCCTGGAGAATAAAGTCTAAGGATGAGAGTCTCAGGCAGCTAGAGCAGCAATCAGGATGAAATCAAGGTGAGCCTTGTAACTAGTATCTTGGGCCAGTGTGATGTGGAAGTACTGAGGAGTATTCATAATTGGGAGAGCACTGTCAGGTTTAGGAAGTGTATGAATAGAGTGTAGGCAGCAGTCTGGTGAACTATAACTGGTTCCTATAACAAGGAGACCGGTTAGGAAGTGGTTGTATAATCCAAGCTGTTCATTATAAAGTAAGACAAAGTGGAAGAGACAAGGAAATCCAAGAAATTATTCAGAGACAGGATCAACAGGATGTGGTGACTGATGGAAATTGTGTGGTTCGGTCAGGAGTCCAAGGCTCTGGCTTCTGTTTAGACAGAAATGTGGTTATTGAGCAGAAACTGAGGAGGTTCAGGGAATGGGCTTGCAGTGTCCCTCGGGCAACCAGGTGGAGGCTCCAAGTGAGCATCTGAATTCAGAGATATGCAGCACAGAAGAGAAGATGGAGGTTAAAGACACAGATGCAGGAATTGCCAACGTGTGGATCATGTGCTAAGTTGTGAAGTGAACGACAATACTCAAAAGACAGCAGAACAAAAAGTCCAAGGCCCAGGACAGAACACCCAGGAGCAGTGACAGTCACACAGTCACATGGACAAGGGTAGTGGCAGATAGCAAAAGACCCAGAGGGTGTTGAGTGCAATTAGTAACTCCTTGTATCAGTTCCTTGTATAAAATGAACAGTATGTGCATATAAGCTATGCATATCATCCTATATATTTTAAGCCATCTCTAGAGTACTTACACTAATGTAAAGTCTATTCAAGGTGGTTAGTACTGTGTTGTTTGGATAATAATGACAAAAGAAAGTCTATACATGTTCAGTACAGACACAATCTTTTTTTTCTGAATATTATTGATCTGTGGTTGGTTGAATCCCATGGGTACAGAGGTCTGACTTTAATTATACATAGTCTTTACCATACTATTAGAAACTTATTGTCACTTTATATTTTTCTGAGCAATTCAAGAACATCACTGTGCTTGCTGGCTTGGTCTCTAGCAATTTTATAGACTTAGGAACCAAAGCAAGTGTTCAGCACACAGGCGCATCTAGGAATAAGTAGTAAGTGACAGTCTGTGTGTTAACTGTCCAGAGTCTAATTTAGACTGGAAGGGGACACTCCCCATCTCCTTGGATTCTTCACCAAAAACCTATTTTCCACTGTCACCATCCCCTGACATTCCACCCACTTCCTCTTAAATGGTAATTACATTTCTGTAAATTAAGCAGTGTCTTTTGTATTGTTTTTTGTTCAAGGTGTTTCCTTCCCCCTCCTGTGTACGCTCCTTCAAGTAGTTAAATTCAAAACTGTCTGAAATACAATCCCGTAATGATGGACACTTCTATATTTGTATTGTATGATACTCTAGTCACTTGCTGCAGGTGGCAGTTGGCTACATCGCAGGCACATCCTGGTGCAGGTTAGTGGCTGCCATATTGAAGAACATAGCTATGTGATCTTCCATGAACTCCCTGCCTCAAGGAACACTCCTGCTCAACTCAGAACAGATCACCGTACTCTATGCATCTAAAACCGTCTACTTTCATTTAGCTCCTGACTATTAGCCTTTAGAATAAGCTAGTGCGTGTGCACCTAAATTCTGAGAGGATAGGACTATGTCAATCCCTGTGCACCATAGCACAGTATATGGTACTTCTTTTATTTTTTTGGTCTTTTTGAGACAGGGTCTCCCTGTAGCCCCAGTTGACCTGGAACTCACTATGTAGACCAGGCTGGCCTTGAACTCACAGAGATCAGCCTGCCTCTGCTTCCCAAGTGCTGGGATTAAGGGCGTGTACCACCACGCCCAGCTTATGTATGGTACTTCTTACATGCTCAGCAAAAATTCATTGAAAGAATAAATGAATGATCAACAGATCATGAACTAATCACTAAAATATTTCACAGGGTTATGTACCAAGAGAATGTTCATTAAAGAGTTGGCCACAGTGTGATGATACAATGTATAATCCTGGAGAACTAATAGCTCTAATCAATAGAAATTAGGACTGATGGGAATTTGACATGCTCATTAAAATATATAGTGCTGGGCATTATGAGCTTGATCTTACCATCAATTGAAGTCTTGAAGACTCCTCCAATTCATGATGGTATACCATATGTCCTTCCTCTTGCCCTGCACAAGAGAATCACATGTCATCAATTGTCACTCTTCCCTGAAAGTTAGATCATTGGCTCAACCTTGAAGTTACTCTAAATTCCATATGTCAAGTGCACTGGTCTGTACTCTCAGCTTTGTGTTGTCTTGTGTTTATTTAACATAATCCCAAAGTTCTTCATCCAGTAAATTTTTAGGCATTGGCTAAGTCAGGAACTGTACTACAGCACTGAAGTTCTCCTGCCAGACACGAAAGCATGAGTCAGTGCCCTTTGGATATGTCCTTTTATAAATTAATATTTTTATTTTTATGTGTATGAATGTATTGCTTGCATGTAGGTAGGCTTACCATGCCGTGTGTCAAGCAATGCCCCAGAGGTCAGAAGAGGAAGTCAGATCATCTGGAACTGGAGTTATGGATGGTTGTTAGCCACCATGTGAGTGCTGGGAGTTGAACCCAGGTCCTCTGCAAGAGCAACCCAGTGCTCTTAATTGCTGAGTTATCTCTCTAGTCCTAGATGTGTCCTTTTAACAGTTACATCACCTTTGCCTAGGGTGGAGCCTGAGCCAGATCAGAAGCTCAGGCTCGCTCCGTGGGACCCCTTAAGAGCTCCTTTGCAAGTTCATTGATGATCTTCAGCTCTAGCACCTTATCAGTACTGTTGCTTCTACATCCTCCTTACAGGTAACTGGGATGTGGAACTTTCTGTGGGCCTGGCTGAAATCAACCCCTACACCCTGGGCAGGCATCACACCAGGGTTCTGCACCCAAGTTTCATTGCAAATTCAAGAAAGGCAGTTTCAAAAATCTGTGTTCCAAAACTGCCCCACATTGGAGCCAGGATAAACAGTCTGAGACACAGTTGCCAGTCCAGCTTAGGTCAGGGAAAGCAGTCCAGCGAGCCATGTAGCTAAATGGAACTAAGAAAACCAAGGAGAAGGGAGCTCAAAGGGGTATCAGAGAGTATCTTCATCAGTTCTTGGTGTCTGCTGCCATTGTGGGGCTCTGGAAGCTTGAAAAGGAAATGCCATCATACAGCTGAAGTGGAGGGCTGGGGAGGTGAGCACCTGACAATGGATTCAGTTCAGATTAGGCAAAAGAGGCATTCACTTCTACTTCAAAGCCAAATACAATGAGTGTGCATTGCATAGCGCTAAAGACAAAGCTGCTAGAATATGTCATAGGGTGCCAGGGTGCCAGGCAGTGAGCAGACACCTCCCTGAGCAGCTCCCAGGCCCTGCTGGGAAGCTTCTGGAACTAGCTACTGCCAGTTCCAGCATGGAGAAAACAAGAGGCATTGCCAGCCACACACAGCCTTTAAGCACTACTTCCTGAATGCTTCCTCTTTCCAGGAGTAGCAAACAGTTTCCTCTTGCAAAAAGACTCTGACCCCACCCGGGCACATCCTAGGAGAACCATTCACGTGTGTACTTTACTCCCTTTCTCTGCCTGGTACACATTGCTGCATTGTTGAGTCCTCTCATTAGTCTAAGAACCACCAGCAAACAGAGCAAGAATATCTCAGTGCTGGATTATCCCTAAGGAGTCTAATGTACTGTGAAGTTGAATTGAAAACATCAGAGTGTGGTCATCCATGAAGGGTCTTGGTGACAGGTGGGGTGCTTCCTTTAAGCGGGCAGAGCTAGGTGGAAGATACAAGTACAGCCACTGATTTTCTTTGTGTTCTTATTTGGCTGGAACTTGGGGGAAGGAACATTTGAAGTTAATGAATAAAACCTTACTCTGGCTGAGAACGCCTATGCCTGTGCTGTCCTGTTTTGCCATCATTTGTAGAGCTGATCCACTTGGGGCCAGACCACAGCCCAGCAGCAGCCCATGCAGTCACCTGGAGCTCACTGGCCATCTTTGCTGTGCTCAGTTTCACCTATAAGAAAAACATGGATTTAGCAAGTAGCAAAACCCTCAGTACCCTGAGACTTTCAAGCAAATCAGATTCTATGGCCTTGGGGAAGCTTCTGGACTACCAAGTTACCAAATGTTCCCCACCACCCAAATTTTAATAAGAAACTCTATTATCAATTACCTCCAGCATGCCAGGTGCTGACACATAAACCATTTGGCTTAATCCTATTCCAAGCTCTCCATCCTTTCTCATTCTTACAGGAACTGTGTTCATTCCACTCACAATTTCTGCCTCAGTCTCTGGACCACATCCCTGCCTGAATGAACATCGGCCTGAATGAATTCACAGTAAGCCAGCCCCCTGCTTCAGACTTTTATGTTTTCCCAGTCTCTTTAAGATCAAGTCTATTCACTTGGGCTTAGCACCCATTCTAGGCCCCCTCACGCACCCACACTGGTGCATACAGGCTACCTCACGGCCCCTTTTTGTGGCTGCCCAGAAATTCTGATTCCTCCTTGGTGACTGTCAGCATCCTGCTTCTCTCCTTGAGTCTTTCCTGCCTTCACCCATCACGGCTGCTCTCCTGACTACTCTGGGCCCTCTGCACCTTTCTCCCAGGGCCCTTGCTGTCCTTCTCTTTCATCATTTACTTTGTTCATTCTCAATGGGGGACAGCTCCCCCAGGGAAGCCAGAAGTGGTTCTTGGCAAGAAGGTGGAAAACTTTTGTTCTTTTTATTATGAGGCACAGATATGTACATAGTACATAAACAAATGTCTGTGCTATTGAAATTTCAAAGACAGGGAAAGAGATTGGGAAAAATGTCTAGGGGACGGGGATACAGCTCAGTTGGTAGGTGCTTAGCGAACAGACATGAAGCCCTAGATTTGATTCTCAGCATTGCATAAACCAGGCATGGCAGCAGAAACCAAGTAATCTCAGCACTTTGGAGGTAGAGGTGGGAGGATCTAAGTTCAAAGTCATCCTCAGGGTATCCTGTGAGTTTGAGACCAGCCTAGACTACATGACAGCCTGTCTCAGAAAAAATTTTAAATAAATAAATAAATGAAAGAAAAAATCTGAAAAGGCTCCCTAGCAATCAGTAACAACAGCAATAACAACAAAAAAGATTGAGAAATACTCTCAGGATTTGTTCATGCACCTTCCTCACCAGCTGACTGTGAGTCTTTTGATCATCCCCTGAGTTAAGGGAGCGACTGACACATACAGTATTTTTGAGGAAATGCTAGATGCTAAAATATGCATGCATATATGAATCCTCCCAATAATCCCGAGGTAAGGAAACAGGTGCCAAATGTCTAACTACCCTCAATGCCATCAAAGTTCCAGAGCCACTAGGTGCTTAAATAGAAACATTTAAATTCAGGACTTCTAGACTCCAAGTTCAACACTATCTCATTATTTTGTTATAACTGATAGAATTCACACAAAAGCAAGAAATTATGTTGTCCACTCTACTTTCAATAGACTGTTGAAATAGTCTAAGTCAGTTTGAATATCCAAGAACAAATGCAACAAATCAAACCTAAGATCTTGCAGACTAGAATCACGTGAGTTTTGTATGGTGGCACTAGGACGAGTTTGTGGGAATGGTGGGTCTATGGTAGGTTTTGGTGGAAATGATGGCACTGGAGTGGATTTTGGTGGGAGGGGGGACTAAGGTGGACTTGTGGGAATGATGGCACTACGTAGATTTGGGTTGGAATGGTAGTCTTCTGCCAGGTTTGAAGAGGAGACAACCCAAGGTCAAACCAGCTCTAGCTGTAATCACCTACTTATCGTACCATCTTGAATCGTACACCTAGTTCAATCAATTTAACTTGTTGGTCTTTAGCCTCTCTTGTACACTCAACAGAGCATCATAGAGCGACTTTGCCCCTTAGAAGGCAGGGCAGTAGAATAAGAGGGAGTGCACAGGATCAAAATGCAAGCTTCCATGAGACTGTCATGAGGTTTATGAAGTAAACCCTCAGCCAGGAGATGAGTTTCAGTTGGGAGCTAATGACAGAATGTTACTAATAAGTACCTCTCCTCATTAGAAGCAAAGTGGTGTCTATACAGTAGCTTTATGAGTCAATTTATTGAAGCAGGAGGTGTTGAGTAGCTCAAACCAGTAATTTATCCTTTCCAAGGTCAAGATGAAGTTTCAAATCTGATTTATGAGTCTGTTTGCTCCATCAAACTTTCCTCGTTTTCCTGAGCTTTTGAGCAGAAGTGAAGCAGTAGGGGAAATCCCCACTAAATGGCAGCTCATCTCCCTAGGGCATCACCTTTCACTTTTAAGCGTAAAATGCCATATATACAGAAAAGGCACATTAACGTGTAACATTCAATGTTTTCACAAAAAAGCATCCAACTTTTGAAATCACCCCTCAGATTAAGGACAGCCTTGCAATTCCAAAACCCGGTGACCACCAGTCTCTATACCTCCTCACAGGTCCCATTGATTAGTTCTGCTTGTCTTTGAACTTTAAAAAAATTCAGTAACATAATACATAGTCTTTGTGTCTAGTTTTCTTTGCTCAATAAATAACATGTCTGAGAAATTTATCCAAGTTGTTGCATGAAACAGTATTTTGTGCATGCTTGTTGCTGAAATAATTTCATTGAATGGATGGAGTTGTTTTATTAGTCCCATCTATTGTTGAACGTTTGCTTTCTGGTTATTGCACATAGCACTGTTGTGCATATTTTTTCTCTGTGGCTTCTTGATGAACGTATGTACTTGCATACTCCTCAGACCCCAAATGCTAGTTCACAGAGTATCCATAGGTTCTGCCTTTATGCCCTGCTGGAGGTATTGAAGCAGCAGTTATACCAAAGCATTCTAAACGTGGAATAGTTCCAACAGTTCATCTATTTAGGTTTTTTTTCCAGCTTTAATTGAGATGCAATTAGCACATAAAATTGTATATACTGAGAGATGGTTCAGTGGGCAAAGTTCTTGCTGTATAAGCCTGAGGACCTGCATTTGAATTTCCAGAACCCTTGTGAAAAACCAGGCACAGTCGCATGTACCAGTAACCCCAGTGCTAGGAGGCAGAGACACCATGATCACTGACAGACAGTCTAGCCAATCAGTGAGCTCCAGGAGTGAGTGACTAGGAAAATAAAGTAAGGATCAATAGAGGAAAACACTCAGTCTCAACCTCTGACCTCCACAGACACAAGCATAAGCACATGCACCTGCACACATGTGTGCACACACATGTACCACATACATAAAACCAGAAAAATAAAATAAATAATATACACTCAAGATGTATAGTGCATGCTTTGCTATATGTGTACACTGAAAAATAATTACCACAATCAGGCTAATTATTACATTTATTACCTCACATCCTCTCTCTCTCTCTTTCTCTCTCTCTCTCACTGTGTGTGTGTGTATGTGTGTGTGTGTGTGTGTGTGTGTGTGTGTGTGTGTGTGTGTGTGATGAGAATACTTAGGATATATTTTGGTCTCATTCAGTTTACCTCAATAGCATTCTTTACTTATAAGCATACAGATTTTGCACACTATTTGTTAAATTATAATAAACTTTGAGTTAGTCAATTATCACTCAAATTTTAAGAGTTTTTAAAAAGAGAATCTGAAATGTGTTTCTTGACCTCAAGATGTTAGTGAAATTATAGGTTATAATGAAAAAACATTAAAGAGTAAAAATGTATTTTGTGATGGCAGAGATTGAGAAAAGAAAGAGGCAAGCAACGAAAATGTGCTGAAATTGTTGATAGGGGATGATGTTTTACAGAGGACCGAAGTTTTGAGTTGGGCTTGAAAAATGAGGCATCTAAAGTGGTGGGAAGCATTCCAAGGACAAAAAACTGGGATGAACCCAAACTGAGAGATTGGAATTAAATACAATCTTTTAAGGGTCAAAGATGACACTGGGTAGCTATAATGTCTGCATTCTGATTTATGAGTGTGCAGAGATGAAATGAAGCCTTGTGCTTAGAGGCACATACAAAAGAAAAAGAAACAAAGGAAGGAAGGGAGAAAGGGAGGGGGAGGGAGGGGAATTTCAGTGAGGTTTAGTATTCTTGCTTGCAGAAGGTAACAGAGCAAGTATCTGCCTAGACTCACTTGACACTAATTGACAACCAACCATGTGACTGCCTTGAACAACTTTCCAATAGAAATAGAAGCTCCCATGCTCAGACCTAAACCAGAGTACCTGTCAAAGGTGGCTTCTAATCTGGAACAGAATCACGTTACTGAATGTTTGATCCAGGGAGTCTTTCACAGTGACCTCAAGGAGTGCCCACAAAGGTCAGCTGCAAATACTTCTAAAGGGTTACAAATGTAAAGCTGTGCCAGATGCCCAAATGCAGCAGCAACAGCTGGGCTCCCTGGAAGAAATGGGACTGGAAGCAGGCCTTCAGATCACTGAGTGCATTTTTGATGCTCTATTGCCATCCTAGCTGTGGCACAGCCTTTCCAAAGCAAAAGAAAACTCAGTGGTCCTGGGGCAGCTCCAAGACACATGGAAAAAGGCCCTCTGGCCCCCTGGGAGCTACTGGAATGATTAAGGCATGAAAATAGCCAGATCTGAGTTCAAATGATAAGACTCCTAATGGAGCACAAGTATGCATTTTGCCAAGATTTATTCTAATTTTGGAGCTCCACTGGAAACTTCTGAACGTCATGTTCTATTTGGCTCCGACGAAACATAGCTTTGCATTGCTCTGTGTTTATTTTATCCTTCAAGATCAGAGAATGATTTACTTGTAGCTAAATTTTTGCATTTAGCACAAATTTCCACTTAGAAAAACAAGCTGTTTTTTTTTTTTTTTTTTTCTTATAGGTCTCTAAGGGGGCAGAGGAGGAGATTTGTACAGTGGAGAAAGGTTCTGCTAGAAAAACATGCATACCGAATTTAGAAACTATACGTAAATAGAAGTACCCTGAGGAGAAATGTTTTATAAAGCCTAAGGCATCCTGAGTGGAGTCTTCAAACTTGTCAGAAACTAGTTAATCCTTAGGACTCTTCTCCATCGAGGCAGGCAGCATCGTCTACAGCACCCCCTCCCTGAGGAAAGTCCTTACTGTAATTAAACAAATATTTCAGCAAGAAGACTGTAGCTTCCCTTGGAACTACACATCCAGTGCTTACTCTGAGGGTATTGTCTTATTGGTAATATCTTTATCTCATTTTTTGTTTACTCCAAAATGAACTGCTTGGTCTGAATTGGTACAAAATCAAGTTCTCCCATAGCTGAAATGTACTGGGGCCTATAATAAAACAAAAATTGAGAAGAATTGGGGCATATGCTTGTGTTAGATTGGATTCTTTCAGAAACCCAACCTGAAATAACTGAAGCCAATATAATTACATAAAACTTTAAAAGGTGATTTATTGCTCATATAACCAAAGAGACTTCCCTAGCACCTCCAGATGGAAAGGCAGAGAACTCTGATTGGCTCTGTTGGATCTTTTACCTATGTCTGGGCCAATCACTATGTCTGGACCTAGGGTCATATCATACTGTATGTTGTCAGGGAAAATGGATTTATTTCGAGAAGAAAGAGTGATTGTAGGTGGTCAAAATTGGGAAATGTTCAAAACTAACAAAATTTAAAGCAAAAAGAAACGTTGCCATAGATTTTAGATCCAGTTTATTAGATTTTACAAAAAGCGTCATTTCTCAAAAGCCAAGATACCAACAAAAGAGGACCTCGTCCCCGTCAGTGGTGCCTCAGCTCTACTCACTCCCAGGACCTGTTATGGAACACCACAGCCATTCCTTCTGCAGACACTTCATGGGATTCAAGAAAGCAGCACAGCATAAGGACCAGGAGTATGCACTTGATTCTAACTGATTCAAGTTCAAATCCTAGGGGCCATGTTGCAAATGTAGTGCTTTGGTCCTTTTTAAATGTTTTCTTAGTATATATTAATTGTACATAATAGGACATTTTTACATATGTATTTTTATCTTTTTCACCCCTCCCATTACCACCTCTTTCCCTTGTCCCACTTCCACTGATCCCCTTCCTTTTCCCAACTCCCCACTTATACTTCCACGATGTGTGTGTGAGGTACAGAAAGAGGGAGAGAGAGAGCCAATGAGTTTAATTGGGGTTGCTTATGGGAGCATAGGTCAGGGATTATTCACAGGAGCATAGGCAATTTACCAATGGTCTTTAAGCATGTCTTTCTATTTATAAAATTAATATAATAAATATAATTTTATTTTAGAGTCTTGTGAAGATTAAATGAAGCAATATACATAAAACGCTTGCTAAGTTATTGAATACTTAAAGATTATTAAGTGTTTAGTATAGATGCTATTATTTTCATTAGCGTCATGATAGTTATTAATATATGTAGCCGAAAATTTCAAGGCTAGAAATTTCTAGAAAAGGTGGTAAAGCTGGTGGTCCATTCTATCATCTCTACGGAGTAAGAAGCATCCTATGTGCATCCTCTGCACCAATGTCTCTTTACCCTTTGATCTGCTTCAGTTCTCCCTCTTCCACCTCCCATAATTCTCTCCTCATCCACTGAGGCACAAAATACTAATGTACCTGGGTAGAAAAGCAAGGTAATGGTACCCTTGATACTTGTTTTAGAATTTCCAAAAAAAGTTTTCACAGGCAATTAGGTCCATAAGATTGCAATCTTAAGGGGTGTCTATGCTATAAGCCACAAAATATAACCCTTCAGAGAGGTACCAAAGCAGTTCACCAATTTCTGGAGTCAAATGGCAAAGTATAGCCCCACCAGACCCATCACAAAGGAGGCCACCAGAAAACGCTGTGGGGAAAGCCAAGTCTTCACCAAGACTGCACGGCTACCTTCTGTTCACTCTGTGAGATCATGAACGCTAACTTTCATGAAACTTCCTATGGAAGGTTCTAGAAACCGAGATATCTCAATAGAGAATGGTTTCTCTACTTCCACTGTCATTTCCAGGAGTTCATGTGGCCTGCAGATGTAGGCTACAAGGCCTTCTGTCAACTAAGGAAAAGAGCTTGGTCCAGGAATGTAGGTGGCCCTTCAAATCTGTCCTCTGTGAATGTCTACGCCAAGAATTACCCAGAATTCAGAGCCATATTATTATTTTAAAGTTTCATAATATGTTTTCTTTCTAATTATGAAAAGCAAGTTGAATAACACCTTGTGTTTATATAGAATCAGTCCTTGGAAAGTGTGCGGATAATGGCAGGCCCTTCCCTGCAGAATTCCCGACAAAAGCAGCAGATTTCCCTCTCGCTGCTTTTATGGGTTACACAGTCTGTCAGAAGCCTCGTAGGGTCCAGAACCTTTGGTTTTCTTTGGATCCAAAATGTAGTATTAAGTTTCCTTTCTATTAGAAAAACATTTCTCAGCAAAAATGGGGTTTTATGAATACTGTGCAAGGTAATGGCCCTGAGAAGGAACTGTTAAGGCTTTCTGCTTTCTCTCTCCTTTTCTTTCTTTCCTTCTTTTTTATTATATTTCTTTTCTTTTTATTTGATTTTTTATAGTTTATATTTATTTTTATGCTATGTGTATGAATGTTTTGCATGCATGTGTGTAAGTGCACCCACATACTGCAATGCCTGCAGAGCCCAGTAAAGGGCATCAGATTCTCTGGGACTAGAGTTATAGATGTTTGTTAGCTGGGAACTGAACCTAGGTGCTGGGAACTGAACCTAGGTCCTCTGCAAGAGCAGCTAGTGCTCTTAACTGCTGAGCCATCTATCTGGCCCCTTACTTGATTAATCTTGAGAAAAATTCATGCTATGTATCTCTGATAGGCCTTGAACTTAGGACATCCTCCTTCCCCAGCCTCTAAACTGCTGGAATTATAGACATGTACTACCATGTTTGGCTAACTTTCAAGAGAAAAAAATAATGTATTCACTGCCCCCTCACATACTTTTTTTCTTCCAGGCCCTCAGCTTCCCAAGTTGCTGGTACTATTGCTTTACATTCTTTACACCCATAGTGGTGTAGTACATATATCATAGTGGCGGTGCAGGATCTATAGACATCAGAATAACACATCCACAGTAACTAGATAAGAGTTCTTGGAGGCTCACATGTGTCCTTGGTCACAATGCACTTCTTCCTGTAAGCTGCATTAAACATTTGAAAGCTGTACACCTAGCCCAACATGACCTTATCTTCAGACGAGGAAAAAGCTAGGGCTCAGAGGCACTGAATGGTTTACCTAGGGTTATACAACTAATTAGTAACACTGAAGAGGCAAGAAGGTTGTGGTCTCTAGGTTTGATTGGGTTTTTGCTTGTGGCATTGAACTGCTCAGAGCAGGGCTTCTTAAATTATTTCTTCTTACCACCCATTTCCATCTGAGAAATTTTTACATGACCCTAGGTATATAGATATATAAAATAGATATGCAA
>NW_008328607.1:371352-487710 GCF_000622305.1 Nannospalax galili
AGTAAAATTATATATAATTTTATCATTCATTTTAAATGAAAGCAAATTTTGGGACCAATTTTCAGTTCCCAGAACCCACATGGTGGCTCAGTGAGTAAAGGCACTTACAATCAAGCCTAACAAGTTCAAGCCCTGGAAACCACATGGTAGAAGGAGACAACTGACTCCTGTAAGTTGTTCTCTGACCTACACATACACACACACACACATGAAATAAATGTTAAAAAAGTTTTTTAAAAAATGAAAGTGAGTTTGCATACAAATGAGGTAGATATGCTTGTTTATTTTTGTTTTCTCATGAACAGTGAACTTTTGACTATTTGACAGCATAGAACACAGGGCATCTTCAAAATTTTTCAGAGTTGATCAATACTTTGATTTTATAGTCAGTCATCAGTGCTGAGAGCAGAGCTTCACATAAACACACAGTGAAACCAGCAGAGATACGATTTAGGGTCACTTCAGAAACTGTTAGAAATTCTATCCTAATCCCAACCCAAAATTCACTTAATAGTTTCTTTATGAAGCTCAAGTTAGCAGCACAAACACCAATTTTTTTGAGAATTTCATACACGAGTATTGTATTTGCATTATTTCCATACCTACTAGCTCCCCTCCAAATTCTTCCATGTCCCCCCACTACACTGCAATTTCTTGTTCTTTATTATTGCTACATATACATATATTTATAAATATGTGTGTGTGTGTGTGTGTGTGTGTGTGTGTGTGTGTGTGTGAAAGTCACTGAGCCCATTTAGTGGTGTTCTTGAGTACCTGTGTTTAGGACTGCCCACTTGGAATTAAATAACTTCTTAGGGAGCTCATTCCTGGAGAAAGCTGATTCTTCCTCCTTCAGCATCCATTGATTGCCTGTAGCTCTTCATCTTGAGATGGGACCCCATGAAATTTTCCCCTTCCACCTTGGCATATCAGCCAGTTTTGTCATTGGGAACATCTACAGCAATTTTTCAAAGCAAGCGATTTAACACAATACAATCCAAAAATATACTAATTTGATACGTGCTGAAAGATCATAGTAGGAAAATATTAGTCTTTGTTTTCCATGGTTAAACTACAGTATTTCTATATGTGCAGAAAGCTTTGAGCATAGGAGTAAAAACACCGCAAATCACAGCATCGTCTCAAATCTCAGCAGCATTCTCAAATTAGGTAGTGTTAATCGGCCTGGTGTGGTATTAGGTATAAGCAGAGAGAAGTATGCATAAAGTATGTTCCCAACTAAGGCAGTAGTGAAGTCACACAATGCTGCCAGGAACCTCTTGAATTAATTAGGATACATTTGATTATGGAATTAATTTTTGGTCATTGTGCATTCAAAAATATTTTACTGTTGCCAATTTTTCAGCCACCCCCACACTTAGTTATGCAACCCCTTATGAGGGGCTTAAGGTAAGAAGCTGTGGCTTAGAGAAACATACTATTCATAACAAGTCCCTAAATGTCAGTAGATTAACTCAATAAGCATTTATTTATCACTCAAGTGAGTGCAACACGCACTTTCTAGGAAACAAATGGTGGTTCCATGCACTGATTCATTTTGAGACTTTATTATCTTATAATGCTAGTTCTCAACTGGGGGTGCTTTGGCACTCTGAGAAAATGTGTCATTGTCTGGAGACTGTCACTACTTGAGGAGAGGAGGACTCTTGGCATCTAGTAGGTTGAGGCCAGGTTGCTCCTCATCCCACAGTACATGAAACAGCTCCTACAGCAAAGATTGAGAAACTAAGGTTGAGAAATACTACCCAAGGGATGTATCGTCAGCTTCCTCTAGACAGATAAACAGGGAAAAGAGAATGTCAAGATTAATTTGCCTAAATGCAAGATACTCAGAAACAAGTCCTAGTGGGTAGCTGCTGCCAGCTTTTTTGTGACAAAACAAGACTTTTGGTGAACAACTAGTCATCCCTCCATAGTACCGTGGGCAAGGTTTGAAGACAACATTTGCTGAAGGATCAATAGAGCTAATAAAACAGTTAACATATAAATACAGCCTTGATGCCCTCCTTTAGGTTCAGATTCCTCTGTCTAGTGTCTTGGTGTGACTCAATAGACCTCTATATATAACACAGACAAACAGAACTTTGGATCTTTCTAGCAAAATTTTATTCCTGTCTTAGCAATTGACAATAAGTCTTCCTCGCCCCTTCCCTACACTGTCATCCAGCTGTTCAGCAAAACTTCACAGTTCTGTCTTCAAGATCTGCCCTTGCAAGAATAGCTGTGGACCAGCATCTATGGCCTGAACTATAGCAATGATCCTCTAGCTGGCCTCCTTGTTCCCTCACTCTGACATTCCAATCTACTCCCTCAGAGTAAGCACGGTGGTCTCTATTATTGTAAAGGTTATTTATTCCTAGCTGGAGAAAGACTATTCTCTGGGCAGTTTGGAGCATACGCCAGGGTGGATCTCATGAAACCTGCTGATCTTGTTGTGCCTTTGAGGTCTGAGGTACCTTCAGTTACTCCCACAATATCCTGGGCTTGATAATGACACCGGATTGTGTTGGTTTGGTTCCATCATGATCACCTTCTGAATATCCTTCCAGGTACATGGGATAGTACTATGAAAACAGAGTTGAGTTGGGTACAAGGCTCAGCTACCTGACCTTAATGGTCCTCACCATAGTCAGTGATGCCTGTTTCTCTCCTGCTTGTCTCTGCCGCTTCTGCTTCACCACAGACACCGGCATGCTCTTTGACCCTCCAACATGCCAGTTTCTCTCAGTGGCTGGTAGTCTACATTTACATTCCTTTTCCCTTTGGAGCACTCTTCCAGATGCTTCCTCCTCTCCAGTCCAGGTCCAGGTGTCCTCTCTTCTTAAAGCACATTCTTGAAATTGCTGTCCCTCCCAAGCCCTCATATTCCCCCACCACCATCTTTCTCTGAATCAAAGTGTATGAATGATAGAGATCCTCTGTCTTCTCATATACTGTCTGCCCTCCACTGGAATGGAAGCTCCATGACGACAGGAGATGTGCCCATCTTGTCCTTCACTGAGCCTCTGGTGTGGCACTGAGCCGATACTAACAGATTCCACATGCAGTCACTGAGTCAGTGAATGAGCAGAGCATCATAGCCCCAGAGGATGAGGAAATGCATTCTGTCCACGAGCAGGACACTGCTGTGTTGCTGCAGAAGCCTTTGTGTTTTACGTTTTTACAGTGACCACCAATATGCTCCCCTTCCGGGAGCTATGCACATAATTGTCAAGGCTAGGAGACTTGGAGGCCTAATTAAGAAATTCTGTGTTGCTGCTCTTCCCTCCCCATTCCCTCCCTAACCTCTCATTCTCATTCCCTGGCATGTCCAGGCTGCTCTCTCCACTACGAGTCAAGAATACTCTGCTTTTGAAAAGCTTCATAACCTGAAAACTAGATCTCTGGTCTGAAGCATCTTTGGAAGGTTCTTTGGGCCAGCTGCCTGGCTGATTCCTGAGGCTTCATGTAGAGGAGAGATGGCTTTGACACACATAGGACTGGCAGCAGCCTGGACTTGGATTACCCCATTCATCTGTCTTCTTTTACAGATTATTTTCCCATTCCTTCAACTAACAGCAGTTGAGTATGAAACTAAGCTTCAAAATGGATATAGCTGGCCATCCATGTCTGCAAGCTTTGTACCCATATATTTAAAGACCAAATTCTGAAAGTTGAACTTGAACAAAAAAGCAAAACTTAAATTTGCTGCATACTGGGTACTATGCCAAATGCAAGCAGATGAGCTGATGTGTGGGTATTTTGTGTTAGGTGTTATAAGTAATCAAGACATGATTTGACATATGGAGGGGCGATGCATGCTCACAGGTTATTTACAAATGCTGTGCCTTCTTATATAAGACACTTGAGCATCCATGGATTTTTGTGAGGACAAAAAGTCCAAGAACCCATCTACCAAGGAAGTCGAGAGATACTGTTGGAGCAGAGCAGATTTTCCTTGAAGTCAATGAAGTGTGCACTGCAGGGCCCATGGTCACATAAGCGCTATAAACTTTGCAAAAACAGAATATTTCAACTGTGATGATGTAAGACTTTCTTCCACTCTGACTTCTTCGCCACACTTAAACACCTTACACAGAGACTCACCACAGTATTTTTGAAATTCTGCTGAGGTGAAGTTGAGTTGGAAGTATATTTAGTTTGGGTTAAATGGAATATATTTAGTCAGCTTTCAGTCACCTCTGTACAATGTTAAGTTATTGCTATTCATAGGAATTGCTTCTAGAAATAGTCCTGTTACTCAAGTGCCAACTCATACAACATCATGATACCAAGGCAGGCAGATGGAAGTCTACCTCTATATGAGTATGCAGCGCTGCAGAATCTGCCCTTGGTAATAGATTCAAGGTTACAGAGGTGGGAGGTGGTCTATGGGAATTCATCCATTAACAGCCATGCAAAAGCATAAGCAAAAATCTCAATCATCATAGTCATCTAGTCAAAAAGGAAATTTTGTCTCTTTAGCTCACAAACCTATAGGAGTATTCTAAATAACATGCGCGTTCTGCTGTGTGTCCCAAGCTTAGGCATCCCAATTATTTAAATTAAACTTAAAATAAGTTTGATGAGATATATTAGATGAAAGACTGCATCATTCTGTTCCTTTTTTTAATTGTTGTGGCATAAAGAGGTTATCAAAGAGTAAGAAGTCAAGAAAGTATAGGGAAAATATTGAAATGTCTGATAGACAGTTAACAATAAAAGAATGTGTTATTTTTCTGGATTTTTGAGATATACATGGTACTTATGAGTGTCTTAAATTTTCCAATTTATTTTTATTTCTTCCTCTATTCTGATAAAGCATTTAAGTTCAGTTTTCTAAATGATGCCCCTGTACTTGTTAAGCTTCAGGTCCCAGGAAATTGTGTCAGGTCCTGCATACAGGTGCATCTGATGTATACTGTAGTTTGGATCTTAAATGACCCCAAAGGCCCATGTGGTAAAAATTTGATCCTCAGATGTGGTCAAAGCTTGAAGCCAGACTACTGCTATTAGGAGGTATTAGGAGGTTTAAGAGGCGAGATCTAACATGTCTGCAGGGCATTGGGGTGTGCTCCTGAGGGGATTGTAGAACTCCAGCCCCTCTTCACCCATTTTTGTTTCTTTGCTGTGTTTTTTTTTCCTGCCATGTGCTCCCCCGTGATGTACTGCCTTGTTACAGGCCCAAGGCAAGAGGATTAATTTCATGGAGCAGAGCATCCAAAATAGTGAGACAAAATGTTTTCTCACTATAAGTTATTTCAAATATTTCATTATAGTGATAGGAAGCTGACTAATGCTGTGTGCTTCTAGCCATTGAGGAGATTATAGTGGACATTATGTGAGTCCTAGTACCAAAAAACAATTCAACAAGAACAAAACACTGGCTGGCTTTGCTCCTTAGTATTATGGCAGAGGGAAAAGAAGAATATTGCCGACTTTGATCTATAACCATCTCCAGGGTGAACTGCCTCATCTTCTTCAAGAGTCCAATTTCTTGGCAGTTATTTTTAGGAGGAGGGATAGAGAGTATGGAGGATTCATTAATAGAAATGTCAAATGCAATCTGATAGTTTCTTCCTCTCTTTTCTAGAAGTTCTGTGTCTACTTCCTTGCTTGCTTGCTCAGGCCATGGCCATGGTTTAAATGATTCCCAGTCATTCAGGGAGACATTGACTTGGATAAGACAAGTTATACCAAGGTATATCAACTTACACTTGAACGTGTTAATACTGTGCTGCCTGTGCCATGCCCACTCTCCATCTTCCATGGGATTATTCACACACTCCGTCAAGTGGAGTCAGCTGATCCACTGACCATTGACTGTGGCTACCACTCCATAAAATGAAATGCATCACATTATGGTTTTCTTCCAAAAACTACCAAAGATGTAAAGGGATTGGGATCTGAACAGTAAGTGAAACAGCCGACAGATAATCACTTACTACAGCTGGTGACCTTTTCGTTGAAGGTAGCAGCTGCTTGTGGAGAGGGTGTTGAAACTGAAATTTTCTAGACCTGACTAGTGACTTTTCAACCTTGTTTTCTTTCAACCTTGTTCTGGTTTTTCTCAACCTGGTGGGGAGAGCAAGGTACTGTCAAAACAAACTGGGAAATCCCTGCCTCGGGCCTGCCTTGGAACACTGCGACACCAAGCCAGTGTTTTCCTTTGTTATGAAGGTTTGCTTAGGTGCCAGCCATGAGAAGGCTGCAAGCATGTACTTGAGCTCTGTGGAAGGCAAGGGATCAAATAACACTACAGACTGGAGGAGGCCAAGGCCAAGGGGAGGGGCAGAAGCCTAATCCCAGAAAGTGGCTGCAGCTGTGCTCCAAGGCTGTCATTATTTTCTTACTGGAACCCTTGAAATATTGTTTATTTCCTATCTGAACTTGTGTAAGTGTGCCACCCTCGGACAGTGATTAAGGACAATAACGTCACAGTGGGGTGAGCTGGTCTCCTTTTCTGTTGTTTTTCATTTGGACTTTTCCATCTTCAATACTATCTGGCTCATGGCTCAGCAAATGTCTTCTGATGGCTGCCTTCGGATCCCCTTATCCCCATCTCTGTTTACCCCTCAGCTTCCCATAAGAAAACAAGAGACTTAAAGATGATCACGTTCATGATGATGCTTAATTCAGACAGAATGTTTCTCTTAAATTGGCAATCCTTTGAATCCAATGAGAGAGGAGAGGGAAGTGAAACTGGATAGTCTAAACACTCTGTAGTTAAAGCTGAGATTTGTGAGCACAGTTACCACAGAAGGCTCACTTTTGCCTGTGTGTTTGGATTCTGGGAGCCAAATTCTCCCCTTGACTGCACCCATGTGCCTTCCATCCTCCCACTGGCACCAGAGGCAGACAGCCTCCACCCTGCCAAGATGCAGGAACACAAAAGGGTCCCAAGAGATGGGGACCCAACCCTAGAGAGCAAGAGGAGGGTGAGGTTACTTCACAAAGTAATTAGTATAAGGCACTGAATAGAAGTTCACGCTAATGGGGAGAAAGCAAAGGAGAAAATAAACCAGGACTCTGAAAGGCATTAGGGAGATTGGGCCTGGGCTATCCCAGGTAAGCCTCAGACATCCACTTCTTTTCTGGCACCTCTCTCTTCCGAAATGCAGACTTTAAATGGGACCACGTGAAAATTAGATTCTATTTAGATCAGACCTTACTAAAATTCATTTTGGGGAACGTAAAGATCAAAGCTAAACAAAACTGAAATTCTAGCACCCACCATACCACATACTTCATCTTTTGCTCAATGAGGACCTGAGACAAACTCAATGACTGCAACATTCTTAAAATAGCCTCCTGTACAGGCTGAATGCTATGTAGAGCACTGTGCCATTCTCTACTGTAACTATAAACAATTGTTATTATCAATATTGTATCTTGAATGCTTTTAAAGAGCTGATCCAGAGCACACAAAGTAGGTAGTAAGACACTCACAAGCCGTTCTTGCTTTTTTCCATTACTTCATAGAATAGGCAGGACAATAAACTAAACAGGGCAGCAGTACAGCTGAGAGCAGGCCCTAGAGGCAGCTGCACAGTCAAGGTGTGGGAAGCCCACTGTGAACAAGGATAAGCCTGGAGTACAGATTTGAACTCTGCATCTGCGAATTATCAAACTGCGGAGATTACCAAGTTCCTCTGAGCCATCACTACTTCTTTCATAAAAGGATACAATTAAACCATTTCCCAGAGAGGAAGAGACTGAGTACTGGATGAGTGGCTGACTCCTGCCTCACAAAGGATGAGGGTCTAGTAATATGCTTTATCATGGAGAGGAGATGGGGAGATTAGGAAAGAAAAGCAAGACCCACTTCAGGGAATGACAGACAACAAATTTACTCAGTTAACTTTATGTGTGTGTGTGTGTGTGTGTGTGTGTGTGTGTATTTATAATTAATATTCACATCTCACTAGAGAAAAAAATTATTGCAGTATTCCATCCAATCTCTTAGCAGAGCTGTACCCAGCATGCCTAACCCTAAGGGAACACTATGTCCTGGTCCTGGTCCTTTGAGAACCCTCTTCTTTGCACCTTCATTACCATCTTCTTCTGGTCTCAGGTTCATGTGCACCTACCCCATCAGTAACATGCTGGCCACTTGCACTTGAGACCATCCCTTACATTTAGGATTAAGTGTATGATTGCAGCCAATTCTGAGTGCTTAACCTCTAGGGCTTAAGAAGCTTTTTCCCTCTATAACCATTGCAGGTCCTGAATCCATTTTCTTTCAATGAAATAAGAAAAATTTCATAAGATTGTTTTTAAAAAAACAGTATTTCACTCCAGTTAACACAATACTTGACCCTTATTTAGTGAAAAAAATTAATGTTAGCTATCATCATCATCAACCCTGTTGGGCTTTTATTTAAGGTGGTTATCAAAGATGCCATTCAAAACCATCTTCTGTGGTTCCTCTTTGCATCAGGAGAAGGCAGGGTTATGAATCTTCCTTTCTTATGGCAGGAATAAGACAGCTTTTAGGTGGAGACCTACAAAGCACCAGTTCCCTGACAATGCACACCATTTACTCAATGCCTACTCGAGGCCTGCTTCCAAAGTCACACTTGAAGCCAACCCAAGTGCAGTTTCTAATTATTCCATGCCACACATGTCACTTCTGGGGAGTAAATTTACTTTCAATGGGCCGGTTTGACATTTTTAGCCTAAATCCATAATAAAACATAATCTCTTTTTAAGGTGTTTTCACATTCTTCTCCCCTTAGAGCTACTTAGATGCTGAGTTTATGGAGCATGTCTGGCCTGGATCCAGTTCAGTCTCTGAAATAGAAACCAGTAGGAATCCACAGGTCTACTATCACTAGCATCCTTAGAATTGGTTTGTAAATAAGATGCTGCTAGGATTGTGATGTTTGGAATTATCTCCCACACCAAGATGCAATAGTATAAAGGGAAAGGACCAGTGAGATAGCTCAGCAGGTGAAAGTACCAAGTCTGACCACCTGAGTTCAATCCCCAGAATCCACACGGTGGAAGAAAACCAGCTGTTGTAAATTGTCCTCTGACTGCTACATGTGTGCTGTGTGGCACACAGGCAGGTACACACACACACGCGCGCACACACACACACACACAAAATAAATGTTTAAAAAGAAAAAGAAGGGGTAAGATAGTGGTGATCATGTACCTGCTATGCTTGGCAATGGGACATCAACAACAGAGGCTCAATGTCCTTTGCATGAGACAGGCCCTGTGTTCAGCAATCGAAAGCATGCTGCCTCCCAACAAGACATGTGTTAAAGGATGATTTCCCAGTGAATGCCTCAGTCTAGTCACCATTTCCCCTGAGATTTTGCAATTAGCTTTGTTTTGATTCCATTCTCACTGATCAGCCTCTGATTCTTACTTAGTCACCCCAGGCACCTCAATACCCAAAAGAGGTGCCCTGAATTACTGGAAATAAGTAGCTCAGTTACTGGAATCATGGTCTAGCAAGCCCAAGCAGACTGGGAAAATAGAGGTTATTTATCAAAAAGCTGAGAGCTGAACTTTAAATTAACATATCCTTAAACCCTGTCGTTCCTCAGTTTCCTCATTTATAAAGCTGGGAAAATGAGTGCCTGCTTTGTATGACTGTTGTGAGAATTAATAATGTTTACAGGCTGGCAGGTATAGGAAATGATTTAACCTATGGTTATCCTTGGAATAGTGCCTGTTATTCAGCATGACCATTAGGTACTGGATCCTGCTAGAAGTAGCCCCCAGCTGGCATCTTCCTCTCCTAGACTTTCTCACACAGCCTTCTGTGTACTTCCTTCCAGAAACTCCATTCTGAAAACGACCTTACAAGAAAGCTGTAGTCAGGGCAGCAGCATGAGCACATGCCGGTGTGGCTGCACAGTTCCTGCACAGGTTTAATTTTCATCTGTTGCAATCTTGAAATTCTGTTTTTTCTTGGTCTTTTTGAAACAGGGTCTTCCTGTAGCCCCAGCCTGCCTGAGACTCACTATGTAGACCAGACTGACCTTCATCTTAGAGAGATCCACCTGCCTCTACCTCCCAAATGCTGGGATCAAAGGCCTGCACTACCATACCTGACTCATCTTGAAACTGAAATTCTTAACAATGTTTCAAGAAGGGTCCATTGTCTTTATTTTGCACTGAGTCCTGCTACAGTTTGGCTAAGTGTCACCTAAGGACCTTTGTGTTGTACACTTGGTCCCCAGCCTACGGCACTATTGGGAAGTAGTGGATTTTAGGAGGTGAGGACTAGCAGTAGGAGGCAGGCCCTCAAAAGGGACAATGGGAGGCTGGACTTTATCTTTGGCCATCTCTCTTGAGGTGAGCAGCTTGCTCCACCATGAGTTCTCTGCCATGATGTACTGTTTTGTCACAGGCTTAATGCATTGGGACCAACTGATCATGCACTGAAACTTCCAAACTTGTGTGCCAAAATAAGCCTTTCCTCTTTATAAGTTGATTACTTTGGGCATTTTGTTACAGGAATAGAAATCTGATTAACACAACTCCACAAATTATGTCACTCATCTTACTACAAGTGACAAAGGCAGCTATTTCTCTCTCGGGTGGCTCTCTCTTTATTCCACATTATGAAAACAATAATGAGAGGGGTGGGATTAGTAGACCCACACAGACTCTGCCTTGCCAATGAGCAGGTGGTGACTTCTTAGACTTGTAGCAACAAGGCTAGAGACAATAGCTCTTCTTTCAGGGGTCTTGGGAGACTTGTGAAAAACAAAACAAAATTCTGGATATGTTTTCCGCTGTGTCTCCACTCCTTCCAAGTAATGAACCCACTTAGTAATTCCTTATGAGATGGTCTGAAGTTAGCCTGGCCTTCAGCACAGTCCATAACCATAGCTACTGCAAGGTCCTTCTGGCAGGTCCCACACAGTGGGACAGCTGCTTTGTCAAGCTAGGCAGTTTTCACAGGTGACTGCTAAGGAGCAACAGCTTTAGGTCCAAGGAGTTCTCCACCTGCTACTAAATCAGGAGGGTGTTTATCCATCTGAGCCTTCCTATGCCACAGGAGTTGTCTGATCACACAGGAGGAATGGTGGTTAGATCTTCACAAAATTCAGTCCTGGTAGTTAGAGCCAGAAAGATTTAAGTCAGCTCTCATAAATTATTCATCTTTTGACTTTCCAAGATGGAGTGGCCTAAGGAAAGACGGATTCTACAAGTATATGTCCACATGGCACTATGTATGGATGCATTTTTTTTTCATACAGCGATTCTTGACATCACTTCTCCATTCCCAGATTAGTTCCTATCCTCCCCAGGGCTGCTGGTCTCTCATCCATGGCCCTACAGTGACCAGGCAATTTTTCAGTGGCTATCCACAGCCTGGTTATGTGGGCCAGCCTTCTGAAATGCTGCCTTGTAAAGGAAACCACCTACACATCCCAGCTATCCACAACTCAGTGTCTTTGACCATTGAAGCTCACTTTGTTCTAATTTTTAGAATCTATAACTACAGCACAAGGCATTTCTTAGCAGGACATTTGCCAGCCTGTTACAGGAGCACAGAAACTGCCTGAGAAATATTTTTCAAAGCTGCAGAGAAACACATGGGCTAGAAAAATGTTTGTTTACTGCCAGCTCGCTCCACAGCCACTTACATAAGAGCTGTCCTGCCTAGGCTCAGGATCAAGCGTTACCCTCCTGGGGATGATGACAGAAACAACGTGGGAACTACAGGGCTCTAGCCATGACGTCCAGGAAGGAAAACCAAGTGGTGTGTGGCGATTAGTCTTCTCACAATGACATGGTGGTTTCCTGGGGTGTTTTGAAGTTTTCGGGTGGCGGCACAGTCTCCAAGAGAGGGAAAGGCTCCAGGAACAAGATATGAATAGTTTCTTGTTTTCCATTTTTAAGATAGAACAATGCACACACAGCAATGTGTAAGCTCAAGAGCAGAGTCAAAAGTTCAGGTGTCTTCTGACCTCTCAGATCCATCCTGACTGCTGAACAGCAGAACAAATAAACACTGCATCCAAATCTGGAAGTGTTTTAAAGTTTGGGAGAAATCCTGTACATTCTGTTCAATTGCTTTTTGCAAAAGAAAAAAATATACTAAACCCTTTCTTCACAAAAAAACTAACTCTGCCAGGAAAAAATAAAATGAGAAACTCATAGACAGATTATGTCTAAAGGTCCAAGGGGGTGCTTGGCCTCCCCCATATGCTAGTGAAAAGCATATGTGGCAGAGGCGTACAGTTAAGCTTGGTGAAGCAGCCATTAAGCAATCTAAGATGTCTTTAATGGCCTCCCTCTGAGGGAGACGCTGTGGCCTCTTTTGTGTATGCTGCTCCCAGCTTTAAATAAGTATCAGAAAAATAGTTTCCATATGTTCAAAGTTAACATCTAGTTAAAATGTGGTTCCATCCATCCTCACTCCTTCCCCTGTGAGTAACTGTCCATTGAGCTTTCTGGTTGCCACTCATACTAGGTGTACATTTTTCTAAGGTCAGACACACCTAACTCTTGAGCATCTGTCATCACAAGTAAGGTTTCTGCTTCTTGTTTCCAATGTGACAAGTTGAAACTAGTGCAGTCTTACCCGAAGGCGGTAATCAATCAGTAATTCCTTGATGGGGTCATGTCTCTCACCCACTCTCTTTCTGCTAACTTTTCTTCCTTCTGTCCCTTTCTCCCTAGTTTTCTCCCCCTTTTGTTGCTGAAACATTGGTTGGGTCAGCAAGATGGCTCAGTGGGTAAAAGGTGCTTGCCACCAAGCCTGAAAACCTGAGTTTCATCCCTAGAAGCCACATGGCAGAAGGAGAGAACCAACTCTTACAAATTGTTATCTGGCTTCCACATATACAATATACACAAATAAATAAATACATGTAAAAATTGTAAAGCATTGGGCTTACTATCTGCTAAAGACTCTAAATTTCAGGTGTATGCATGGTATACAAGTATCCACAAAACAGAAAACACTCACTAAGCATCCCAAGGTTAGCCTGAGTCACTGTGAGCTGGGGCCATGATTTACCAAGATGGAGTCCCAGCAGGAGCAAAGGCAGCAGGCCCCAGCTCCATGTAGACACCTGTGGAATTTCCTACCTGGGTAACTTTTCACCCTTTTCTGATGATTCTTCCCTTCCCCAGAACCAGCAGGATGGACTCTGATGCTGAGCATTCATGATCTTTAGTTTGCTTTTCAGGCTCTTGAGAAAATAGAAAAACCAAGAACAAAAGGTCCTAAAGTTATTAAGGATTTAGGAGTTACAAATGGAAAAAGCACATCTTGAATCAATGTAAACTTAAAAGGGAAATATACTTGTTCCCATGAGAACCATGAGAAATGGTGGCAGACTGAAGGACGCTAAAACACCCCATAGGACTTTCCTACACTCCTCCTGCCTCCTGCCATTTTCCCAGACCTGCCAATCCATGAAGTGAGGGTGCGGTCACAAACAAAGTTCCTCTCACTACAGCTAGGGACCCAAGTAGAAAGGAGCCTCCCACCCCCACCTCCCTTCCCAGTTCCCATGGACTGGAAGAATCCCTAAGGAATGATGCTGTTTGGACCACTATCTACAACTAAGCATGGGCGCTATGCAATTGGCTCTCTGAGTCATGGGTAGCCCTCTGTGGCCTGGAAAGCAGGGTCTTTTCTAGCATGATTAGGGAAGGCAAGCCAGGCAGTCCGAGACAAAGAGAGCTGGGAAGCCCACCCAGCCTCCTGGTAATTTCTAGCCTCGACCTTCTTCCCTGTCCTCACTGTGCCGTAAGTAAGAACGAAATGATAACATGTGCTCTAGGGATCTCACATTCTCCCCATAAAGATATAATGGTCAATATTCTACCATCTCCAAGAAGAACAAACATAATAAAGGACAGTTTGCTTGATTTTCCTACCAATACCAAAACTTTTTAATAGCTAAGGATAAAATTTGGAGTTTACAAAAAGTCGCAAAACTCAGAGTAATGGAGTAATTCCCTACCCTTAGTAGGAAAAAAGAGGTGGCAGTGGGGATAACAAGTATTCAAAAGTTTGTGGCCGTCATTTATTAAGACAGACAGGACAAGCAAACACCCAAGACTGTCTTGATTTGTTGAGGCCATGAGAGAGCTCCCTTGGGATCTACGGCTCGAGGTGGTATCCCATTGATTTCTGTGAGGATCTTCTGGGCAAGGACAACTTGCAACCTTGGCTGCCGTCTCCTCAACCTGAGGTTGATTGAACCCTTCCTTCAGTTCTGCAGAACATTGGCCCTTCCCTCCTTCTTATTAACTGGGTAATGACCAGCAAGCTTTCAAGTTAGAGGTTCCATTGAGGTGTTTCATGTCAACTTACCCTTTGCAAATGGACCATGTACCTCTAAGGCCTAGAAATCCTCAAATCCTTAGAAACCAGAGGAGTTTTGCCCTTGGTCCTCATCTCATTATGTCAACATACATACATCTCCTTCTCTGTGTATGTCATCAATGTCACTCTTTCCTTCTCCTCTCCTTTGTGTCTTGACCCAGTTCATCTACTTATAGCTTATATGAGAAGCATGGAGTTAAATATAGGCATCTAGAACATCTTTAGATCAAATTTTTTCAGATCACAAAGACTTAAAGAAAAGGATAAACACAGAGAGGCAGAGAGAGAGAGAGAGAGAGAGGAAGAGAGAGAGAGGGAGAGAGACAGAGAGAGAGACAGAGAGAGAGAGAGATTTGTTTGTTTCCCCTCTCTCTCCCAGTGGTACAAAGAACAATCCACCCCCTCCAAATGTTCATGTCTCAATTCCTGGATCCTGTGAATGTATTATGTTATATACCAGAGAGAAATTAAGGCCACTCTTAAAATGACTTACAAGGAGAATACCCTGCATCTGTTGGGTAGACCCAATGCAATCACATCCAGGAGGCAGAAGAGAACACAGAGTGATGCTATATGGAAGGACTTAACCCAACATTTTAGGCTTTAAAGATGGAAGAGGAGGCCATGAGCCAAGAAATACAGACAGCTTCTAGAAGGTGAAAAAGGCAGGAAAATAGATTCTCTGCTAGAACTTCCAGAAAGGAGCTCAGCTTCTATTTTAGCCCAACGAGACCCATGTCAGACCTCTGACTATAGATTACAAGATAACAAATTTGTGTTGTTTAAGCCAATAAATATGGGGGTCAGACAGGGAGAGGTGCTGTTGTTATAGCCACAATAGGAAATGAATATACTTGCTATTTTCCCACTCATGTCCTGAAATGTCGGGCTCTTGAGAACTCCAGTGGTTGCACTATGGGAACAGAACGATGTGAATGAAAAGAGCAGATCTGACTCTACTGCTACCATACCCTGTGCCTTTGAATACAACAGTTTCCATACCTGCAAAACAGGATCTTTTTGTGAAATGATCCCCAAAGCCTTTCCCCCTTGAAGTTCAGAAATCCAAGTCTCTCCCTTTTCTTACTGGTACCAAATGCTCTGTCAGCACTGGCTGATCCTGAGGTGTCCCTTCACACTCATAGCAGGGCTCTGGATAGGGAGAGAAGGTCCACCGGATAAACAGGTGCCTCAGGTGTCCACAGTGAGCAAGGTCACAGTGCTTAGAGCAGACAGCAAAGCCACAGTGGATGCTCTCTCTTCTCAGAAAATTTCCAGTGTCACATAAGGATCACAGAGGGAGCTGAACTTCTGGAGAGTTCTAAACCCCAAATGGTCAATGAGATTGTTCTAAAAATGAGGATATTTGTGTTGGTCTCAAAAGCAAGACGAACTCTGAATGGACCTTAGAAAAGCCTGAAGGGCACTGGGCATGGCCAATACACTAAGCTAGTGGAACAGGCAGTTTTGTATGTCCTAAGAGCAGAAGGACATAAAGAAACTGCATAACAGGGACCTTAAAAGATTCCAGGACAAGGTCACAAAGACAGCGAGCTCCTGGAGGCCCTACTGTCTGTCATGCCACATTGCCTTCCCAGAGCTCAGGAGAGTGTCAGGTACATCAGAGTGCTTGACACTTTGTGGACAACATAAAGAATAAACATGGCTCCAGTCCTTGAGCATCTCCTAAAGGCCCAAGTGTTGAAGGCTTAGTCCTCAGGGTGGTGCTATTAGGAGGTAGAGGAACATTTAAGAGAGGTGATCTGGTGGGAGGTCCGTGGGTCATTGGTCTCTATAATTTATTTCAGGTATTTGTTATAGCCATGGAAAGATGCCTAACATATTTCAGTGTTTACTGAGTAGCACATAGTCATAATCCAACATGAATTTAAGAGAGAAGGGTAAGATCTCAATATTCAGTGAATCTAGAGAGGCAGAGAGGGAGAATCCAAATAGAAGCCTCACATACAAAGGTCAAGGTGGAAGAGTATGAACTGAGAAGAGTCCGATGTACCATTCCAGCTGGGAGGATATCATTTTCCATCATGCAGATCTCCAGGGAAGGAGACATACCACTCATGGATAAGAACAATGCTATAACCCGGACAGGCCAGTACACAGAGCAAAACCCTCAGGCAGCCAACAAAACATCTAACCCACCTCGTACTGCCAATAGAAAAGACCAGCAATACATCTCTGCGCAATTATTCTCCTCAGACTCAAATCTGGTCCTTAGCTTACCCTTGCCTTCCTTAGACTCAACAACCGTAATTCTCCTAACAGCTTTCAGAAGTCTATTCTCCAAATCCATGACTTTTCCTCTGATCTCTTTCCAAAGGCCCTCTCAAAGTCTGAATCCTAAGACCAGATTTGCTCCAATCACACACATCTAATTGGTGTGCTTTCCCTCTAACGGACCCAAAGGAGCACAGCTCTGCTCAGGAAGGAGACCTAGTCTCTAGTACTGTTCCAGTTATGCTCCAAATCAAGCTAGCCAAGATTGCATGTTGTCATTGCCCAGAAGAGCCTCACAGAAATCAATGGGAAACCACTCGGAGCCATAGATCCCGAGGGAACTCTCCATCCTCTTCCTCTTCATCACCCTCTTTCAGTGTCCTTAGCTTTGGCTCAGCCAAAGCCCTTGCCAGCAGGGACAGAAGAGTAATTGATGGCCTCAAGGGATATCAAAGTGCTATTGAGCTAAACCACAGTTCAACAGCTGCGCAGGTGCTTCCTGCAGGAGGGGAGGGAGAGAAGCCTCTTTAGAAAGCCCCAAATAACTCTGGGCAGGGATGTCAACTTGACTAATGACTCCTGAGAAATAGCCCCGTTGTTCTCCTATGTGTGATTCATCCAGAGCTGCACTGGATGTGGGGACCAGAGCCTTCCCTGAGTCCTGCCATGTCACTGGGGGCCATTGGTCACCAGAGGGCGGTCCCTCAGCTCTCAGCTCTCAGGAGGGATGCCAAGTCCTTGTGTTGCCTCTCTCTGCTTCAGTCATTTTTACCTTGTTTTCCAATGGTTTTATTTAGTGGATCCTGGGTTTGCATTAATTTAATTTGGTTTGAGTTGCATTCCCTAGAAGATGGGAACCATGGGGGAGAACTGTCTTTCTAAGCATCCAAAGGCCCCTCTCCCTTGGATGGTGGCTCCCAGTCTTCCTTGCACTTATGACAACAAAAGTCATGGGCTCCTCAAGCCCTTTGGTCTCCCTACTCCAAACACCTCTTGAAGAACTTGCTTACACTTGAAGAACACTTTCTAAAAACTGAGTGTTAGGGACACTGAGAGATATAAAGGTCCCAAGACCAAAGACCAAGGGTCATGGTAGCTGCTTGCTAAAGTTGGTATCTGGGACCTTAGCCAGGTGCTTAGGGCTTCTAGGCCTCTGTGTCCTTTCTGTGAAACATAAAGGTCATCTCCCAGTTCCCCTTGGGACAGACTATGCAGTTCAGAGGGGCCTACAGAGGCTGATTGAGGTTAGTATCATAGAGATGGGAAGGGCAGCAAGGACAGTGAGGGCTCTGCAGCTTCTTTGCATGCCCTGCAACAGAGCACAGAAAAGCATATGAAAAACCCAGGAAAACATGTATATTTTCACTTACGAAATGGTTTACAATAACGCTATTCTGGTAACATCAATATAAACAGCCAGTGGGGCTGATAGATAGTCTCAGGGCCACACTGAACACAAACACAGTACCACACGAAACTTACATCTTCTTTACCAAAGTGTTTCAAGCACGGGTTCTTCTCTCTCTCTCTCTCTCTCTCTCTCTCTCTCTCTCTCTCTCTCTCTCTCTGTGTGTGGTGTGTGTCTGTGGGTGTGTGTGTGTGTGTGTGTGTGTGTGTGTGTATAAAACAAGGCAAATCTATTGTCAGAAGGCCATCCACCAGCAAAAGCAACTTTGTGCATGGGTCATGAGCAGAGTTCCTGCACATGGTAGAGCTGCTAGTTCGAAACGCAGTCCTTCCATGGCTCAGCCAATGTGTGCCCACATAGAGCCTGATTCTCCAAGCTGTCATCTTCTGATTAATTTTCCCATGCAGTCTATGTGCTCTATGTGCTCTGGGTTTTAATATCCCCAGTTTCCATCAATGGCAGCTTTGTTAATGTGAACAGAAAGCAAGGCAAATTCATTTGAAATCAACATATTCTAGATGCCTGTGTGCCCATTTACCCCAAGCTAGGAATGGTTGCAACCTTGAGATTGGAAAACTGAGTGAAATTATCTTTATTATTTTTGAGGTAGAAGGCATTCTGGCAACTGGAATTAATGGTCACAAAAGTTTTTGGGATTTATAACCATTGATGATTTCCCCTCTGGGAATCACCTTTGGAGGGTTTTAGTGCTGGAAAAGTCAGCTGGAATTCTAGTTTGGCCTGCCTGTTTCCCTTCCTCTCTGCAAAGTGTCTAGTTACTCTTGTACCTTGGCTTGGCTTGGCTTAGGGACAACTGACAGGAAGGGGCTTTGTTTCAGCTCTGGATCCTTGCCCATCTCCAGTACCCTCTGGGGAATGGACAGACCTTCCTACTACAGAATTGAAGCAGACGGAAGACAGAAGAGATGCTCTCACCCTAAGAAAGCAGCACCTGCACACACCTGCATAGACACACACACACACACACACACACACACACACACACGCACACACACACACACCCCATGTGCTTGCAACATGAATGCCTATTCCACAGTGACCTCTTATTTTGAAACCACCCAGACCTGGTTTGGATTTCTACCTCTGTCACCTGTTAGCCTGTGAGCCTGAGCAAGCTAATTAGCCTTTTAGAACCATACTTTTCTTGTTTATAAAATGCGGAAAATGAAAGGACCAAATCACAGTGCTGTTGATAGATTAAAGGACATAGCATAATAGAGCACTTAGCATAGTCTCTGGCTGTTCCCGGTGCCTGGTAAATGATTGATAACACCATAATAATAACAATAATAAACATGTGCTCTTTCCCTCAGCCCCTGAGCACTCCACAGAAAGTTGGAGTTGATTCCATTTGGGGTTTTCCATAGGGTTCACTACAAGGTAGAGCTACACTGTAGGTTACAAGCTGTCAATGTCTGCTGTTACAAAGAATTCCCGAAGAGACACCATCTACAAGTCCGAGTCCAAGGGGACCTGCGAGCTTATCTTCTTTAAAGACAGGGATAGAGAGGCCGAGAGACTCTAAACGCCTGACCAGGATTCCAGCTACTTATCTGTAGAGTCAAGATCGGAAACTAGTTATTATAAGTCTTGATCTTGGGATCTTTTCACTTATTCACTCCATATTTGGCAAGCATTAAATGAGTCAGTTCTTTGAAGAGTCAGGAACAAAGAAAAATGTCTCTGCGTGGTCTTTCTTGCTATGATTGTAAGCAGGGCTGGGACCTAACATCAAAGACAGGCCTTTGCATGTTTGGAGACTGTCTCCACAGTTCACATCCTCCACTGAATGTAGCTCAAACCACACTGCACAAATCTGGGAAGACAGGGCAACCTGTGGTGTGTGCATGGGTCTGAAGCAAGGCACATGCACTGAAAGCGTGTGCGCGCGCACACACACACACACACACACACCCCACACCACACATACACATATATACACAAACACACACACACAGCTCACACATACTCCACATACACACACACAACTGAAATGGACAATTTTTGTTCTGTAAGACCAAAACACCTTAAATAACAAAGCACCAATAGCTTCATTGTCTTAAGAAAGAAGCCACATGGTTCACAAATACCCCTTACATAGATGTGATTGAGGTATCACAAGCAAGACTTGAACATTCATTTCTGTGGAACTCACAGTGTAAAACCAATTTACTAAAACAAACCCAGCCTTTGTTACCACACTGAGGTGTAACTTTTCCATCCAGCGCCTTCAGAAGCTAAGCATGACATTTGTAGTTGGTGGTCACCCCTCACTCCAAGGTCAGCTCCATGAAGGCAGGGATCTGCCATGGGTTTGTTCCTATTGCACCCCAAGTGCTCAGAATAACATCCAGATCCAGGAGCCTCCCAAAGCATCAGTTCAATTAAAACGTGTGTGTGTGTGTGTGTGTGTGTGTGTGTGTGTGTGTGTGTGTCCTGATTTCAATCCAGAAATAAGCAAAACTGCAACTAGAAAAGTATGTGAGTGGCTTGTATCTAAGATTTTGGAGTATAGATATGAGTTCACTGAGTCTTAATAGGGGTAAGGAATCAAGGCCTCATGTTTCTTTTGCCAAATGAACAAGAGGAAGAAAAGCATTGAAGATCTAGCAAAAGGTCCCAACCCTTGACTCCTGAATCCTCTGCTTGAATATCACACTTAAAATTCTCAATTAAACCAATACATTATCCAGGCCTAGTGGTGTGGACCTGTGAGCCAAGCTTTTAGGAAGCTGAGAGAGGAGGATGGCAAGTTCAAGGCCTGCTTAGGCTTGAGTTCAAGGCCAGCCTGGGCAAATTAGTGAGACCCTGTCTTAAAATAAAAAATGAAAAAAAGAAAGGCCAGGCCCACTGGAATAGTGGAATGACTTATGGAGGTAACCAACTGTTTTCTGATTGGCTCTGAGGCCTACTCCACATGAGGGAATTCATGCCTAGTACTATAAACCTGATTAAAAACCCATGACTAGGGTGGAAGGGGTACTACTATTGTTTTGATAGTCATGCAGTCACACGACCTTCTAGATATCTATGTTTACACACATAGATTAGTGCTGCTCTTAGCTTTGGTGAAAAAGCTTCTGTTTGCAGTAGTTGATGGTTGATGCAGAGACTCATAACTTGTTAAAGTAATGAAAACAAGCGACTAGTGAATGCTCAACCCTAAATGTGGCATCTCTATCCCATGCCCAGAGACAAAGCAGAGGAGGCAGCAAGAATGCAGCAGTCAGAGGATGAGGCAGAGTGTTATGAAACTCTGTCTTCTGGACATGACATGGTGGTTGTACCATGAGCTCACAACAGATGTGGTTATCTGCCCAAGACCTGCACAAGTCTGGGTCCATCAGCATTCCATCACAGATTGGGCTAGAATCCTGAGGCCAACATCCCTGATAACCTATAGGTGCATTAATGGGTTCTAGGGGACAGGGAATCATATTCATCAATGGTGTAGCCTGGTAAGTTGCCCTAGCCATGCTCATGCAAGCAACCTTAATTAAAAGCAGTGGGCGTACATGATACAAAGACATGAAAATAGGAGAGAGGCTTGTTGGGAAGAAGTAGGGGTTCAGCAGGAGAGGAAGAGAAGAGAGGAAAATGGGGGAACATAATTAAAATACATTATGTATATATGAACTTGTGAAAGAATAAATGCATTCTAAAATAAAATATAAACAAACAGGCTGGGAGCATAGCTCAGTCGTCGAGTGTTTGCTTAGCATGCACAAAGCCCTGGGTTCAAATTCCAATGCTAGAAAAAAAAAGTCTATACATTGAAAAAACAGTAATTTGCCTATCCTATTGCTGAATATTGAAGTGACCTGGACTATTGCATTAGTATTTCACACAGAAAATGCAGGAAAACTAACATGGGTTTTGTTTCTAAAAGAACTGATATCAGTCTACAATCATACCACTCTGAATATACCAGGTCTTATCTGAAAGACATGAACTCAGAGTCCAACAATATGATTTTGAACAAATGTTATTAATCTGAACACCAACGATTCATCAAGGATGCTTCATAAAGGATGGTGGTGATGCAGAGAAGCTGCAGCCAATCCCAACCATCACCTTTCCTCTTCATAAAACACACCCTCGACTTAAGCAAACACTTGGCTTCCTCTTCCCAGAATATTAGTACTTATAAAATTTGAGGTGCCAAGATTTCACAGCTCCATCAGAATAATCCAGGAGACTAATCTGTAGAAATTAATTTTGCTACATTCATTTCTCTACAACTTTCAATGATCCGAACTGAACACTGCCATTTAAAACAGGGATTTCTTTCCCAACAACCTAGAGAAAACACAGACACACACACACACACACACACGCACACACGCGCACACACACATGCACACACACACACACACACACACACGAGTCTTGCTTACCCCAGCAATTCATTTCTCATTTTGGTTTGGGACACAGCCAGTTGGTAAAAGGTTTCAGCGTGTGTTTGCTGCCTCTTTGTTCTCAGGCATTTCTGAGGCCTCTTGGCAGCTCTTTGGTCTGCAGTAAGCGGCAAAGCCCTCCAGGGTTACAAAGTCCACACAGATCTCAGGCCCTGACCACTGCCTTGGGCTGATGGAGAACACCTGCAAGTCTCTCTGCTCCTATCCCAAATTCCTTTCCAGAACTCTGAGCAAAAACAAGCCGAGCCTTTGGCATCTGGAGCTCACTCATACTGGAGTTGGTTTACAGTCTCTGCAGTTCTTCCTACAGGACCCCACTCAGGACTTTACTCTTTGACATTCCCCTAGTCTCTGTAGAGACTATGAGAATCCAGGCAGACGGGCTACTGTGTGTGCGCTCCTCCTCATATCTGATCTCCAACAGTGACATTACAGATTCCTGCGTTCCAGGAGGCACAAGGATGACTTTCCAATATATTACCTAAGCATGCAGCACCAATGAAAGCCACCAGGCCTGACCCTAGTTAGGAGTCTTCCTCGGAGCCTGAAGGTGAGAAAACTATTTCAGCCAGGCTGAGCCATCTCTCTCCAGTACTCTCAGATCCCTGCCATCATTATGGCCCTAGGACACATGTCATATTCAAAAGCAATATGACTCAATGGTCAAAGATACCACTGTTGACCTTCAAATGACCAAGATCCAAAACAGATTTTTGCCACTTTGTAGTGTTCTAGGATCTTTAACTAAATCTGTAATCTCCCTTTGCTCCAGTTCCTCAAATGTAAAGTGAGGAAAGTGACACCTAGGGCTGATGCAGAGGTTGACAGAGCTGGTGGGTGAAGGGCCTGGTCATGTTGGTGGTCAGTATAAAGAATCTAAATGCAAATTCTGGCAGACTCAGTTCTCCTTGGTAGTCCTGGGGTTTGTTTCAGCGAGCATCCCAGCTCCCACAGGAGGCCTAGTAGAATGAGTGAGTTTGTACAGGTTTCTGTGAGAGGTATGATTCCTCTGGTAGTTTTCTCAATGTTGAGAATGGTCTGACTAGTTGATCAAATAATCAATTTAATGAACATATCTTTAGTGTCAAGCAGGGTTGACACTAAAAGGCCCAGGTAGCTATCCTCATAATGGACTGGGAAGATGGAGACAATCATTAGATATTAATTATATTTAGAATGTGATTAAGAGGGATTGTAACTGAGACACAATAAAGTAGCCACTGGAAAAGGTAGATGAGCAGAAATGTGGAGAAGGAAACAAGGGAGGGAAGTCCAGATGGAGTGGGCAGGCAAAGACACACAGAGAGCAGAGGAGAGGCCAGGTTTAGAGAGTGAAAAATGGTTCCATGTGGATGGAAAGACACATGGAACAGCATCCACTCTGCTGTGAAGTAGAGTGGCCTAGGCCACTGGAGTGCCCAATTTTCAAGGTGACCAGCTTGACTCTGACACCACTGCCTTAATGCTCCCCTCAACCCCAACCGGCAGGGTGGGGCAGAAGGATGGTAGTGGGAATGAGAGTTAAGCCTTTCACTGATTTGAATGGTTCTCTCCATTCTTGGTCTTCAAGAGAAGCAAGTATCATCAAAACGTTCAGTTTCTTCATCTACACAGTGGGATTTGTGGGGGACTATTCTTTTTAAAGGAAGAATGTCACTCAGAGATCAGTTTATATCACCCAGTCATGGAAATTATTTGAAGGCATTCTTTAAATAAAGTGACTGTTCAACACACCCTTGACGACCACACAGAGCAACTTTCTAGAAATCCATTGGTCTTTTCACATACAGCAATGAACATTGTCCGAGCTTGACTTCTCCTGCCCTTTACTCACACCACAGGATGTTGAGCTATCAGATCTCACTATTGCTTCCATCTCTGATTCTTCTGAGAAGAGACCACATATCCCATCCCATCACACCAGGAGGAAGTGGTCACACAGGTAAAAGGATATAAATTCCCCTAGCCATTCTCCCTCATCCTCCCAGAAAAAAAAAAAAAAAAGCAAACACTCAAACAACAAAACAGCTAAACTCTCGCAGGCCTTGAGGGAAGAGTTACTGTAGAAGCTACAATCTGACTCACAAGCAAAGAAACTTCTGAGCTAAGTGGCTTCTTTTCCACCAGCAGGGACAGTACCTCAGTGTTCAATGGGATCAATCTGCACCATCTTCCAAACTCACAGCAACACCCCACTCCCACCCCAGGCAGGACTTCCCACACATGCTAACCATAAATTGTCCATCCGAGTCTTGGGCCCTGAAGAATCTGAACAGAGACAATTCCACATTTTACATAAGAAAGCTGAGCTGCACAGTCAGACCCCAAGAAGTTCCCCAGTAGAAAAAAGGGAAAATTTAGCATCCTTACTGATGGTGCTAGAGATCTTGCAGCTTCTTTTTCCCTGAGGACCTCAGAAAGGCAACACATGCAGTCCACCCAGGTGGATGGAGAGGGTGTTAGGAACACATAAAAGAGGTGGCAGGCAAATATCTAAGTAAGCATTACATTTATTCTCAAACTCCCACTGGCCATGGTAGGTGACTAAACTTCTGCACTGTGATCTGTGGTCTCCATCAAGATAAAAATGTAAAAAACGTTCACACGAGAACAATTCAGGAAGAAAATGCCTTTTTTAATTCTGCTTCACCAAGAGGTTGTTCAGTCTTCAAACTTTTTCCAAAGCCCACAAACAGTTGAGTGGTGGCTTCCTGATTCCAGACTGTCCTTCTCTGTTCTTATTTAACAAATTTATCAAACACCCACCCTGCTCTGGGAACTCAGCACTGTGCAAACAATGGCACAGGCAGAGGCTTTGTAACACAAACTCAGCCTGCCTGGGAAACAGCAATTGAAAGAAATTAAGCCAGCGAAGGTGTGGCCAGAATGTTGTTACATCTGGTTGGTTTTCTTCCTTTGAATTTTCCCTCGTTTTGGTGTCAGTGGCTTGGCTCTGGACTCCTTTCTTAGTAAAAAATGATGTTTGGATCTTCAAGAAGTTGTTAGAAAGAAACGACCCTGAGATGGAGGTCTGGGCCCCTCAGCAAAACCAGGACCCTCTGTCACAGGTACAGCTGTGTGCCAGCAGTGACCCTGGAAGCACAAATACTTCTGTGAGGACCTGTAGACAGCTCCAGGAAAACTAGGCAATGGAGATTCAAGTTGGTTTTACCAGGTTCTTTATTTTGCAGTATTTATTTTTGAACCTAGGGCTTTGTACATGCTGGCTACCTGTATCCCAAGCCCTCTTAGCTTGCATACGTAAGTGCACCACCAGGCCTGGCTTTTCCTGGTTCTTAGGAAGTACAAAAACCTCCAGAGGACATCTGCATGACAGAGAAAACCTATTGTATTTTAAGAAAGTTTTTGCATTTCCTCCAAGTTACTTTAATAACATGATCTTGTTTTCATTTCCCCCAAAGTCCTGCTATATGTTCATAGAGAAAGAAAACACTGCTGCTCCACTGGTGGGCCTGGGCAATAAAGGAAGAAGTCAAGTGGCAGAGAGGCCACCAGGCTGAGAAGTCACAGCCATCTCCCCTCACTGCTACCCTATTTGGCTGTGACCTCTCAGCCTGGTGGACTCCAATGCATGAGATTTTGCCATGGCCTGTACCCATCCTCCTACTCCCTGAAATTCAGGGTCCATCTAAGACAGATGCTGTTAAATGACCTTAATGAGCTGGGTCCCACCCCCCCTTCTCCCTCCTGCTTCCAACTACAGAAGCTATAGCTTAAAGGTTCCTGGCTTAAGTAAGGGCAGCTGACTCCATTCTGCCCACGAAATGAAAGCAGAAGACTCCTGCACACAACATCAGAATACATTCTCTTTCTTAAGAAAAAGGGACAGTATTAGTTGGCACAGCCCTGTTTCCCCCTACTTCCTGTCTTGAATGTGGCCTGGGTGCACAACCCTCTTACAAAGAGTGTAAACTTGGGACTCACCGACTCCAAAGCCCCTTCTCCTAACAACCATGCTTTTCACTCAAATTACAACTAGCAGAAAGAAGTCAAACCGTTGGGCACAATGCAGCAGAGAACAGTGTATTGGGCTCAGTACTGTGCTTGTTCTGAACTAGCTGTTCAGCCTTGGGTCAGATACTCAATACTTTTGAGCCTTATTTTCCTCATTTGTGATAATAGCTTAGGCAAACCCTCTGAAGTACCCACCAGTGTTCAGGTTCTATGGTTATGAGTCTGGGATATGAACATCCTCTAATCCCCCTGATAAGCTACTGTATTCCCAAATCATCTAACAAACCCTGACCCTCTAGGGACCAGCAAGCTAGTAGCCTGAACCATTCATGTCTCCCTCCTTGTTCCTGCTGCACAGAACCATCCTGACACATCATGACCCTGAGAGCCCTCACATCTTCCCAAGGCTTAAAGAGAGCTCTAGAATAGAGTTTAGAGGTCCTGTGGTCTGTTGGGATTTGTATTCCAAAGATGGGAGTCACAATCTTTTCCCACCAGTCATTTAGCAGAGGTAGGTTGCTTGGTGCACCTCTGTAAATTTGGGCCAACAATAAAAACTCCTTCCTACTTTCGTGTGTGTGTGTGTGTGTGTGTGTGTGTGTGTGTGTGTGTGTGTGTGTATAGCTGAAGGCTATATACAAAAGCATAGTGCCAGGTACTTCCCTTTGAGTTGTTGGCCAGGGTAATCCAAGAGACTCCCAAAGTAACACAGGCGATTGCCACAGCCTTTGATTGCTTCTCAGAATTTGAGGTAAGACCCTATTGCTCAAGACAGGCAATACTTTGGACATAGAACTTGGAGCAATCAAGCTGGAACTGACCTAGAAGCCTCCTCCCTGAAGCCTAGCTCTCATGTATCAGAGGATACTATGCAAGGTGCCAAGGGGAAAAAAACAATAGTCTTACCCAGCTGCAAAGCCTAATAAACAACAATGACTGGCCCAGCAGACCATGGCTATTGGTACAATAGTGGTACTTTTATCTTAGAGGTAATCAACAGCTATCTAATTGGAATTAAGGCCCACTCAATGGGAGGGAACTCATGAGTGGTACTATAAACATAGCCAAATACACATGGCTGAAGAGGTCATAGATCCTAGAGAAAAAGCTACTTTTGCAAGATTACTAGACCAATGTAATTCTTGCTGTATTCTAAATATGCATCTTCATATTTATAGACAAGTGTACCTCTCAACATTCATCAAAGAAGCTTGTTTTTGCAACAGATGGGTTACAAACTGGTTTACACAACTGGTCAAACAGAGAATAAGTGTTTGTGAGACTCTTAGCCCTAAATGACATATCTTCAATGCAACCTGTACACATAAGATGAATCTTTCAGCTCTCACCAGAGAAGTTTTCTTATGCAGTAGATTAATACAGAAACCCACAACTAGCCAATGTGTAGAGAACAAGAGGCTGCAGGGTGCTCATGCCTGAACAGGACACCCACTTCAAACTTCTGCCTCCCTCCTTCTGCCTCATTGTGGAAGAGGAAGTGGAAAGATTGTAAGAGCCAGAGGTGGTGGATGACCATAAAGAAAAATTGTTCCAGGCAGCTGGTCAGTCACACTTATAAACTCACAGCAATGGTGACAGAATGCACAACTCCCATGCAAGACCAAACTACAAAATACTAGCATAGACATGGGGAAGTAGGTAAGCAATCCCAACCCAACCTATAGAACTTTTGGCAATTGATGGCTGCTAGGAAGGGGGAGAGACAGACTCTCACAGGAATGGGACTCTTAGTAGGTTTACCAGGCTCCAGTGGATGGAACCATGCTAAAGGACATGGAAGACATAAATCAGACTGTATAAGCTGTGTTTTATATATACTTGTGTGTGTGCACGTTCATTAAACTGAGTTGGGGGACAGTAAGAGAAAATGCAGATGGCTAAATACCACCAAATTATATTGTACGAAAATCACAAAAGGTCAATAAAAATAGTTTAAAGAGCAAACTTATCATTATTAGGGTCCAGCAATGCTCAGAGAGGTCTGAGAAGGTGACCAATTGCAATTTGGCCCATAAAACACATTCATGGTACTCAGTGCAGAGACTCCATCAAAGGCAGGCCTATGCTAGTCTACCCTCTAGCTACACTCTCTGGCCTATTTTTGTGGGTGCTCACCCCTTACTCTATGGGAAGAAAGTTGTGATGGCTAATCCTGGGTGTCAACTTGACTGGATCTGGGATTAACTGAAATGAGAGAGATCTTCTTATCTGGATCATCTGAAGTTGGATGACACACCCTAAATGTGGGTGTTACCTTCCGATGGCAGCCCATATAAAAGGCCATGGTAGAGGAGAATGCTTTGGTTTTTGCTGCTTGCCTTCTCTTTAGCTGGCGAGTTCATCTTGGGGCTATAGACTGAAGACTAGCCAATCTTTTAGAATTCATCAGACCTCCAGAGCAGATTGGAACTACTGAGACATCCAGCCTCATGGACTAAACGACTACGAATTCTCAGCCTCTCCAGTGTGGTGCAGCCATTGTTGAACTACTCAGACTCCATCCTGTGAGCTAAGCTGATACATCCCTATATACATATATTCATTCTGCCAGTTCTGTTTCTTTGGAGACCCCTGACTAATACAAAAGTCTTTTTGCAACACCCAGATTTATTCTATTTGCAAAACTCAGAAGCAACAACAGAAAAGCAAAGGGTAAGAAGCTTGGAGAAGTCCATCGCATCAGAGGGAGTAGTTGAGCAAACCCCTGCAACACCCCCAGCCCACACCCTCCATCCTTCCCCACTGGCCCCAGTGCAATCCAATTAAAAACTAAGACAGGTATGGGACTGGAGAGACGACTCAGTGGTTAAGATTACTAGCTGCTCATGTAGAGGACCCAGGTTCTATTCCCAGCACCACAATGGTGGCCAATCACTAACTATAATTCCAGTTTCAGGGAATTTGACACCCTCCTCTGGTCTCCACAGGCATTGCATGACATGGGTGCACTTACATACATGCAGGTAAAACACTCAAATACATAAAATAAAAAACAGATTTTTAAAAATGCACGTAAATAAAATTAAAAACATGTTCTCAAAAAGATCTTTCCAGAATGTTTGCAATTCGCCTGCTGCTTCTCATGGAATGTGTGTTAGTGCTGCCACTGTGGCTTCTATAAGGAAGAAGCATCATCAATCAAAACTCAGATGGAAGATCCTGAAACTTAAGACAGCCATCAGAACAGGGAGTCCGTGTTCTAGTCTTGATTTTCTAGAATCTCCAACCAAAGGTAATTTAGCCCTTGAGCTCTGTGGGGCCTCTGAGGTTTAGATTCTGCCTCCATCAGTTGGAATCATTTACTACAACCCGCATTGTTCTGTCTAGTTTCACACTCCTACGTTCAAACACCGATCTTTTCAAAATCCTAGTGGTGCTCACCTGGAAAATAATCTACTTCTCAAGGACTTTGTTGGAAGTAAGAGGCTTCTGATCCCAGCTGTGGTTGCTGACTCCTAGAATCAGACTCTGGTACAGTGAGGACCTCCTAGCAGCTGGGAGGAGCCCTGTGACTCGGCCTGCATGAAGTGCTAAGCATAGCAGGCCTCCACCTCCTGTGACCTGTCCCTCCATCTTGAGCAGGACACAGCCCTTGCCCTTCCAGCTCACCATTCTCCATGTCATACAACTTACTCTTATTCAGCTGCCTGATACCTAAGATGGGAAGCTTCGTCCTCACTGGACATGAGCCCACTTCAGGAGAATAGCATGAGAGAGGGAAACGTGCACAGTGGTTACCTGGCCAGGCTTTGGGCAGCACCTGGAGTCAGGCTTAATTCTGCCTCTCATTACCTCTTAGAAAAATATACTTTCCTAATTCCCTGAGTTGTTAAAGGAGTTTTGAGTTGTTAATTTATAAGAACTTATAACTTAATTTTCCTATTATATGCCTACCATATAGTCACCACTCAATAAATGCCAATGAGCAAAAATAACCATTTATTGATCATTCCTCTGAGCTAGGCACTCAGTGCTAGACACTCGGTAGTCACTGTCATTCTCACAGTTACTTAATGAGATACAATTTTTATAAGCACTTACCAAATAAAGAGGTTAAGTAACTTTCTCAAAGCCAAAGTGTTATTGAGAGACACACCTAAAAAAGGATTTGAACCGGGTCTGTCTGATCTGAAGTCTCATGTGAAGCCCATGCGGAGGAAGCGGTGTTGTGGCAAGAAAACTGTACAAGAGTCCTGGTGTGATCAGCTGCCAAGGCCCAAGGCAGAGAAAGGGCTGTTTTAGGGGTGGGGCAGCAGTGAAGCTCAGCAGCCAAATGAGACAAATATCCTTTTGGACAAGTGCTAGAAGCAAGTGCATTAGACGCTGTTGGTTGTCCAAATCAAATGTGGTTCCCTGTGCCTTTCCCCTTTCTAACAGGGTCTCAACCCTAATTGGCAGTAGCACATCTTCATCCAGCCTGCACTCCTCCTGCCAAATGCTCATTGCTGTATAATGAATAATCGTGTTATCCCACATCCACATTGCAGCCTATTAATCATGGTTGTTAAAAAGTGGGGTCCTGGGCAGGTTTTTGACACCCTTCTAAAAGAGGCTCCCAGATAGCTGCCTTGTCCCTTCAATAATGTGAGGACACAACAATGAGGCAATCTGTGCGCCACGAAATGCACCCTCACCAGACACTCACTGCTAAAGCCTTTACCATGGACTTCATATCCTCCTTTCTAGCAATGAATGCCTCTTGTTTATCAATTACCCAGTCTAAGGTATTTTGTTACAGCTGCCTGGACTGACTAGAACAGAATTGTTAGGAAAAATTGGGGAGGGGGGACTTCAAGAAAGAGTTTTGTTTCTTTAAAAAATTCAAAAGCCGGGTATGGTGGCACACGCCTTTAATCCCAGCACTCAGGAGGCAGAGGCAAGCAGATCTCTGTGAGTTCAAGGCCAGCCTGGTCTACATAGTGAATTCCAGACCAGCTAGGGCTACAGAGAGACCTTGTCTCAAAAAACAAAACAAAACAAAAAATTCTACTGGGTAATGAAGAGCGAACCTTTTGCCCTTGTTTCTTTAAGATTAGGATACTCATGTGAGAAGGGCAACATCTGTCACAGAGCATGAGAACAGAAGGGCAGCAAGATCGAATGGCTATGATGGGCAGGAAAGCATGCAAGGCTCAGCAAAGCACTGAACAAACTCCGGAAGACATTGGCTCCGGGCATCTTCCTAAGTAAATGTTAAATGCAGCAGTGGATTCATTTACTCATAATACTTAGCCAAGCATTCTATTCCTGAGTCAAACAGAAAGCACTCTTGAAGGAAAAAAGGTAAGCTTTGTTTGTCCAGATCTCCTTGTCAAATTAAAAAATTCCTCCATCCTCAGTCTCAGGAAACAGCTGTAAATCTGCCAGATGTTTTCAAGGTTGGTTGCTTACAACTTACTTCCCATTTTCAGAACCCCCTCCCATACCACCAATGATAAGCTATTTAAAGGCACAAAGGCTTGAATCATTTTTGTACCCATCACTCTCCCTGCCCAGTTTGCTACAGATGACTCATTATACCATTTCTATCCTGAATAGTCATGCCCACTATAGACTGAACAAAACACACCAGCACACACACACAAGTTTACACGCACAGAACCACACGTTCATTCACTTGAAACAAAAATCAGAGGGCCATGGGTACCAACCCCATTCAAGATCTAAGGAAGCAGGAGAGATGCAAATTAGCGTGGAAAGCCTGAGTGAAAGGATCCAAGGGGCAAAGGAAGAAAGAGCAGGAGAGAATACAGCTTAGCAGCAGCTCCTGGCTTGACTTCTGTGAGATTTATGACACGCAGCCTGCCATAATTAGTTTCTGTAAAAACTGCTTTTCCTAGCTCAGAATCAATTAAATCATACCAGGTTTCTTCCAGAGCTTTCTTATTCCTTAATAGGAGGACTGGCAGGGCCTCAGACTCAGCTCACCCACCTGTCCCTTGCCTGGTAGAGTTTACATGTCAGTGACATTGTTTTGGGGTGATCAGGCAGGGAAAGGATGAATGTTTGTGCCCACAGAGGGAAGGAAGATGCCACATGGGGGGTTGGGGTGAGGGTGGGCAGCCTAGCCCTTGAATGTTGGCTGAGTGCATCAAAAATGGTACTAGCCAAGAGCTGACCTATTTTTCTTTTATCCTAGCTCATGGTCAGAAAGGTTACTTTTATGTCTCTGCGTCCAGGTGGCAAAACCAGACTTATTTGTTATTAAAAATCATTTGGGCTAAGAAGTATTTGTGGCTTCTGATCCCTGATCTGGTTCCTAAATGATTTTAGGGTTATAGCTTCAGAGAGGGAAATGTTAGAGTAGCAATTAAGGCCCATTAAGAGAAAACTCCTGATCAAAAAATAAAGCCTCTGGACCTGGTGGAAACCTAATATTCCAGTTGGGTGGGCCAAGGCCAAGGGGCCGCCCTCAGGAAGAAGGGACCACCCCTAGGAAGGCAGGCCCATACCTTAAGCCATGAGAAAAAGATTGGTAGAATAATGATCCCTTTAATGAGATACTGTACTTTCCTTCCCAGAATCCTCACCCCCTATGCAGTCCCTCCAAACTGGCATGAGTCTAGTTAGGTCTGCCCACCTTTCTTAAAATGTGCAACTTTTCCTTCTTCATGCTGTCTCCTCCTTTCAGATGCTGACCAGAATCCAAGCATGCTTTTTCTGATACTTTGGGCTTCCTTATCTTTCTCTAAAGCTCTCTCCATATCATGTGACTGCTTGATGCAGACCTCCACGCGGTTAACTCAAACAGAATGGCTTTCTTTTTTCTCTCCTCCATTCTTCTCTTCCAGGCAGCTGCTAAAATTTACAACTTGCCTACCCAGTGTCTTTTTTTTTTTCTTTTAAACTCTGTTAAAATTGTTTTCAAACTTAAAAAATAATCTATCATTCAAGCTGAGGATGTGGCATTCTTCTCTTCCAGGCAGCTGCTAAAATTTACAACTTGCCTACCCAGTGTCTTTTTTTTTTTTCTTTTAAACTCTGTTAAAATTGTCTTCAAACTTAAAAAATAATCTATCATTCAAGCTGAGGATGTGGCTGAGTGTAGAGGGGTTGCCTAACATGTAAAAGGCCCCAGGGTTGATTTCTAGCCCTACGAAGAAGCAAGTCATTTGTAATGTGGTAATGTATGCCTGTAGTCCTAGGTTTTAGGAAATGGATGTAGAAGGATCACAAGTTCAAGGCCATCTTGTACTACATAGATAAAACTGTCTCAGATAAACAAAAACCATATGTGAGAACAAGCTATAGGTTTGCTAGAGATCATCATAACTAATCCAGAATGCAAAAAAGAGAAGCCTGAAATTAGAGGAATGCCTTCTGCCTTCCTGGTCACAACACAGAAGCGCTTTTCACTGAATGCGCTCTCTGTGCTCCCTCTGCAGCCTTGGGATGAATGAGACCCTTCAGGTAGCTTCAACAGAGCACTCATGCATGAGGGCAGGCTGCGGGGACAGAGGGGAAGAGAGCCCCAGTCAAAAGAAAAACACGATTTCTGTAGGACGGCTCACCCAGCTGCAAAGGCAATTTCTGCCTCCTGAAACTGAAATCAATAGTAAATTAAATCTGTGTGCTTCATTTCCATGGGAAACTTTCTAACCTTTCTCAGTCAATCAAAATCTCTTCCCCCTTGTCGATTGTTCTGAGAGCCTGTTTTGCTGTTTGGTGGTTTTCCCTGTTTCTCTGCTACCAGAGTTATGTATCCTAGATGAGAAACAGGACATACATCAGCTACCTTGTCACAATAGACTCAGCAAGACAATCATCTTTGAAGTCTAAGATCTGCAGGGAAGAAGAAGGTCATGTTTAGCTCCTGAATGATCACTCTCCTGCTAACCAGCCTGTCACCTGAGGCAGGACTGTTAAAGGAATACTGACTGCAGTAAACCCTATTCTGAAATAGGATTCTGAGGGTATACCATACATCTCCTTTGTTCTTCTGCTAGTCGTTTTTACTGTTGCCTGATCTTGTAATTCTCCATCGTCACTTGTTAAAATCTTTCGAGGAGATGATGATTCTGTGGTGAGGTGACACTTTAGGAATATGATATAAAAATAATGGGATAAAAACTTCAATTTCTTCTTTCTCAGGATGTTCTTTTATATTTTTTCCTTCTAAGTCATTGTAGTCCATTTCTGTACATCTCTAGTCCTCGCTGTTCCATGACTACCCTGAAACCCCAGTATGGCATCTTCTTTGGCCTAGCATTAGTAGCTGTCTACCAGAAGCATGAGAACATGGCAGGGTTTAAAAGATTCTTGTTCAGAAGTAAACACAAACTCATTCAAGGGCTAGAGAGATGGCTCAGTTGGTAATGTGTTTGCCTTGCAAGTTGAAGACTTGAGTCCAATACCAAGAACCCATGTAAAAAACTTGGGCATACATGGCAGCTAACAACAGTCTATATAACTCCAGTTCCAGGGAATCCAATGCCCTCTTCTGGCTTCTGTGGGTACTGCATACACACGGCACACATACATGCAGGCAAAATATTCGTACACATAAAATTAAAATAAGTATGATACATAATATATACATATATATGAGAGAGAGAGAGAGAGAGAGAGAGAGAGAGATACTCTGGATACTCAGAGTGCCGGAAGGCAGAGATAGGAGGATTCCTGGGGCTCACTGGCTGACAAGTTTAGCCTAATTGATGTGCTCTAGGCCAATGAGAGACCCTATCTAAAAAAAGGTAAATAGTGTTCCTGCAGACAACACTTGAGGTTGCCCTCTGGCCTCCACATGCACAGGCATACACCTGCAAGAGCACCCACATACACATGTTCACAAACACATAGCCACACATAAAAAATTAAATTAGTGCTTGCTTTGGCAGTACATACACTAAAATTGGAACAATACAGAGAAGAATAGCATGGCCCCTGCTCAAGGGTGACATGCAAATTTGTGAAGTGTTCCATATTTTTCCCCCCAGGACTAATAAAGTTTGCAAGACAGAAAGAAAAATTAAAGTTAAAAAGACCCATTCAAGAAGATGGCTTCAGTCAACTCCAGCAGAAGTGTGTCTTTAAGGACTAGATCACAACCCACAGCATCTTGGGGAAGAGCTAACAGCACTGAGTGCCTGCTACATGATGGGCACCTTACAGTGATCCAGTGCCTTAATGCATTGGCTGTGCTTTAAATGAGGAAGCTGGAGTTTGGAAAGGTGATCCAACTTCCTCAAAGTAATCTATCAACAAACCAAGACAGAACTCTTGTCAGCATAGCATGCAGTCTTCATACTGCCCATAGACGGCAGACAAACATTTCCCTACTGTATCTCCCTCTTCCTTCCAGCTGTCCAGAAGCAACAGGTGTGGATAAGAACTATAACAGTAACTGGTGTCGGTGTCAGATGGAAATGTCACCAGCACAGGACAGCATATCTTCACTGGATACTCAGCATGCTGGACCTCCTTGGTGACCACTGAATAGATATTCACTAAGAAGAGAGGAGCTTATCATCCCACAGAGAATCAACTAGAATTCTTCTTTCATACTAACATGATATCCTTCCCCACGTGATCCTACACAGTGGCCCTGGAAGGTCTCTGATGGTGTAACAGGTCCTGTCTTGTCCTTTGCTCCTAGTACCCTAAACCAAGACACCCTTGATCGTCATCCAACTAGAAAGCAGGAAATTGGGGATATGCCAAGACATGACTTTATCTCAGTATTTGACATTGAGAGAGGTAGAAATGTCAAGTCTGTGCTTGTCCTCAGTTTGGCAAACACCCGCTTGTCAGTTACACTTAAATCTTTTCAAAAAAAATCAGCCTCATGCTGGCCTCTGCCCTGAATAGGGTTGGGAGGTAAAATCCTGAACACCCAACCCAGGGAGTGTTACCTTCACCCACCTCCCACTCATGTATGTCCATTCCACTCCTAAAGGTGGTGCTGACCAAGACCACATATTCTGGAGCCAGATACTCTGGTTTGACCCCTACCTGTGCCATTTCCTAGCACAGTGACTCTGTACTTTTCTGTGAAATAAAGAAGAGAAGAGAGCATCCTAGGGTCACTGAGAGAGGTAAATGTGATAATATCTGTGAACTTCTTAAAACAGCATTGAATTAGTCAAGACTCACAGATGATACCCATCGCTAGTATGACTGTTAACATTGCTCTCTGAGCTCTGGGAAAGGCAGACTCCTTTATATTCCTCCTGATGCTCACTCAGCTCTCAAAAGGACAAAAGAGAAGAAGCCAAGTCCCCAGGGTAGTCCTAGAGGTAGAAGCTGTAGAAGGCAGAGCCTGATGGATCAGATGTCATCAAACCTAGGAGAGGTACCCTCTCACCTGGACAAGTCACAAGAGCTCCAAGACCACAGCACCCACACCTCTGTGGACTGAACTGTACGCTACCACCCTAAATTCACATGTCAAAGCTCTTACCACCAAGGGATGAGATTTGAAGGTGATAAGGTCTTTGGAAGGTTGATTTAGATGAGATCATGAGGTATGGTGCCCATGATGGGATTAGTGCCTTTATAGAAGATACCAGAGGCCAGCTCTTCTGCCTGTGAAGACAAATAGAGGTGATATCTGCAAACCAGGAAGTAAGCCTTCACCAGAAACTAGCCATGCTGGTACATTATTTTGGACTATCAGCCTCCACAGCTATGAGAAAATAAATTTCCATTGTTTAAGCCACTTAGTCTGCGGTATTTTATTGTGGCAGCCCAGGCTGACTCATGCAGTGCCCAAACTTGAAAATACAGTTCTTAGAGTTTCTTCTCCACATGAGAGAGTCTTCACATATGGGGGAGTGGGAGGGTCCTGCAAGATTCCACTGCAGAATAAGTTCTAAGGCCAATATTTACTTAAAAGTCCCAGCAAACTGGGCTTGTGATCACAGTACTCGGGAGACTGAGGCAGGAGGATGGGGAGTTCAAGGCCAGCATGGCCTACATTGTTAGACCCAGTCTTTAAAAACAAAAGAACTAAAACCAAAAATAAATTATTGAAAAGATTACTCTGCTAATGTTTCTGTGAAATCTTTGCATAATAGATCTTAAATTTACTAGCATAATAATAAAACTGGTGGTTCACATAACTTAATTTTCCATAAATCTGACATGAGTTATGTTAATGATTCTATAGAAAATCTTGAAACTTCTAGAACCACCCTGCGGTCTTGGCTCCTTGGTTTTTGATATCCCTTTGATAACTGAAGTTCAGGAAAACTGTAAAGGAGGCTGCCTTTGCCAGAGCTCACCAGGAGCACTACTGTAATCATATTAGAAATAGCTATTGTTCATGAGCCTCAATTTAAGTTACATCTCTCTACATTTCCTCACCTTAAAAATATATGTGAATGGGACTAGAGAGATGACTCAGTGGTTAAGAGCACTGACTACTCTTGCAGAGGATCTCTTGTGATGTGGCAGCAAGCCACAGCTTCCAGTCAGCCACATGGTCATGAAAGTAAAAAAAATCAGCACTCTACAGTGGACTGCTTTGCTAAACTAATAGGGATACATTGATGTAAATGCCTTAATTTTTTCTGATACAGCCTTTCACTATGTAGTCCAGACTGGCCTTTAACTCCAGATCCTCCTGCCTCAACCTCCCAAGTGCTAGGATTGCAGGCATGTACTACTGTTTCTACCTCCAATGCAGTTAGAGTTAGGATATTTCCAATTTACAATGGGATTACTGGAGCACGATCTCATAAGAAGTTGAAGAACATCTGTATGCTTAGCTTTTCTTAATGACATGTTGGTCTCATTCTGAACACCAGTATTGTATCTCGTAGATATAGTACAAGGACTTCAGAAGCTACTGTCATGTGCAAGTCTGTTGGCCTCAAGCATCACATAGAGGTTCTAAACCCTAAACTGTTGCCCTATTGGATGTTGTTGTCTCTGCTGAATGACATCACTTGCCTCCAAATCTTTGTGCAATATTCAATTTCATACTAGTGTTTCAGTTCTCCCTGATACTGGCATCATGTTACTTACACATGTGGGACCTGTTGGGACAGTTCTGTTTTCCCAATGGTTTTCACACATGTTCCTTCACGCTAGACTTGTACCTGTTCATCACTCCCCATGTCTGCTAGGCTTGGTGTTATGGGTGCTTATGCAGATAGGACTGCTCAATTGGAGATCACCTGATGGGTACCACCAACAGTGAACGAGAAGTTCACATCTCCTACATTCTAAACACACAATGATGTGACAGAGGCAATTACTGTGGTCTGTAGTGGGAAGCATCCTAACAAAGATAGGGAGTTCAGACTCCACAGGAGGACCTTGACAGTTTGAGAAATCAGAGGCATTGCTGTCGGTGCCCTGCATCACTGGCATGCATGAGCAATGAACAAAGGAATTTTGAACAGATGGATAGATAAAAGGATGGATGAAAAAGATCAGGCTCAGAAAGCCTGCGACAACCAGCCCTAGTTATTGCCTGAGCAATCACACAATGTTCCACTTAGGAAGCTGTCATGGACTCAAGTGGATACTTCCTTGGGTCCTATTCTGCCCACTCACCAAGGCCTGTTCAGATGAATTGCCTAAATGGTGGTCCCCATGGCAACGAGCTGATTCGCAGAATGCCAGAATTAGGAAGCAAGCAACCACATTCAAAAGCAGACCTGAATTTGCTCCTGATGGAGCTGAAATAAGAACACTCCAGGCCAGAGAACAACAGCAGGAGATGAACCAGCCCCTTTCAGGGAAGGCCCTGTGGCCATGTTCCTTCACATGCAGTGTGGGGCTGATGACAGCCGCTATCAGCTATGGGAGCCAGTTCACGCATGCAGTTCTTACTAGATGTTTCCTCCTGCTGTAACACCAGAGAGATTGTACTGCTGTGTCTCAATAGAGATGAACACGTACAGAAATCCCAGCATTTCATCTTCTTCTCAGCCTCCACCATGAAAGATGGTGCAGAGAGCCTACTTCATTTTCCTTTGTTTTTGACAGCTAAATAGCTTTCTGTTTAGGAATGTTTAATTTGTTTTATGTTTTCAATGACTTGATTGGAGCACAGGATCCTCTCTGTAAAACTGTCTCCATTTCTCTCCTTCTCTCAAAGAAATTTTTCACTTTGTTGTGGAGGCAAGCTTCACGGTTCTCTCAGAGTAACATTTCTTTCCCCTCTCTGTGGATAAAATAGTATGAAATTAAAGTTTTTAAGTATTTAAGCATTATCATTTTCTAATTTCAGCATTTTATCTTTCATCTTCTGTCTGCTAGATCCCCATGACCAAAGTAAAATCAAAGTCACACTAAACTACTCTGGTATGTTTTCCCAACCACAGAAGCCCAATCTTAGCTAATCGTTGACCAGAATGTGATTTATAAATACTTTTAAAAGGCTGGTGCATTTCTCCTTCATTCAGGCCCTATTACGTGCCAAATGCAGAGGTGACCAGGATGCATCAGATATTGTGACTGTTGGGATACTGATCAAGAACTCAGTCAGGACATCTGGATAAGTGCTGGAATGAGTACATGGCAGGTTGTGAGTGAACATAAGTGAGGTGGGAAGAAAGGGGGGAAATGGCAAAGGGAGCAAGAAAGTAATCAAGGTAGGCTTCTAAGAAACAGACTGGAAGGTTGGCCAAAAGGGCAAGTGAGAATGTTCTTGATCTTAGTCCAAAGGCTGAGAAGTCATGACAAATGGCAGACTAGTTTTAGCTCCTGGAGAAGGACCCAGCTAATTCAGTGAATGTTTATTGAATCAATGCCTGTGAGCAGAAAGCGTATTAAGAAGGAATAAAAGAGACTTAGTGAATAAAGTGCTTGACACGAAAGCATAAGACCGAAGTTTGGATTGCCAGCACCCACATAAGAGCTCCAGGTTCAGTGAAAGACCCTGTCTCAGTAAATAAAGTAGACAGAGACTGAGGAAGACTCCAGATGTCAACCTTTGGCCAGTGCACATGCACACCACACACACACACAGAGATACACACACACACACACACACACACCATACAAATACATACAGAAACAGAAACACAAGGAATAAAATACAATTGTGTATCACATAAAACATATTGGCCAATGAATACAATGACAGCGGTCCTTTGAGATTATATCATTTTGTAATGTCGTGTGCATCTTAATTTGTATAAAACTATAGTCTATGATGTTTGCACAACATGGAAACCACTTATTAATGCAGGTCTCTGAATAGAATTCCCTCATTAAGAGACACAGGCATTGTAGCACATGCCTGTAATCCCAGTACTCAGAAGGCTAAAGCAGGAGGATTGTCCAGTTTGTACTATATAGTGAGTTCTAGGCCAGTGTGGGATACAGACTGAGAAGAGAGAGGAGAGAGAGAGAGAAAGGAGAGAGAGAGGAGAGAGGAGAGAGGAGAGAGAGAGAAAGGAGAGAGAGGAGAGAGGGGAGAGAGAAAGGAGAGAGGAGAGAGAGAGAGAGAGAGAGAGAGAGAGAGAGAGATTGTATACCAAGACAAAAGGAAGATGAACACAGGATATTTGAATCCTTGGGCCGGAATGAAATTTAGCTGCATTTAGGTGGTGTGTTAGTTTCCTTCCTCCAAGACAACTGGGGAGAGTACTATGTTGTCACACAGAAGGGGCACATCATAGCCTCAAACCAAGAAAAAAAGCCTAGCTGTTTTTGAGATAGCCTTGTTGTCTAGGCTGTGGAAAAAGTCACAAGGCTGCTATGCTTTGAGAGGGTGCCTGATGGTTGCAATTCTGCCAGGGCAAGTGGAGTGACCCCCAGCGGAGAAACTTCCATGACTCAGTGGCCTGACAGATGGTGACACTCTGAGGCTGCTGGCTCTAGATGTGAAGTCAAATTGCCTGGGGGCAGTGGCCAGTAAAGACAGGATGTGGCAGTTCTGGCTGGCTAGCACAGCACCCTCAGGGGCATTCAGGTTTGGACCCATGGGTAAGGATTCCCACTACAGGAGCATCCGTTCAGATTTCGATCTTCAAGTTTGTCACATAACTCAGAACCCAAAAGAAAAGGGAAGAAAGGTTCCCTGTGCCACATGAAAGAGAGCACCATCCAGGCCAATGTCAGTGAAGATGAGGCCAAAGAAGGACAGGTCTGCTCAGGTTGAGAGAAAAAGCCACTGAGAGTCCCCAGTCCCTAAGAACAGAATGGGAGCGTGGGGCCTCCTGAAGGACCCTGTTAAAGAGATGATAGGGAATGGATAATACAGGAAGAAAAGAATAGATGGCCAAATGGGTGAGTGGGTGGATGGATGGATGAATTGATGGATGGATGGACAGATGGATGGATGGATGGACGGACAGACGGACGGATGGATGGATGGATGGGTGGATGGATGGGAGGATGGATGAATGGGTGTGGATGGATGGGTAGGTGGGTGGGTGGGTAGATGAGTGGATGGATACATGGGTGGAGGGATGGGAGGATGGATGGATGGATGGATGGATGGATAATTGGATGAGTAGATGGATGGATAGATGGCTTTGCAGCAGTCAGAAACCCAAATTTAAAAAGAAAGATGAATCAGAAATAACATGTAGTGGCAAGGTAACAAGAACAAAGCATTGTCAGAGGCCAACCTGATGATTTACATTCAGCAGTTTGCTCACTGAGCATAGCTATTTTGGCTGAAACAAACAGTCCTGTGCAGGTCCCTTGGGAAGGAATGAGACGGTCTCAAGACTTCTAACCAAGGAAACTTTTAATCCTTGGATGCCATTCTCCCTTTGTGAGGATAAGATTAAAACGTATCTATTTCGCATGCCCTCTTGCTATCTGAGTTGAGAATACTGTGAGAAATGTAATCTTCAAATCCAGAAAGCAGTGCTCCATAAAATCCCCACATGTAGAGCAAAGTCCCTGTGCATGAGCATGTACATCTGTGTTTTAATGCTGATATGCTGTGTCCCCTAAACCCTCACCTCCTGTGATCTTTGAGGCATTTACCTATAAACAAACACTAAGCTCTATTTGCATCCACACAGGAATTCCCCAAGGATGTAATAATGTTCTCCAAATCCCTAGTCAAATTTCATTTAAATGGAGCATACCAGGTGAAACCAGCTACTCTGTCACATCCACTCTGCCAGAATGTTCTTGCCAGAAAGCAAAGATGTTTTTGTGATTTTATCCTGCCACACCCCATAGTTCTGTGCTTCCAAAAGAGCCTCACAGGCCAGACTCCATTTGCTTCAGTTGCAGGGCAGTGTAGGAGAGTTGTGAGTTACTGACTAGTTACTGAACATTATTTGTTGAAATATCAAAATGCAATTAAAAAATTGTTTTGTATGCTGAAATGAACCGACCATGGGTTTTCCAAAATCCCCCTTTGCCTTAGTATTTATGCAAATTCATCCTTAAAAATAAAAACTCTTGGAGCTGGGGGTGTTAGAATGCTTACCCTGGCATATGCCCAGGGTTTGATCTCACCACATAAAGCTGGATGTGGTGGAGTAAACCTGGAATCCCAGTACTTTGGAAGTGGAGGCAGGAAGGTCAGAAGTTCAAGGTCATTCCTAGCTACATAGTGAGTTGAAGGCCTACTGGGGATGCATGAGACTGTCTCAGAAATAAATTAATAAAGTAAAAATAAAAACACTTTGCCCACTAATAACCACAAAGGACCCTCCATAGGCTACCTGACACAACAGTCCATGGGCTGCGAGTCCAGATCTACTAGCAGAAAAGGCAGAGGCTACAGTTACAAGCCAGACGCTGGCTGGCTCACTCCTGGCTAGATCTCTTATGAGCAATACGATCTTGGGTATCTCTGCATGGAGATGGGAAGAGAGCAACAGTTCAGAACTCCCAGGGCTGCCATGGGCGTTAGATAAGACAATGTGTGTATCAGGCTTAGCCTGGTACCTGGTCACCGCTCTGCCACTTTCATGCCCTCAAAGTCTGGGGGGAATTCTCACAGGGAAGACACAGGAGAGAAACTCGCAGCCCTGGGCTCAGGTGGATCACAGTCCTTCTCACACCCCAGCACCCTCACTCCTGTGACTTGGCTTTCAGCTTTCCTTTGTTCCAACTCTTCAAGTCCCTACAGAGGCCGGTGCTGGAAACGGCAATGGGCATCACCTGGCCCCTTAGAGCCCCCTGAAAAATCGCATGTCTAAAATAAACACTGCCAACAAAGTAAGGGTAAACTTTCAAAGTCTAAGAAATGTCACATTTATATATTTTCATTAAGTCCACTCTGGGCAATGGTTTTAAAGTTCAAACTACAGGAGCCCTCTGTCTACCGGGTCTTGCAAAGAGCTCACAGGGTCTCTTGAGTCCTGATGTCTGATATCTCCCAGACAGTACTTTGGGCAGAGGAATTTGATTTATCACTGTAGCCAAGAGCCCCATTCCCCGTGCTTCATTCTCCCTGGTGATCCTACACAAATGTTTCTAAGTCTTGTTCCTCACTAGGTAATAGGCTGCTGATGCACCTCCTCAAAAAATGGATTTCCTCAGAAAAGGCTTCTGCTGCCCTCCCCAACCCATCCTCACAGCAGACTGCCAATACTCAAGCCCCTTAGGGCTACTGTATTGTATTGTATTGAATTGTATTGTATTGTATTGTATTGTATTGTATTGTATTGTATTGTATTGTATTGTATTGTATTGTATTGTATTGTACTGGGGGAGTGCTCTAATAAGTGGACCCCTCAATTTCTAGCAGCTTCCAGCCTTAAGATCTCTCTGTCTCTGTCTCTGTCTCTGTCTCTGTCTCTCTCTCTCTCTCTCTCTCAGCTTCAATTGGGCACCCTTAAAGCTTTTATTTCTCTTTCCTCCCCTCTAATTCCTAGTTCCCATGAATAGGGCAACAACAAGCATGGATGAGCTGCTATCTAAGACGCAGGATACAGAGTCCTTTGTGTATATGCCCAGAAGTGGCATAGATGGGTCATATGGTAGTTTAATTTTTAGATTTATGAGAAATAGTCACGCTGATTTTTATAGTGGCGGCACCAGTTTATGCTCCCACCAAGAGTGAATAAAAGTTCCCCTTTCGCCACTTCCTGCCAGCATTAATTGTCATTTGTTTTCTTGATGATAACCCTTCTGACTAGAGTGAAATGGAATCTCAAACTAGTTTTAGTTTTCATTCCCTCGATGGCTAATGATGTTTAATACTTTCCAAAATGTTTATTAATCATTCCCATTTCTTTTTCTGAAAACTCCCTGCTCAATTCCCTAGCCCATTTTTCTTGGATGTTTTTGCTTTCTAGAATTTTTTAGTTCTTTATATATTCTAGATATTACACTATGTCAGATATATAGCTAGCAAAGGTTTTCTCCCACTCTGTAGACTGCCTTGTCACTTGATTAACCATTTTCTTTGCTGTACAAAAGCTTTTTAATTTCATAAGATCTCATTTGCCATTTGTTGGCCTTATTTCCTAAGCAACTGGACCGTATTTGGAAAGTCGCAGCCAGTGCCCATATCTTGTAGCATCCTCACTACTTTTCTCTCCTAGCAGTTTCAGAATTTTAGGTCACATATTTTTTAATCATCCACTGAAGAGCTTTTATTTTCAGTGCACAGGTGAGAACTTGAACTTCATTTCAACTAGCAGTTAAAGCCCATCTTGAATTAAAAAATGACAAGTACTCCCTATGTCCAGGCTGGGTACAGGTATGCCAGAAATATCTGTGCCTACTCCAAAAGGTAGGATTTCTGCACTGAGACTTCTTGCTCTCCCCATGCCATCCTCACACAAGACTGCAAAGAGCCAGGTGCCTCAGAGTTAGTGCTTAGTAAGGATGGGGATACAACTGCTGGTACCCCATACTATAGCATGCGAGTACTTAGCACAGAATTTGGTGGCCTGAGCAAGGAAGAGGAGGACATAGGCATGAGCAGAAGGGGAACCTTGAATAAGTACATTCTCTCCTTGTCTACTAGAATCATGGCTCCATTTCACAGATACTAATAAACTTCAAACCTTATTCATGTGTATTAACTCTCTGAGCCTCACAATGGCCCAGGGAAATAGGACTGACAATTTCCTTTAGAATGAGAAGCCCACAAGAGGCTAACTAAGCAATCACCTTGTCCAGGGTCATTTGGAAAGAATGAGGAACACACAGGACATGGCAAGCCCTGCTCCTGAGTACAGTGAATTCTTTACACTAATGATGATGATTCTGAGCAGGAAACATCACAGCTGAGAAAGCACTTGCCTATCCAGCATATCGCTTGGCCCCCTCCCAAACTCTAGAAGGAAAGTAACATTATCATTTCAGTGTAACAGAAAGTCAAACTGGTGACTTACCCAAAGTGACAAAACCCCTGGAATTCTTAAGCAGGTGACCTGCTCCTGCCTTCACCTGTTAGCCATCTCTCTATGAGGCTTATGCTTCATTCCCTTGTCATTTACCTGCCCCCAAACATTGCCCTCTAGAATTAGAATGATACTTAAGCATCAAATATGCATCTGCTATGTGCTGGGAACTGTGTTCACAGTGAGAAGACAAAAGTGAATGAGAAATGGCCACCAACGAAGCCCAAACTCCAAACAGAGACTTCCGGACAAATAACATGCTGAAAGCAACTCGTGCTAGGATTCAGGTGTGCGCCAGTGCTCTGGGAATTCAAAGTGGGCAAGATTCATCCTGATCCTGCCTGCCCAGGAGGAGGGTGGACACAGTAGAAATTCAGTATGTCGTCCAGTGCCGCAGTGCACTCCACAAAGTTACCCAAACTCAGGAATCAGCTTCTGTACCAACTAAAAGCTCATAGGACAAAAATAGTTTTACCTCCTGCAGTTTATTGAGTGTAATGAAAATTATAAAAGCACAGCAGGCAAGCAATCAGCCACACTGCTGATTTTCTCTATTCTTAACACCTTAATTGGAATTGTCCTGAGTCATGCCTACAACCCTTGTTGATTCCTGGATCCATAACAGGTAAAAGTCCTCAGCAACCAAGTTGTTTATCTATATTCATCCCGGAATTTGTGCCACGGTTGCTATTGTATCCTGTGCAAAGAAGATGAAAAGAGCAAATTTAGTAGCAGATGACAAGAGTGAGGTCCAAGCATTTCCGAGAAGCTTGTGTAATCCTCTCTCCTGTTTACTTGAAACCTAAATCTCCCTGTCCTAAAGGAGACTGAGGTGTGCACTCATCCTGGGGCTGCTGTTTCCTGTGGCTTTAAGAGGTGGAAACCAGGAGCTCCCACAATTGGGCTGCCCTTGAGGATGCTGGCAGCTCATCGCTGTGCGAAGGGCTGGCATCATCATTTCCTTGAACTGAGTTTCCAAAACAACACGATGACGGAAGATGGCAACTGAACAGCAAAGACATTCCATGTTGACATGGCACCTGGTCATGGGAATTCTTAAACAGGTGGCCTGCCACATAAAGACCAGAAGCAGACAGATGAGGAGGGACCAAGACCACAGAAACTCTTATATACAGCACACAACATGAAGAATGACAGTGACCCAAGGAGAGTAGCTAGATTCTTCCCCACTCAAGAATAAAGACCAGAAAGCTACCTCTAGTTTATGACTTCCAAAGATGTTTAGCAATATTTTAAATAGCAGCACCAATAATCTTCTTGACATTCCCCTGTTGATAAGCATTCCTACAACCCCTGAAAAATGCTCTGCATTTTGAATTTGGGGGGGGAAAGATGCAGGTCATAGATACGCTCCTGTAACATTTGCTCCCCACCTCAGGACTTATACCGAGTTCAATATTATATAACTGTATTAACTCAACTGTGAACCTAGGAACTTGCACCCACTTGTGAAAAAGATGCACTCTTGCTCTGGAGTGTGTTACTGAGTATGTTAAAGCTGTAGTGAAATGCTTCTTCTAATCCTGTAATTAAAAATTTTTTAAAAAAAGACCACTACCTTGTTCTCACCATTTACTAGCTTCCCAAGAGCGACGCCCACACAGACCAGTAATCTAATTTCCATCTGGTCAACCTCCAGGAGATATTTTAGGCTTGGCCTGCATGCAGTCTACTTTTCCTGCCAATGCAGACTCAGCCTCTCTCCTCTCCTGGGACTGTTCTCTCTAAGTAAACATTTGAAAGACACAGACTTCCTCCAGGACTGGCTGTACTTGGCATGCTGCCAAGAGGTGCCAAATACAGCCCTACAGGCCAGGGAAAAGACAGGAAAGGCTGGAGACTCTTCATCCTCAGCTCGCACAGCTCCAGACCATCTTGCTACCTCCAGCCACACACTGACTCCTGATTGTGTCATGCTGTGTCAGATCCCTTGGCTCATTTTTCCTCTCCGGAATGCACCTGCATTTGTCTGATTCCTGTTGGTTTCATCTCTACCTTCAGGATGACCTCGATGCTCCTATCTCCCACCTCCTTCTGCTAAACTACTAACTTCCTAAGGGTAATTCCTGTGCCTTATGGACCACTGCAAGCATCTCACATGCTTTTCCATATGAAATCTGATTTAATTGTACTAGCAAAGTAAAGTGCTAAGGGGGCAAGGTAACAGATGAGAATGAGGATTTGAAGAAGAGAGAACTAAAAAAGCATTTGGCTAGTAGAAAGCAAGATGACCCCTCCAAAGCCCAGCACAACCACCATGCTTGGCTTTGTGAATTAACATCAAGATGACGATGAATCAGTCGGAAACTATGACATGACACAGTCTCTAACCTCTGCTGCCTAGAGAAAGGATTTCTAAGCCCAGTGACTCCCGGGGCCAAGTAGGTAACATCAGTACAAGGAAGGAGCCAGATACTAAACAGCAGGGAGTGAGGGTACCATGGAAACACTGGACAGCCTCAGAAACACAGCATTCAAATTCCAATTCAAACATAAGCAAAGCAGCCTAAGGCTCTGAGTCAGGCTTGCAGGGCTAGATCTGCAACTAGGCTGTATCTCTCATCAGTGACAAGATTTAAGAACTTTTTCCTACATTTTACATGTTTAAATTAAGTGCAGTGTCACAGCATTATTCTAACTACATTGCGCTACCATTTAACGTGTTGTTTCTGCGAAAGAATGTATCATAATCTCTAACTGTAAATGCGATGGATACCCCCAGTGTCCTATCTTTGGTGAAGATGGAGTTCACAGGATCAACATCTGAGGTATAAAACCTCGTTGAGGTGAAAAGGAGAAAACTCCCAGGCATGGGCAGTGTGTTATCACTCCATATCTCAAGGTCATAGTTTCCCCTGTAGTTTCTGCCCCTCTCAACATCCCAGCCCTACCAATACATCCACAGGTGATGTGATGCATTGTCCCCATCTCTTTCATGGTTGCCTGAGCGCCTCACCTTCCCCTGGCTTTTTAAAACTCTATCATCCTTTGGGTCTCTTCTTTCTCTAACCCTCTCCAAATGCTGCCAGAGCATCATGTGATTCCCCCAGTGCAGTGCTTGTCCACACACACTGGATTGTAACTGTCATTTGTACTATTGTTTCCACCAGAGTGACAGGAACAGTAGAGGGTTTGAGTTATCAACATCTGCCCAGTATCACACAAACACATACACATTCAGTGGCTGGCATTGAATAAATACACAAATGGACCAGTGGAAGGATAAGTGAGTGAACAGATAAAGCATGCTTTCTAGATAAATTTGCTGGCCAGGGATCCTCAAATAGGTCACATCATACACCACATTCCCAAGGGACAGAGATAAATCTTGACTCTGAAACTCTCACGCCTACATGTTCTGTGCATATTTAATCTGTGAAAAAGCCTCCGTAATATAGGTGCTACCATATTTATTTACTGACTATCTAAGTTCCTCCCTCTCCCTCCCTCTCTCCTTCCTTTTATTCCTGCCTTGCCCTTCTCTTTCTTTCTGAGACAGGCTCTATGTATCCCAGACTGGCCTCAAACTCGCTATGCAGCTAACGATGACCTTGAACTCCCGATCCTCCTGCCTCTACTTCCCAAATACTGACATTACAGGCTTGCACTGCTACATCCCATTTCTGTGGTGCTGATGATTGGACCCAGGGCTTTGTGCATACTAGGTAAACACTCTACCAGCTGAGCTATATCCCCAGCCACCAAATTGCTTGCAACAAAAACAAACAAAAAAAACAAAAAGCAAATTGATAATAGAGCCATTGAATTAGTTTCCCAGCTAGTAAGTAGCTGAGCCCTAAACTCCAACCTGGGTCCCTGAACTGTACCACCACTGCCTTTCCACCACCTAAGGATAGTCAGAGGCTGAGAGCTCATGATATCTGGAGAGGGGTACGCTGCAGCGGCTGCATCAGTCCCCTGGCCTCATCATTCCGAGCTCACATAGCTGAACCAGGTATCAGGAGAAATGGCCCCCTGAACAGATTCTGGGTCACAGCCCTTAGGGTTAGGAAGTTGGCCTCAACTGCTGGTAGAAGCTTTATTTTATCAGGCTAGCATCTCTGAGCACTGGGCACCACCTTCATCTACTGTCTCAGACAAGTGTTGCCTTGTCACCCATTCTTATCAATACATTATAACATCATTAAAGGACAACTCCAAGACTCATTGTAAATCCTTTTTAAGTTATTTGGGCAATATCTGTAATTACATTTTGGTAAATGTAAGATTGAGAGAGAAAAAGAGAAAATGAGAAACGCATAACAGGCTGTTAAAATACCCTGTCTGGTAGAGGTGCAGTAATGACGCACATTGCTAGAGAAGAGAACAAGACGAAAAACCTCTCTGACATTTATGCACAGTATAAAATGATTGATTAAACCCATCCTCAAAGTCAAGTAGCATTAAGTGACAAGGAGTTTAGCTACAGTAGTGTGAGTCAACTGCCTATCAGTTCTATTTTAACATCGAAGCTGAAAATGACGCAGGCTAACCATGCCATTTCCAAACTGATCTCAAATCAAATCTTCACATAGGAAAAGAGAAATAGTCACTAGCTCACACTCCAAATGTTCCTAAGCTCTTATGGCACTCTGTCTCAAGATTCATAAAACCCTGAGAGAGCTGCATGGAAAGGGCCCAGGCTGCTTACACTGGCTGATGCCAAGCACATGCCAAACAAGGCTCATGGAGAAAGAGGCCAGACCTTTTCAGAACCCAGCTCCTCTGCCCAGTAATACAGTGACATGGAAACCAGCTTCCCGGCTGAATTTTCAAGTGTGGATTTAACAACTGGAAACACTTCTGAGCATGACTATGTAACTTAGTGCATCTCTGCAAGAGAAGCAGCGTTGTTTACCCACTTCAGGCAAGCCGCAGGAATGCCAAATTCAGTGATTTCAATGGATGCGATGTCTACACAACAGTGAGAGGAGGATCATTTCCACCAACAGTGAACAAGGACAGGAACTTCAGGATTCCTGATAAATACCCATTGCTCAAAACCAAAGGAAATTTTTTGATACGAAAAATATTTCTATCTGAAAAGTGAGTCATGTCATTAGAAATAAAATGTCTTTAAACTACTTCATTTTAGTTTTGAGCTTCAAAGTCCACAAATACTCCACCCTGTCTTCTTTTCTTTTTCTCTCCTGTGAACTCACTATCCCTTCAGAAGTTTAGAGGACATCAAATTGCTACTTGTTCTGAAGTTTCTAAAGAAATTACACCAGGCTAAGGGAAAGAAGTCAGTCACAACAGGCCACCTACTGTGTGGTTCCATCTAATAGGCCACCTACTATGTGATTCCATCTACATGTTGGGTTTTTTGTACTTTCACATTGGACACTCCATTTTGTTTTTGTCTTTACATTTTAATCTTTGTTTCTCTTTACTTTTCACTTTTTTTCCAGTCTTTTTGACACAGGGTCTCCCTGTAGCCCCAACTATTCCTAGAACTTACTATGTAGACCAGGCTGGCCCCAGTATCACAGAGATCCACCTGTCTCTGTCTCACAAGTGCTGGGATTAAAGGTGTGTGCCACCACATCTGGCTTGCTTTTCACTTTTAGAGGATTCTCTTGAGACATCATCAGGCTCAAGGACTTTCTCCCGAGCCACCTTCAATATACATACAACCCATCAGATCAGCTTGTCAACCCACCAAAAACATTATTGCTGTTACAATGCTCTGTATCATAGCATTTCTTTTTCATTTGCTCTTAGACTTTCCTATGTCTCCGTTTACATTGCCCATTAAAGCAATTTCCTCTAAGGACAAACAGGTTCAGGAGAACAGCATGCACTGGCTATTTCAATAGGTTGTCTCTCTTCCTTCTGCTAGAAACATGAGATTTTCTCCTGGCATTCATTATGAGGACCTTCTTGGGCCCTTGTGGTTAAAACTCATGGAAGTATGCTTCCTCTATGACAAGGTACCCCTGAAGGTATTTTATGTCTTGTTTTGTTTTTGTGTATGTAACATATGTGTATGTCTTGTGGATGTACATGTACATATGTGCACACAGTATGTGGAGGTCAGAGGGTGGCACATGGTGCCTTCTTCAGTTCCTTGCCACCTTATTATTTCTGAGACGTGGTCCTTCACTGAACCTTGAGCTCATCAATTCAGCTAGACCGACTAGTCAATGAGCTTTAGGGGTCCACTTATCTTGACTTCCCCAGCACTGGGATTATAGATGCACACAACACCCAGTTTTTATCTGGGTTCTGGGGATGGAGAGCTTAGGTCCTCATGCTTGCACAGCAAGCATTTTACTAAGTGAGCTATCTCTCCACTCCATACCCAGGAAGCTTTTATTTGGTTAGTTCATTGTTTTTTGGAGGTTGAGGTTTTTTTGACATAGAGTCTCATCTGTAGCCTGGACTAGCCTAGAACTACTGTGTAATCCATGTTGGCTTCAAACTCACAGGCACCTTCCTGCTTCAGCCTCCCTCCCACATGACATGCTGGATTACAAACTGAGTCACCACCCCTGACTCCCCTGCAGGTTTCTCTCTGAGTTTTCTCCACGGAGTCTCCAGTGATTTGTTGGTGGAAGTTTAGGTTCTTCCTCAGCCCTGTTTTTCTTGGAGGTTTCTTCTTATAGCTTTCCCTCCAATTATCGTGACCTTTCAGCTCTAATTTTCAACTTTAGAGACTGTTTTACCCCGAGATCTTACTTCTCTGATCGATCTAAAAAGAAAAAAAGGGTGATTTCAGTTTGTTCTGCTTGTTACCTGTCAGTAGGAATCGGTACAGACTTCCAAACCCTACAGATGCCTGACCACAATCCAGAAGCCTTCTTCCACCTTTACGGACTATCCACACATCTGAATCCACAGAGATAGGAAGATCAGCGGTTACTTAGGTCTAGAAGGATAGGAGGGACACAAGAGAGCACTAAAGGTTACAGGTTTCTTTATGTGGTGGTGAAAACAGATTCTAACTGATGGTGATGATGGTTGTAAGCTCTGTGAATATACTAAAGATCAAAGAATTGTACACTTTAAATGGGTAAATTCTACATCTTGACAATTCTAAAGCTTAGGAAATGAAGAGAAAAGGGGGGTGAGAAGGGAAAAGAGGGGACCCATTTCTTCTGTTTGGCCTGAGTCTAAACCTCTTGAGGGGTCTGCATCCTCCTCCCACTGTGAACTCCCACTCCCTCTAACTTCCACAACACACACAGACAAACAGTAGAGCTATGCTCCAGGCATCCCAAATATGTACATTTCAACCAAATTCCATGAAGTTCCAGTGCTCTGAGCTTTTGCACGAACTCTATCTTGAATGCCTGCCCATTTCTATTTCCCAGGGAACTCCCGTCCTTCAAGGCCCAGTTAATTGTCACACCCTTCAGGATGTCTATTGTGACCCTCTTCTGGTAGTTAGGGACATAACCTCTCCATCTACACAGTCAAGGGCATCTGAATGATAAAGCAGAACATTTCTCACAGTACATATGACTTTCTCAATGAGACTGAAAGTTTATGAAGGAAAAACGCTATGTTCTGTTGATCTTGGAGCAGTTGCCATCTTGCAGATTATATCAACTAAATATTTCTCCATTGAGAAAATAACAGGGCAGCATCCTGCCACTGTGACAGAGGTCCAAGTGAGTTAGCAAGAAATCACTCCTACTTCCCATGTCCAGTAGACATGTCAACGCTTTCACCAAGAAAGTATCTGGGCTTCCAGATTTCTACTACAAGTCAGAATCATTTTCAACAGGCCTCCTGCTCTGCAAGTGACTTCCTCCTCAGAGAGCTCTAAAGACCTCCTCCTAGACTCGGGCAAGACCGCCATAGCAACAATTACAGTGGGGTATACCACAGGGGACAGAGAGGGGAGGCAGAGACAAAGACAGCTGAGAAGACAAGCGGATGTGCAGAACATGTCATAAACATCAGAAAACAGCAGCTGGGGGAATGATTTCTGACATCTCCACATGTCACAGAAACTGTTCAACCAAAATCGTATTTAAAGGAGCTGCTTGACCAAAATCATATTTAAAGTGAAATCTGAACATCTGCTGTTAACCAGTCTAAAAGCTGCTGTACCTAAGACAAATCTGAACAAAAGAAAAGGCCAACCCCAGAACTAACCAGAAGGGACAAGAACCATGGGAAACAGAGACAGGTCCGCCACCTCCAGGGAAGGGGCTTGGAAGTCAGCATGACAATCACTTCCTGAACATAAACAGGAAGGTATTTTTCACATTACACAGTTCTCTGAGTTTATGTTGAAGATGAAGAATTCCTCCATGTGGTTTCAGTTATTCCCAGCAAGTAATTTCATTTGTCTCACACAGTTTTAAGTTGAAGATAGCCAGGTCTGATCACAGATAGACAGGGCTGTAGTTGGGTCTAGGGAGATTCTGTACTTGAAAACACCAATGGAGGTGCATCCTCTCCATGTTTACGGCTCTAGTGGAACTTGGAAAACAAACTCACAAATTCGTTGGAAACAAAAACTTCAGAGTTCAAACCAACTACATGAAATTAATAACATCAAGCATACCATCTTATTGAAGCTGATTCACAGCATGCATACGAGGCTGGCACTATTGGGAATGACTGTCATTTCTCAGTGTGGCTTGCCTACGGTACTGTGTGCGTGAAACGACTCAAGGCTCCCACCACTTTCCTCAGTCTGATCTGCTGTGACACCTCCATTCATGCCAAAATTCATAGTGTCACTTCCCCTTCCCTGGAGTGAATGCAATCACAAATGTGGATGCTGAGTTGTACCTTTGTAGTACTTATAAATCAGTTATCCAGTTGCTTCAACTATTAAATCTGTGATTTTAAGTTATAGGTCTATTACAAAGATTATGCTACTGTAAGATTATAACATTTGAACAGACAACTTGTGGATCCCAGTTTGAGAAACAGTTAAATCAGTCGCCCACCCTGGTGGCATTCTCCTGTCCAACCTCTCACACTTTTGTACCTAAGAAGAGACAGATAGGCCCATTCATCGCCAGTTGTACCTAAGAAGAGACAGATAGGCCCATTCATCGCCAGAAACCTTGAAGAAATACAGCTCCTGGACAATCAGTCTTGACTACACAGAGGAAAACACTTTCACAATGAATTTCCCTCTATGTATCACTGGTGGAGGGATCTCCAGGAAAGTCAAGGTCAGAAGATAACCCACCTCTGTCCCCAGAAACCCTTCCCAGGACAGCTGCTCCCCTATCGGGTGGTTGCCTCCCCTTAACTTGCTCTGGCTGACCACACGTGGCTGTGTTCCCAGGAAGCCAGGGACACCAGTAAACAAAGCTGTTCATCGGTGGATTGTTTTACAATGGGCCTGCTTTGCCTTATTTTGTTTTCTCACTTTTTAATTGTGGTAAATATGCATATCATAAAATGGAGTGTCTTAATCACCCTCCATACGGGCCAGAGCATTATTTTCACACTATTGTGCAACCACTCTCCAGAACTGTTTTACCTTATAAAACCTGAACTCTGTGCCTATTAAATATGAACGCTCCGTGTGCCCTTCACCTCAGCCTCTGGACATTGCCTTTCTTCCTACTTCCTGCCTCTCTGTTTGCCTGGTCTTAGGACTCCCATATAAACAGGGTCATACAGGTTCATTCTTTCATAACTGGCTTTATTAGCATAATCTCCTCTCAGTTCTTCTGTGCTGTAATGTGTCAGAATGGCCATCCTTTGAAAAGCTGAATAATATTCTACTGGATGTATAGATCACATTTTGTTTATTCATTATCTGCCAAACACTTGGGTTGCTTCCACGTGTTGGTTATTGTAAATAAAGCTGCTTAAGAACATGAGTACATTCAATGGATTTTTCTTATTGTTTGTTTTTTATTGAATTGGTTGGTTCTTTGGGTTCTATCATTTTTTTCATGATTTACTGATCTCGATTTAAGACTGGGAGACTTTGCTTTTAGGATTTCGTGCCTTTTTTCCTCCAGTGTATGATTCCATACACTTGCTCCAGGCAGGGGCACAGAGCTGCAGGGAGGACAGACTGTATTGGGCTGCACTACGGCACATTCTAAAGGAACATGCAAACGTGTGCACAGACAATGGTGTTCAACTCAGCTCCAGTGGAGAAGAACTAAGCAGGCTTTGGAGGGTCACTCTCAGCCACCAGCCATTGGTCCTTATGGCAGAGTGTAACCATCCAGTGTGTCATCTGGCAGGCCCTGCAGGAATCCTCTTCCCTCACCAGCTCCCCTCTCATGGATTTTACACACACAAAGGCAGAAGCTGTGTCTCTTTTGGCTGATAAAGACAACCCAAAGTTAGCTGGAATTGTGGGTGGAGGCTGTCATTCCCACATGAAATCTTCTCTGAGTGACACATTGAATTTGCTGTGCTTTATGCAAAGCAAAACACAGTACCACCATGTAAGAGCTACCCAAATTGATGTACTTACGTATATGCACACTGATGTACATGAACACATGTGCACATGCATGCATGCACCCCGCAGTAATGCAACAACAGAGACTACAGACTGTTGACCCTCTGAAAACCGTTCTCCCACATTTGAGACTACACAGAAGCTCCTCTTACCATGGGTCAAAGAAAATAAAGCCTCCTGGTCACATCTGTCCCTCCCAGGGGCTTCGTGGCAGGAGGAAGTGGCGTCCACACCACAGGAGCAAATGTGTTTTCACAAAAGGCAGAACCTCAGAGGCATCTTCCTGACTCTGGGTCCCCAGATACCCAAGGAGACCTTAGTCTTCCCAAGTGCCAGCTGACCTCCTCTCCACTTGGCCCAGGTCACAGTGAAGAAATCATTGGAAGCTAAATGGTGAAGACAGGAGGATCAACTCTTTAAAGATAGCAACATTTCAGATAGTGCCCCTTCTCTAGGACAAGGAGTAGAGGAATGAACTCAGGGCAACGGCCCTAATGGAAGCCCTGGATTCAGGGTAAGCTGTTTCCTCCTTCACCTATATGTACAGCAAAGATGAAGGGAGTAAAATGCTTCACAAGTGGAATGCATCACTGCTTGCTTGAAAAACAATTTAATAAAAACAATGTCTTGCTTTGAAACATTTTCCAGACAGGTAGGATTTTGTCTTAGTAGTGAGCAAATTATTAAACTTAGCCACCAGCTCCATTCTGCCTGACCTACATCATGTCTGGGATCTGAGGGATGCTTAAAGATCAAAAGGCTCTGAATCCAAAAACCAAGCTTGTATCCACTTTACTTCCTGCTCCAAGGGGGGCCAGTTCCACAAAACAGTCACAAGCGTCCCCAAACAAATCCCATTTTCACTTCCTTCAGCCCAGCAAACAGTGTTCAGAGCAAAGTCTGAAGAAACACAGGCAGACATGACCTGCATCTCAATTGGGGTCACAGATGGGGGCAGGACTCCCCGCCACCTACACACCTCCCAAAATGAGGGCTGGAAATGTCTGCAGCAAGGTATCTCTTCTTTAGGAGGAAACTCAAGTGCCTGCCTTTCCTGTTCTATCATGAACTGCTAGTAACAAAATTCTGCTAAAAATAAGTTTACTGAAGAACTCTAATTATAAAACGTTTCTTAATTTCTCCCTCCCATCTTGAAAGAATTCCAAACTTCCCCATCCCATCCTCCTGCCAATGACCTCTGTATCAATTAGGAAAATGAAATCTTGGTATTTTCTTTATTTAATTATTCATCCATTTCCCATATGCTAAGTTATACCTTCTCCTCCTCAGAATGTAAACCCCAACATTCATATAACTATTGGGGATTCTACCCCCAACAAAGGAGTTTAGCCAGGAAAAGAGAGTTAACTATGCAGTGGCCTTCACCTTGGCGAACACCAGCAAACAGAAACAGGTAAGGGTCCCTTAACTCTGCTGTATCTCCAGGGAGAACTGATCCGACCCTCTTACTCATACTCAACAAAGTCCTTCCAAGTATCTTAGCTAGCTTTACCTGTCAATCTGACACAGCCTGGAGTCATCTGAAAAGGGAGTCTCAGTTGAAGGATTTCCAGGATTAGACTGGCTTGTGTACATGTCTGTGGGGGGTTGTCTTGCTTGCTAATTGATGTGAGAGTGGCACATTCCCAGGACAGGTGGCCCTGGGCTGTAGAAGAAAGCTAGCTAAAGCAGGAGTGTGTGAGCAAGCCAAACACAATCTTCCTCCATGGATTCTGTTTCACATTCCTGCTTAGGTTCCTGCCCTGACTTTCCTCAGTGATGGCACTAGACTAACCTGTAAGATGAAATACCCTTTCCTGCCCTACATTGCTTTGGGTCAGAGTGCTTTCTCACAATAACAGAGATGACCCTAGAACACTAAGTATCTCTGAAACTTCGACAGGACTCTCAAATTTTAAGGGTAAGTCGAGGTCAATGGTGCTGCTGCTCATCAGCCAGATACTGCCACACACCTTACACTGCCATGGCTCTTGCTAGACCTTTGTAAGTCCCTGAAGCTTACTCTAAGCCACTGTCACTGGACTGTTCTGTGTCCATGACCCCTGCCACCTCCCATCTTAGAAGCTCTGAGACAGCCAACCCCATCGTTCGCTTGGTCCCCAGTGAGCAGACAGGGCTTCTCTGCCCATGTCCAGTTCTTGATCACACAGCTTTTCTAGCTCTGTCCCAAACCTCAGAGGGCTCAGAAATCAATCTTCCTCAAATGTTGAAGCTGAATCTGCCTGAGAAGAGACCATCAGAAAAATCCAAGTTCAGAATTTGTACAACTGCCCCAGACCCTTCAAAAATCTTAATGTTAAGAAGGCTGTGGTGCCTATAATCCCACCACTAGGCTAGATTTAGAAAAAAAAAAAAAAAAGAAAAAAAGGTCAGCAATTGAAGGATAGCCTAGGCTTCATAGTAAAACTCTTCAAAAACAGAATATTTTTAAAAATATATTAATGTCATGAAAAAATATAAAATATCTAAAGGAACTATTCTTTAGACTAAAGGAGACTGAAGAAACATGGTGACTAAATATGACAAATAAGCCTATATTAGATCCTGGCATATTTTTAATTCCCATAAAAGACATGGAATATTGAGAAATTTGAACATGAGCTGCATATTAAACAATATTTTTGTGTAACTGAAAATGTTTAGTGTAAAAGTAATATTATTTGCATAGAATTTCCCTGTTTCCTAATATTTCAATGATAAAATACTTAGGGATGAAAGACCATGAAACTTACAACTAGCTCTCGGGCAGTTTGGCAAAAATTAAACACGTGTGTGTCCATATGGAGAAAGAAAGTATTGCAAAATATTGAGATTAGTGAGTTCAAGTCCAAGGTATATGGTATACTGCTCTTGAAGATTTTTTATGATTTGAATTTTTTTAAGTAAAAGTTTGAGACTATAGACCTTGTTACAATTCTAAATTCTGCTCCCTTCACCACCACTGCTCCTCAGGGGGAGAAACTCATCCAAAAGAATTCATGAAACAGACACGGGTAGGGAGGGAGGAAAGGAGGAAAGGTCAGCTAGCCAGTTTACAGATAGATATACTCTGAACTCCAGGTCAGATATAACTGAGACCCATCACGCATTATGCTTGTAAATAGTGGAGATCTTTCATGGTGCAGTATGCAGTATACAGAGCATCACACATATACAGATGCATATCTCATCCATTACACAGTGTTGATTTAGATGCATGTTCATTATTAACAGAGGGTGGGAGAAATGATATCAGTACAAATCTGAAGTTAAGAAGCCCTGAGGAGAATGTAAAGCACCCCAAAACTGCCCTCTAAAGATGGCCAGCCTGAACCTCCTCAGGACCTACAACAGTCAGATCTGTTCTTGGTGGCTCAAGGTTGACAATACTCATCCCAAACAGTATCAAATACAGAAAACGATTTAAGGAGTGAAGAGTCCTGGAAGGATAAGGATGATACACTTGGATGATGAACAGGACAAAGTCACTGAGAAACAAGCAGGATGGACCACACCTCCCGCAAGCAGCAGTGCCGTGGGGACAGTGGGTCAGGAGGAACCGTGTGAGAAAAGAGAACAAGGTAAGTCATTTATAATAGATTCCAAAAGTCATTCATCAGTGGTGTCACCTACTCCCCCAAAGCATTGCATTTGCCAATTCAGGGATCTTTCTTGGAGTTACAGAAAATTCTAGAACTGCACAACATTCACATCCAGGGATTCTATATTTATGTGTGGGCTTCTTGGTTTGGCCTTCCTATAATACTGGAAATTTATGAACTAAGGCCATGAGTGTGGTTTTAAAAAAAACTGGCCACCCCTACTGGATTTCTACTTACCTACACATATGCCTGGAGAATGTTTGATGACTGACAGATCATATTCTTTGACATTGAGAAGTCTTAAAATATGTGAGTGGCTTCCAATGAGTTTTGACCACATCTTAAGTAATGATTCCAGTCAGCTTTTACTTGTTTCAATTTAATTCACATTCCACCACCCCCAAAGGATGTCATAGCTTCTTATGGAATGTTCCCCTAAAAGTCAGGAGTTTGTGCACGTGAGAAAGCTTGCTGAGAGACCAGTGGTGAGTGCATGCTGCCAGGCGTCCCACGCTCCCGGGTGAGGGCCTTGTTTATCACCCTGAATCGTTATATAGTTTAAAAACAACTTTTCCCTCATTCTTAACTCTCACTTCCTCATTCTTAATCAGCCTGAATTCATGCCAGTTAGGATAGCCAAGCTGCAGTCCTCTGGCTGAAACAAACACCTGATGAACCGAGAAAGCTGAAATCGAGTGCAAGCCTGCTCAGAGAAGCCCATAGCTCCAAGGACAAGGAACCTCTGAGCGAAACAGACACAAAGATATATTTCTAACACATGTAACTTAATATCCAACATCTCTCAAAAATTCACTAGGTGCCAGGCACTTTTTAGACATTACCTCATTCAACTACAAGATAAACATTAATAATCCCATTTCACAAATAAGAAAATTGGGAGTCTTAAAGAAACCAAGTATTTTGGACAAGATTTTTCAACTAGAGAGTAAAGAAGCCAGGATACAAATCTAAGTCTTTCTGCTTTCAATCCAATGCTTTATTCAGTTATACCAACCATCCAACCGTTACACACACACACACACACACACACACACACACACACACACACAGAGTGGGGGGGACACACACACACACACACACACACACACACAGAGTGGGGAGGAGGGGAAGCAGAGGAAAACCAAGCAATCCATAGAGAATATCAGATCTGCCAGGGTACAGTCAGAAAGCCCAAATTTCACTGGTGATCTCAGCAGAGAACTTAATAGGAGGAGTAGTTAAGCAGATACTGGGGCTGTTGAAGGCGAGTGGATAACACTGACTAACAAAAACTGATAACTACAGGACAGAGCTTCCAGCTCTGGGGCTGGACAAACATTCAAAGAGCTGCTTGACTCTGGGACTCAGAATCTGAGGACAGGGCATTACCCTGGTGCTGGTCTTGTGAAGTAAGTATGCTGGGGCTGGCTCTGGAAGTCCTAAAAGAAACAGGAAACTGTCACCAACTCAACCAATACTGCTTCCAGGGTGAAAGGTCAATTTGGAAATACTGGCAGGAGAGCAAGAACACACAAAGGGGCAAGTACTTTCTTGTGCCACACCACCCAAATTCTCACTAGGATCCCTGATTGACAACAGGGATAAGTAGTTAGCAAAGCCTCAGCCCCAGCCCAACAAGGCAGTCTAAAAGCATAGTTTGGGAACTGAGTGAGAACAGCTGCATAAACTGAACAAGAGCGTGTGAGTGTCACGCAGGTGGTTTGGGGTAAAGGCACTAATTGTTGCTATAATATCAGTTGCCATGTGACTGCACAGTGTCCGTCCCATCTTTCCCAGGCCTTGAGTTTTGTCTCTTCACACCCTCTTAGGCAGGTACTATTGTCCTACCAATTTTATAGATGCACAAGCCAGTGTTAAAAGATGGAGAACAATTTGCAAATGATTAGGAAGAGAAGGAGCCAGGATTCAAAGTCAGGTCTGTCCCTATATTAAGACCTGCAACTCTTCCCTACATCCTGTGTTGGTTTCTAGCACTGCCATAACACAGCACAACCAACTGAGTGGTATATGAGAAAACTGTGTGGTCTCCGCAGGGCTGGGCTCACTCCAAAATTTCCAGGACTCTTTCCTTGCCCCCTTCGGCTATGCTGGTTCCAGGTCTTGGCTGTGTGGTTGCATCACTCTGTCTCTGTGTTCCTAAACTGTGTCCTATGCAGGTCTAGGAATTCTATCACTTGCAGCACACTTGTTAAGATTAGAGCCTACCTGGGTGCTTACTCAGGATGCCATCATCTAACAATGCTTGACAATTACACCTACGAAGATGCTTTTCCCAAGTAAGGTTGGGTCCCTGGACAGGTTCAGGGGGTGGGACTTTAGACATACTCTTTGTGGGTCCATAACACAGTCACCATACAAACATACCACCATACCATGTAAAATGACTCCTAACTTTTGAAAATCATGCTCAGCAAATCCACTTAAAATGAAAACTGTATTCTCATGACATTTTCAATTTCTAAAGCCATGTCTTATATATGTAATATTTGGTGTTTCTGTCCCTTTAAAGTTTTCCAATCCCCTTCATAAAGGCTAACATGCAGTGACATCTTCCACAGTTCCTGTCATCTGGAACAGCCAGGCTGTATGTCTTCACCTCATCAATTCATGACCTCATTTCAAATCTCATCTGGAAATATCCACCTTTCTTCCCTGTTCTGCTTCAACTGCTTCCTTTGCCTTGACTTTAGTTAATACTTGCATCATGCTGTCCCAGAATTCAGTGGGCACATGTGATTCAAGAAGTGTCATTTCTGGAACTGAAGAGATGGCTCAGCAGTTAAGAGCACTGGCTGCTCTTGCAGAGGACCCGGGTTCTATTCTCAGCATCCTCAGTCCATAACTCCAGTTCCGGGGGATCCAACCCCCTCTTCTGACCTCTGAAGGCATTGCACTACATGGACGCACTTACATACATACAGGTAATACATTCATACACATAAAATAAAAATAATAAATAACATTTTTTTAAAAAGAAGTGTGATTTCAGCTGAGAGCATTTTCTCAATCAGTCATAGAACAGAGGCTTTCAAAGCCTCTATTCCCCTGCATTCCCCTGTCCTGACAAGAGCCCATCCTCACTGTAAGCCTTTGAGTCACATCCCAGTTTTGGGAAGGGAAGCGTCAAATCACAGTTTCTCTTCCTAGTTGGAAAAAAAATGATTCATTTTACAATTAGCTTAGATGGAAACATAGTTTGGAAACATGTACTTTGTGTATAAGCTTCTGTGTGTGTGAGGGGCAAAAAGATTTCTCAAAAAACAAAGTTTAAGAAAGAAAGATACATTTTACATTTTGAAAATTAAATGTGAGCTGAGGGGCCCCTATGGCATGAAGGTTACTGAAATGCATTGCCTGTGCTGGATCTGAGAGAACAGAAAAATGCCTTTTCTCTGCATGTAAACATGCCAGACTCGTCTTTATTAGAATCTGAAGTATTTACAAGCATACTTCCAGCATACTGAGGTTTAAATCCTTTGGATAAAAATTCTGAAGTTATTATATTTTGCTTCCTTGAAAGGGAAGATAATAAATATTAGAAAGAAAACTTTGGAAACCCATTCAGGGTCTGGATTTTTTTTTCTGCTCAAGTATCTGAATATTAACATCATCAATATATGTGTGAAATTTAATTTTCAGAGAGTATTTTCTGCCTCTACAGCCATAGCTATTGATGGTACCGCGTTATTTTCCTTCCCTACACAGTCCTAGGAAACCTCTCCTGTGGGTGGGATATACGTTCAGCATTCATCAAGACAATTCTTCAGCATTTCATCTGTTTTCCATAAGCTCCTTATCTGTGGGTTCACACTGCAGCTCTAGCCAAGTCAACTTGGTACATCTTAGCCAAGGACAAGGTGAGTCAATGGCTGGTTTGTGGCTTGTTCATACAAGAAAGTTGAGCAGTAGAGGGGGAGGGTGGAGAAAGGGATTACATATTCTCTGTTCTTTGACTGAACCGCGTTTCATTTTTTGTTATCTCCACCTGAAATGCCTCCCTGTCTTCTACAGCTGGGGAAATCATACCACCCTTGACAGATGTCCAACCGGTGTTGGCAGAATTAATGATTCTCAGAGGTGGAAATCCAAGATTTTGAAACTTCTCAGAGGTAGCCAAGTGTTGCAGTACATGCCTTTAATACCAACACTGGGGAGAACCAGGCAGGTAAACCTATGTGAATTTGAGGCCAGCCTGGTCTACACAACGAGACTATCTCAAACAACAACAAACTTTGGAGTCTCATAAGAGATGGCAAAAAGAGTCAGGAGAGGGGTAATAACCTGGTATGAAAGTAAACGGGGTTTAGAAGCAGGCTTCATTTTGGTTTTTGTTACATAAGAGGTTTTCATGTAGGCATCTCTGAGCAGACCTCAGAGAAAAGCCATGTACAGATGGAATCAGAGTTTAGTGATGTGACCTCAAGCTGAGGAACAGCGGCATTGCTGAAAGCTTCTGCAAGTGAAGACAGGCATGGAAGAGATTCTCCTCAGAGATACCAGAAAGAACCAAACTTGCTAACACCTTGATTACAGATTTCTAGCTTCCAAACAGTAAGAGAATTGATTTCTGTTGCTTTAAGCCACCAAGTTTATGGTAGTTTATCACAGTAACCCTAGCAAACTAATAGCGAGGAAGTGTTTGGTTTAATGGGCTCCAAGAGATTTTTGTGACCTGTGATGGATTCAATAAATGAATTCGGCATCTGTGAATACCATTAACTTAATAGGATCCAGAATCATGTAGGAGGCAAACCTCTGAGCATGTGTGTGAGGAAGATTTTACATTGAGTTAACTGAGGTGACCCACCCTAACAGCGCATTCCATAGGTTGGGGTCCTGGAGTGAATAAAGAGGAGAGAGAAAGCTGAACATCAGCTTTCATCTCTCTCTGCTTCCCGACTGTGGAACACACTGCCTCAAGCTCCTGCCACCATGACTTCCTGTAGTAATGGACTGTACCCTGAAACTGAGCCAAAATAATCCTTTCCTTCTTTAAGTTGATTTTGTCACAGCAATGAGAAAAGCGACTGATACAACTGTTTATGGCAGATCTGCTGTGCCCGTCTCCATTCTCTGCATGCTTCTGGTTCAGGGGAGGCCAAGAACCAATAACCATGCCAGTGAACACCAGATGCAGATGAGCAGGACCCCATAGGAAGGAAACAGTGTGAGGAAGGAGCCATACCTAGAGAGGAGTCTGCTGGGGCTCGCAGAGGAGGTTCCTGTGAATGACCGGGTTTCAAACAGCGCAGGGCGTCAGGGATTCAGAGTGGCCACTTCCTTCCCAGGAACCAAAGGAAGCATAGTTACATGCTTTAAGTAATGTTTTGTAAGCTTCTGGATACCCTGATGATTTACCAAACAAGAGTTTGATATTTACTGATGTGAAAAACAGATAATGGAAAGACGGGCTGGTGAGATGGCCCAGTGGGTAAAGGCGTTTGTAGGCAAGACTGGTGACCTGAGTTCCATTTCCAGATCTCACACTGTGAAATAAGAAAACTGACTCCCACCAATTGTCCTCTGACCACCACACGAGCACCCACTCCCCCACATACATATAAAAACATGAATAAATGTAAATTTAGTTTTGTTAACAATGGAAGGACGGCTATTATCTTCCTTCAGTCAATGCTTCCAGTCCTCACCGCCTTATCTTCCTCAGTGCTAAGTATTTTCCTGGGATTGCATGATACAAATGGAGTGTGAAAGTTGTGGTTCCATAATGAAATGGATTTAGAAAAGTATTTTGAATCAAATGAATGAGGCTTCCTTTCTGTCAAACTTGCCATAATGTTTCATAAACTGACTTACAACAGGACTCTCCCCATAGGCAATATCACAAGCAATATTTCCCAAGTCTTTAGACTAGAATCTTTTCCTGAACTAGCCCAGAGAACCAGCACTTTGTAAAGCACATTTTGAGCACTACCAGAACAACAATTGAATTGGATGTGATTAACCTGAACTTTCCTTCCCTTCTCTTTCCTCTAGGGTGCCTTCTAACAAGTCTAGAACAGAGTTGGACATCCAATCCTCAGGAGTCCCTTACCAAGTCAGCTAAACTCCCACTGGGGCATGAGAGGAGTTTACACTGCTGGTCACACACCCTTGATAGTACAGAGATGCTTGCATAAGGGGGATTTGCCAAGCCCGGAATAGAAACCTGACTGAATACACAGGACCAGTCTCAAAGTCAAATGGCCTGTGGAGATGCCTGTGTTCTGCTATCTCAAGCTTCTTGGTGTGCTTTTGTTGCTTTTTGGAAGATATAATTGCAATCACTGAAGTTAGAGAAGCAAAAAAGCATTGCACAACTTCATGACTATAACATTAGATACATACAGCTTTGGTTGAACGTCTCCCCCACAAAGATCATGGGTTGGAAGCTTAATCTTTAATCTAACAATGCTGAGAGGTAAGTAGGCCATGATGGCTCTCTAAATGGATTAATATCATTATCACAGGAATGGGCTTAATTACAAAAGTTTCTCTCCCTCTCTTTTGCTTTTCACCATGGGTTGAAGCAACAAGACCAGATGAAACTCCCCACTCTCTTACTCTTAGATTTCCTTGCCTTCAACACTGTGAGTCAAAGAAACTTCTGTTCATTATATTTTCACAGCATAAAACAGACTAACACACACTATAATATGTCATGAATCCACTTCAATTTCCAAAACAGTTTCTTAAATGTCCACATTTCCATACCCACACCACCTATGACTCACTTTTACATTCTGACAAGTCATAACTTCCTCACATGGCAGTTACTACATTTTCAAATGAAGGGGAAGGGGGCTCCATTGCTGTTGTATATTCAAGGCACCTGATGAGAAAGTGCTATGGGTTCCTTCTATAAATGGTGCTAAGCAGGATCACACAGCTCATCAATCAAGTTAAACCCAAATAAGCTTGAGCCAAGTCAAAAGTCTTGAAGACCAGAAGTCAGCATGCAATTTACCCTAAAGTTTGGTCAATACTGGCCTGCAGAGAATACTTCCCCAATGCTTAAAGGTAGTTTGGCATAGCAGGGAAAGTACAGCATTGAGGCTTAAATCTCAGGGCTGCAACAAATAGCTGCATAAGGCAGTGTAACTTTGGACAACTCACTCTTGATACAGACACCCACCTTGCAGAGCATTTATAATGAGATGAGATAAATACGCAGAATTCTTTAACACAGCAAATCCTAAAAACCAGAGCATTACTCCAGTGGATGGCCTACAGATTACCTACACCCACGCACATACTGGCAGCAGTAATCAGACTCAGTGGGTGAAAAAAGAGGACAAGAGGTTGGGAGAAGTAGTAGAAGAGGGGGTGTCTGGGAGGGTTTGGAGGTGGGCAGGCACACAGGGCATAATTGTGATGAAATACACTGTATACATGTATGGAATTCTCAAAAAATATATATTAAAAAAACAGAATGTTATTATACCTCCATGAGTTTACTATATCTTATTTGATGACTAAGCCTCCCTATTCTGTTAACTCCAGACAGTATACCAATGAGGAAGTCAGAAGAGCAGCAAAGGTCATCAGGAGCTGCCCTTGGGAGTCAGGCCTGATGGGACACAACTATAATCCCAGGTACTCAGGAGACTGAGGCAGGATCAGGAGGATCACAAGTTCAGGGCCTGCCTAGGCTAAAAAGTGAGTCCAAGGTCAGCCTGTGTAACTTCTTGAGACCCTATCTCAAAACAAGAAGTAAAAAGAACCAGGGCTATAGCTCAGTGGTAGAGCAGTGCCTAGCATGTGTCAGGCCCAGGGGTCAATCCCCAGTGCTCCCCCCCACCCCAAAAAGAGAGACTGCACATTGGTCTTTGCCCTCTTGATCCTCTTGATACTTCATTAATTGTTCATTTAGCAAACATTTATTGAGCCCCTACACATGCCAGACACTAGATCTGGATCCCTGTTGCTTTCCAGCATTACTAAAGCCCTTGTTAAATAGATTTGTCCCCTCAGCTTCTCCTTTCTTCACTGTTCACAGCAAAACTCCCTGAACCTCTCTCAGTCCGTCTTAGACAGTTGTGTAGATTGTTCACTACACAGATGCTGGGGAAGGGTCCACATCATAGTCCTTCCTTCAAGTTTATCCTCCCTGCCTACATGTAGAGATTTTTTTTCTGCACATTTTGCTAGAAAAGTTAACACAGTGAAATCCTAGAACTAGCGTGGGGCACAGACGGGAGAACAGAAGCTATTTCAGCCTGTTATAGGTTTTCCTTCCTTGTTTGGCAGCATTCTGGCCAAGAGGTTGCAGGACTTATTAACATTATTCATCATAATAATGCCATACACTTGGCCCTCCGTGTCCATAGGCTCCACATTTGGACATTCAGTCAACCTCATATTGAAGGTATCTGGGGTAGGGGAAGCATCTGGATTGAAGATGTACAGAACTGTTATTCCATCAGCAATACAGGATAGTAAATAGTTGCAGAGCATTAACATGATATTGGGTATTGAATTTAGAGATTACTTAAAATACATGGGAGAAGGTGCTTAGGTTATATGCAAATAGTTCACCATTTTCTCTTGGTTATAGACAGGACCTCTGTCACTCCAGCTGGCCTAGAACTCACTATGTAGACCAGGCTGGCCTCAATCTCACAGAGATCCACTGCATCACCGCACCTCACTGTGTACCATTTTCTATGTGGGACTTCAGCATCTGTAGACACTGGTATCCTAGGGGACTCCTGGAAAAAAAAAATCCCCAAAGATGTCCTCGAAGGGATGACTATATTTTTATTTCTTTTAGTTCTCAGGGAATTACGTGGAAAATGTTATCACCTGCATTTTATTCATGATGAAACAAGACCGAGACAAATTGGTTAATGGCTAGGCTGGGATCAATATTCAATTATCCTGACTTCTGGATCTGTTTCCTCATCATGAGAGTGGTGGTCCAGCAGCACTGCCCAACTGCACTTTCTTTGAGGAGGGAGTCGTGTACATCTGCATAGTCTAATTCTGCAGTGACCAGCACAGCGTGACTTCTGAGCACTTGAAATGTGCCTAGTGCAACTGAGGTTCTAATTTTTTTTCATTCAATTTCATTTTAATTTGTTTTCACACATGTAGCTAGAAGCTGCCGTAGAGAAAACACAGGATTTAATGTTAAACCTGAACTGCACAAATCGGGTTTCTGAGTAGGTGACCCCTGTCTTTCGGTAAACATCCCCAAAGCCATCCCTTCTCCATCCCAAGCCCGTGTGAAGCCATTCATGAATAATCATTGAGTGTCTCCAGGTCTGTTGCAGAGGGGCCCATGTGATGGCCACTTGTCCCTCCATTGGGGCCTCAATTTCCTCCATTAATCTCATTACATCCATGTCCCAGAGGCTGTAAAGGCAAAGGGAAATTTGCCACTGTTTAACCACTATCACACCTATAACTTAGTTGACCCTGAGATATGAGAAATCAGAACCCAGTAATGAAAGACAGGCTTTGAAAAGAAAGAAGAAAAAGTCTGGCATTGCCTAAAGCAGAAGTCCACCAGAAGGTGTGTTCTCTGCAGCAACCGTGCTGCAGAGGTGCAGAGGAGAAGCTGGCCAGGAAGGCTAGCCCAAAGTCTTGGCTCATTTGGCCAATGCAAACTGTAAACAAATAAATAACATTTACTGCTAAAACTCATTGACTCTCCAGAATTCATACGCAGTGAGATTTTGAGTGTGTGTGTGTGTGTGTGTGTGTGTGTGCTGTTATATGTTTACAAGTGCACATTTGCGTGAGGGTGCATGTGAATGGAGATCAGTGGGCAATCTCTAGTGCTGCTCTTCACGTGCCATCCATCTTGGTTTTCTAAGTCAGGGTTTCTCATTGGTACTTACTGAGTAGACTAGGCTAGCCAACCAGTGAGCACAAAGGATTCACCTGTCTCCACATCAGCAGTGCTTTCACACCACTCATATCACCTGGCACTTTTTTTAATGACCATTCTGGAACTCGAACTCAAGTCCTCATGCTTAGAAAACAACAATTTATTGATTAAGCTATTATCCCAGCCCCACAGTGAATTTCTAATCAAAGCTGTTTGCCACATTCCTCCTGGAGCCTGGAGCCACTTTGTAATGTCCAATCTCACAGTAGCTACCTGCTGAGATGGTCTCCTAGCCACAGTCCTAGTTGCCTAGAGCTACCTTCTTTGTGCTCTTAGCTGACCTGGCCAGCATCTGCAGGTGTTCGGGTTATAATTTCAAAGCAAGTGGTACAGGCCTGAGCGAAGTGTCTCTGGCAGAGACTAGAGTCACTCACAGTGTGCTATCTGAAGCCTTGGGGAGAAGGTGGAGAAAAGGGGTACCAGGGGGAAGTGAGGGGCAGCAAAAAGTGCCATGACAGCTCTGCCCTGTGCTGCTCACCTCACCTGTGCTGGTATACACATGTTTTCTAGAGTAACTTGATTGCAGCCCCCAAAGTGGGTTTTTTTTTATTATGCTTTCTTCCAGCACCTTTAACTATGGCAACCAGACAGAAAGAACTCAACAGTATGAGTCATTTATAATAAAATGCACTCGGTTCAGAATTGTCCTAGCCTGTCATTTTCTCCCCTGAGCACTTCTGTAGTCTCTCCTTCCTAAGCAGAGTCTTGTGGTCATCTCCCACTGAGCTGGTTACTTAACTCCAGGCTTCTGCCCACATAGCTGATCCAGCCAAATACCACACAACACAGAGAATCATTCCCTTGCTGTCTCTCAGCCTTGTCCTGGAGGCTGTGTCACAAATACTGTTGAAACCATAGCCCAACATATGGCTTTGACATGTTTTCTTTCCTTCCTTGTGTCATTCAATCTTTTCACTTGAGATTTTCTCCATTCCCAGAGTCAGGCAGAAAGGACTTTAGATGTCGTTAGACCTGAACCTCCTTGCAAACAGGGGGCTTTGTGTTTCCAAGTCTGGATCCCAAGCCTCTAACAAGATGGTAAATAATAACTTGTGTGTAATAGTTAAACATGACAGACTGTTTTCAACAACAAATATGAATATAATTAAACACAGAGACTCTATCATCCTTACTGGTGCTAGAGTTCCCCTAAAATATGGATCTATTCCTATTGAACTCCACAGTAGAATTTCTGGATCATGTGATAGGTATATTCATATCCAAGTTGAGCTGTTCTTCAAAGTGGAAGTAACATTTTACTTTCCCACCAACAGTATTTGAGAGCCCCAGTTCTTCCACACTCACCAGCACTTGTTATGGTCAGTCTTTTCCATTTCAGTCACACTGGTAGATGTGTGCTAGCCCATTGTGGCTTGTTGTGTTTTTGAGACAGGGTCTCACTATGTACGGCCTCACTACAGTCTTCTTTCTTCGACCTCCTAAGTGCCAGAATTAAAAATGTGAGCCATCATTCCCCATTTTTATAGTAGCTTCAGCTCACATTTCTTAATGATTAATGATGTTGGACATCTTTTCCTACATTTATTAGACATATGTATAATTATTTACCCAAGAAGTTTAAAAATGCCTATCAAGAGATTTTACATGGATGTATAAGATGACTTACGCATAAACAAGCATAATAGCGATTTTATTTACATTTCAAAACTGGAAACCCAAACATCAATCAACAGATGAATGAACACATTGTGGTACACTCATAGAATAGAATACTACTCAGCAATAAAATGAAATAAACACCCCAAAACATGGATGGCCCTCAAGGACATTATTCAGAGTGGAAGCCAGTATGAAAGAAGACATGTGGCCTGTTGCTACCCATGTAGAATTCTAATACAGCAGGATTAACTTGTTACGGCTGAGAACAGATCAGTAGTTGCCTAGAGTTGGGGGTTGAGGCAGATGTTGACAGGAAAGGGACCCAAAGAAGTTTTGGAGGAGGTTGGGAGTGTTTTGTATTTTAATTTTGGTAGTTATACAGCTATAGATGTCTGTCAAACCTCATTAAGGTGCACACTTAAAATGGATGCATGTTATTGCGTGTAAACTATGCCTCAACAAAATTGATTCTAAAAGCAACAAATATTAGAATTCTCCTCACTGTTTCATAATAAAGTAAAAATTATTAGTCTGATATACAAAGTCCTTGATGAATGGCCCTTTCTGTCTCTTCAACTCCTTTTCTTGCTAGAATCCCACCTATTTCACACCAATCATATTCAAAGTCTACTACTTACAAGTCACCACTTTTATGAGTCTGTCTTTAAAAGAATTATTCCCATTTCCTAGAATCTGAGCCCCATGGTTGCCACCTAGTAATTTGATTCCCTCCAGTGTCTGAGTGAGTGAGTGAGTGAGTGAGTGAACAGAAGATGAAGCACCTGGGAACACAGTGAGGATCTAGCGGGGTAAGAGCTATGATTTCCTGTGCTCTGTTATGTGTTTGATTTGGCACTGCGATGGAGACGTGTGGCCAAGCCTAAGCCCTCTGTGAACCTCCACCTCTACCCCAGGGTGCAGCCAGCAGCTTTGCCAGTCCGTACCTTGGAATCCAGAGGCAAAGCTTCCAAATGATACCCATTTCTGAGCACAAGAGGCAGTCAGGAGAAATATGACCAGGGGGACCTGTGCTGAAAGGGTGGTAGGTGGCCATGCCCCCTAGGGGTAACACATCACACACCCACACCGAAGTCCTTCATTCCTGCAGTATATTCCACTGTTGTTAATGAAAATGAAACAGTTGTTAATACAATGACTACTCCAACTTCATTTCCGTTCCCAAGCACACCCATTCTTTTCTAATGCACTCTCTGACAAGTAGATGTCACAGATACCAGCCCACCCAGGCACATATGAAGTAGCTCTGCCCCGACAGAGACTCCCTGGTTGGTTTATTTGACGACATGAATTGGAGCCCAAATTTTCCACGGTTATGATCCACCCTTCTCACGTTTGCTGGAACTCTAAGAAGAATGCTCCTCCCTGTCACCACCTCATCACCTTACCAACAAGCCTCTCCAGATCCCCCACCACCCTTGTCAACAACACCTCCAACCTGCAGTCCCCAGAGCAAAGAGTGGCAAGCTGCCTAGATGTGACTTTGCTAAATAAAGGGGAGGAAGGCATTTCCCACCCACATCATTCCTCGCTCTTCACCTGCCTTTGTTTGGAAAGTGCTCTCTATTCTGCGTTAGCCACAGCTCACCAGGGAGCCTGCCATGTCTGATCCTGCTACTGTTACTGGCCTCCTTTTTCACTGTCTGCCACTGCGAATTTAGGAATTTCCCACTGCAGTGAGAAAGCTGCATCAAGTCCATGATTAAAATGAAGGAGGGGAACTCCTGGAGTGGATGTGGGGGAAACTGAGGGAGGATATAGGGCACTGTAAAGCCTGGATTGGATTTCACATCCTTTTTCCATGTGATGAGGGAAAAGTCCTTTGTTTACTTATTTGTTCATTCTTACAATCTGGCTAAACTTAAGGCCTTGTAGAAAACTGCAAGCCTGGCCTCTTCTCTAATGTGGGCCCAGGGCTGTACCTCTGTGTGGGACTTGACACCAACTTCTGCTTACCCTGGAGAGCAGTGCTTTGCAGGCATTCAGATCCACAGAGAGCTTAAAAATGTTCTTTTGGGAGAGGGCCAGGAGATGGAATGGCTACTCTCAGCAATATGTTCTCTGCAGCCTGGGCCATTTGAACAAACAGCCTCCTCGCACACTGTGAGTAGGGGAAGGAAGGGTTTGAATGCTTGCTCGTATTTTTCTAAAATACTCAGTGAACCATGAACCTAAATGCTGTACCTGAGGCAAATTGGGAATTGCTATTTTAACAAAGCACAGCTTAGAAAACAGTCTGCACATGTTCTATGACTTGGGCCAGCCCCAGAGAGATTCCTGGCAGCATTTTATGGGTGACTAATATTCAAGTTAAAATCAACAGGATTTCTAAACACAAGCCTCTCGGAGAGTGGCAGCGTTTCACATCTGTTCACCATGGCTCACTTCAGTATGCTTTGCCTTGTGGCATCTGAGAAGTGTGTTTTTCTGGACATACAATAGAGCTTTTAAGATGCCCATAAGTGTTATTGTCTAATGCAGGCTTGCTCCATTTAGTCTATTGACACCTTCATGAATAGGAGAACAAGAGAGGGATGTGCGATGTGAGACAGGAAGTGCACCGTTGGTCCGCCAGCCTCCGCGGAGCTCCACCCTTCGGATGATGTTCTTGGGGAATACCGAGATGACGAAACCAGAGTTGAATGAGGGCAGTCATGAAAACAGATAATTAAAACAACACTGCCAAATGCTGAATAAGGTCTGTGCTGAGGGCTGTGGGAACACAGAAAGAGGATAATTAATTTTGCCAGAGGGAGTCCAGGAGGATTTTGTAGAGGATGACCTCTGAACTGCACCTTGTCAGGTGAGTTCGAATGTTCAGGGGATACCTGAGAGGGAGGGCGTCCTAGGCAGAGGAAATGATGGTACAAAGTTCTGGAGGCACGAAAGGCCCTGAGATGTTTGCTGTGACTGAGGTACAAGTTAAGTGGGAGGAGACAGGGCTGGTATTATAGGTTGGAGTCAGATATGAAGGCACATTATAGAGTCTGTACTAAATTCTTTGGGTGATGAAAAACCAACTGAAGATTTCAAACATTGCAATGATTTATAAGATTTTAGAAAGGTATATCAGGCAGCAAGCAAAATGTGACATTCTAGTGAAGGTTAAAAGTTTGTATCTCAGACAAAGGAAGAGACAACGAAAACTTGAAATAAATTAAGCTTTTTATCACTGTAGCAAAATATCCAAGGAAACCTCCTTAAAGAAAGAAAGACTGATTTTGACTCATGTCAGAGGCTTCTGTCCACAGCCACTGGCTCCGTCTACTGAGGCCTGTGGTGAAGGCAAAAACTCATGGTGGAAAGTCTGTGAAGGAGCAAAGCTACTCAGCTTGTAGCAGTCAGGAAGGGGAGGGGGGGGAGGGAGGGAGGGAGGAACCAAAAGGAAGCAAGAAACCAATTCTTCTTAGTGGACTCTGAGTACCTCAGGGGAAGATGTTCCCTTTCTTCTTTTATTATTCTCTAAAGGAAGGAAGGAAGGAAGGAAGGAAGGAAGGAAGGAAGGAAGGAAGGAAGGAAGGAAGGAAAGACCAGGGTCCTAATATGCCTTTCAAGGACATCATCTTCAATCATCTTTCTCCCAGCTGACCCACCTCTTAAGTTTTCTACCACATCCCAATAGCATCACCAGCTGTGGAACTAGTCAACAGAATATAACCTTTAGGGGAGACTTAAGATCCATTCTCTAACAGGAAATCAGACATACGGTCTTCAGAAAATGTCAACAGCACTTAGAGGCTAATTAGATTTGAAGGGTAAGGCATGAAGGAAGTCAAGGGTGGTCCTACGATTTCTAGCATGGCCAACTGAGTCAATGATGGCAATAACTAAGCTAAAAAGCTGAGCACAGAGACTGAAACACAAGAGACTGAAATCAAGCTTTACTTATCCATAATGTTTTCTGTCAGTGGTAGGATACTAAACAGTCTAACTAAAGGTGGTTTCATTACGACAAAAGTTTTAAATCAACTACTGGACATTTAAGATGCTTCTGTTGTTGTGGATGGTTAGGCACATGTTCTTTAAGAAGACAGGTGAATACCAGAGTTGGTGTGGGGCCTTTCTCTGTCTTTTGTGGTTCTCCCAGGGATCACTGGTAGTAAAGACCACAAGCTGAGTGGCAAGGATCTTTATCTGCCACTGTTTCCATACCCCACAAGTTACTGAGGCAGATCAAACAGTGGGAAGAACTGCTACAGTGAACGCTCGGGACCAGTGATGCTCTCATGAATGCCCACGGGAGCTGAGGTAACTGGGTACTGTTATCACTAGGGTAGATTTGAAAGGTAGAGGTAGGGCAGACATGCTCTAAGCAGGCCCTGTTTAGCCTAAAAGCATGCGTAGAGACCTCTCAGTCACTCTGCCTCTTCCTTTTCCCACAGTCTGAGAAGCTCCAGAAAGCAGCAACCATAACTCAGTAGGGCTGATCGTCACTTTGCATAATTAGCCACCCTGGTTGGCCACATCCCAGGGACAGTCTTGGCTGCGGGAATAGAGATAGCCCTGTCTGTCATCTAAAAGGCTTCAGTCTTCGAACCTGAAATGTAAATGTCTATGTGCAATAAGAGGCATATATGCTTCAAGGTGTAGACAACTCTGGGCAAAGAAGATAGACATTAAGTTGGGGACAGAAAAGGGGTTTCCCCTGAGCTGCAAGAGAAGCTGAGCATCATAGTGTTGGTTTAGGACTGTCTGAGAGGAGCAGAGAAAACATTCCAAAAGGGTATCAGAGTTACAGTGGGAGGTCAGGAGGGGAGCCAAAGCCTCAGATGGATTCACAGTCATGAAGGAGGCTCTAGCCTAGTGGTGGACAGAAGCATTCATATTAGCAGAAGGTAAGACTCTTAAGGTTGTAAGTAAAGGGTAGAGCAGACCGAGTTTGCCTTTAGTTAATAGAGAGCCAGTCAAGGCACCCAAACATAGATCTGACTTCGGATTTGGAGAAGGATCAGCTTAGCAATGGTATCTGAGATAGCAAAGATGTCAGACAAGATCAGTTAGGATACCACTGAAAGAGGGAGTGGAGATCTGCAACTTCTATTCAGTCAAGTGAGGGCTGAAGCATTTTTATATCACTTTTTATGAAAGGGCTTATTGTTCTTACTTGATAGTTAGCCAAAGAGAAATGTCAGTGAGTTTAAGAACACTCTTGTACAGGGCAAAGCCGAGATTCACACCCCATTCTGTTGGATTTTCAAGACCATGTTTCACTGTGCTGCATCAGAGGATAGAGTTGATAAGATAGACAGGACGATGCTCAGCCTCGGCAGCACATTAGACATACTTGGGGAGCTTCAAAAAATCTCGGTACCCAGAGAGATAAGCTCAGTCAGCAAAGCCCTTGCTGTGTGAGCATGAACCTGAGTTCAATCCCCAGAACCCATATAAAGCTGAGTGTGGTGGTACATGCTTATAAGCCCAGCACTAAGGAGGTAGAGGCAGGCAGATCCCGGGGACTTGCTGGCTAACCAAGCTAGCCTATTTGGAGAACTCCAGGGCAGTTAGAGAGCCTGACTCAAAAAAGAAAAAGAAAAGGATGACAGTGCCTGAGGAGTGACATCCAAAGTAAGTTGTCCTCTGACTTACACACACACACACACACACACACACAAATATAATCATGATGTCCAGGCTTCACTCCACTCTGATGAATCAGGATACCCAGGAGCAGGCCCCAAACATTGTATTTTTTTTAAACTCACTGGGTGATTTCAGCATCCAACATGCAGCTATGATTCCAGCATCCAACTTAGCAGCTAAGTTTTAGAACAAGTTGTAAGCCATGTTGTAAAGGAAGACTCAACTAATGATAGTTGGCCAGCAAACGGGAAGCCTGAGACAGCAGGAGGGACAAAGGTGACTTCAGTATTTCTAATTTGGATAGAGACAGAAAGGGATGCTGGTGGAGAAAAGAAGAATTCGTTTTCACTGCCATTTACTTTGCCATCTGGATAAAAATGCCACAGATGTAAACCCGGAGTTTCAGAGGAGTCAAGGTGACGGCAATGACAACACCCCAAGCAGTGCTGTGGTAAGGCCAGGGACAGCAACTACATTTTCTGAAAATTTGCAAGCCAGTTATTAACTCAGCCATTATTAAAAATTAAATCACAGACCTTCACAGTTACCTGATTATATTTCAAAAATAGAAGCAACTTACACTTTAAAGATTTATTTTATTTTTAATTATGTGCGTGTGTGTGTGTGTGTGTGTGTGTGTGTGTGTGTGTGTGGTGCACATGTGAGTGCAGGTGACAAGAGAGTCCAGAGTTCCAATGTGGGTGCTAGGAAATGAGCTCCAGTCCTCTGCAAGAGCAGTATGTGCTCTTAACTGTTGAGCCACCTATTTGGTCAGTGAACTCATCACTTTGTAACTCTTTTACTGAATTTTACTATTACCTGCTCTTGAATTGGTTGCATCTGTATTTGTACAGACATATATAGGCAGACTGTGTATTTAATGGTGACCTACTGGGTATCTTTCCCAACTCTACCATCATCTATTGACTGGCTATGGTAAAGGACGTTTGCATCATGAGGACTGGCATACTTACAGATTAGGACTTCTTGCAGACTCTTACCCAAAGAGCCCATTCTTCAACAGTTACCAGCACACCACTTCCTGCAACCTTACTGCAGGTCGTGAAGAGAACCAGCGTGCAAGGATGCTTGAGATGTCTCATTATGGTCAAAACAAAAGGAAAAAGACAGGAACTAAAACTTCACAAGTCAGGGAGGAAAAACTGACACTAAAAACAGCTTTCCCTCTCCTAATATTTCCCCAACACAAGCTTTTTATACTGTTCAGGCCCTTTGAAATTGCTACTATTCCAAATAAATGCTTTACTTAGCTCCATGAATAAGGCTGTTCAAGCCAGAGAAGACAGACCTTAAACAAACACACAAAAAATGTTTTGCGTGTACAGCGCTTTCCCTTTAAGGTGCTGGTAATCACACACGTGATCTTTTTATTCCTGTGAATACACTGCGGAGGTAAGCGAAATGGTGGAGAAAATGAGGGAGGAATGAAAAATAGTGTTAAATTAGAAATCATGGCACTACTTAGCCTTGGTGCTATTTTTTTTAGTTTTTTTTATTATTTATTTAATAACCACATGATTAGAAGAAGCATTTCATCACAGCTTTAACATATTCAACAACAATTTCCAGAGCAAAGACACATCTCTTTCAAAAGTAGCTGTAAATTTTTAGGCTCACAGTTGAATTAATACAGTTATACAATATTGAACTCAGTATAAACCCTATAAGACATAAAATTGAATGCGGTTTTAACCTTTAAAAAAGATCTCCATTTCATTTTAAAATATACTGTTTCCTACAGAAAAACTCATTTTTAATAAAACAGATGTTTGCACATGCGTCTCTAATCTCTATGCATCTGATTATTACTAGTCACAGCCGTTACTTTCTGAGATCCTTGGCACCTGAGTATGGATATAAAGTAATCAGGCAGATTTCAATGGTAATGTTTTTCACATCTACTAATTAACATGAAGCAAATTTTTACTCTTCTTCCTCAAATATAACTCATTTTTAATTTATTGATTTCTTTTGTGTGTATTATACCCACTTCCTAGATGGCACCGTCCCATAGCTTCCCCCCCCCAACTGGAACCCATATACTCTGTCATCCCTGTTATTGTCCACTGTGTTGTCAGAACCCCCAGCCGATCCCCAGTGCTTGTCCATCTGCTGAATCTAGCTAGTCAGCCTATCTAGAGTTCCTTGTTTTAGGAAGATCAGCTCTTCCTCAATCCACTGAATCTAGTCAGGCTATCTACAGTTCCTCGTTTTAGGAAGATCAGCTCTTCATCATCTAGCAGAAATCAGTTGTCAATATTCCTTTAGATAAGATTGGGGTCTGCTGTTGATTTTCCCAGTTCTATGCTAGGTTACTGTCTAGGAGTCTCTTGGGCCATGCTGGCCAGCAACTCAAAGGAAGGTATCTCCCGTCTGGCATTGTTTCTTGTTATGTATGTAGCCTTTAGGTATACACATGGACTCTTAAAAAAATTATACTGACCCCTTTAATCTTTGGTTATACTTTCCTTTTGGGTGTTTAAGACCATATAGTTGGCCCAGATAAACCAATTTATTTTTACTCTTAAGGCCGTTTGAGGATCTGCTCCTCAGGGGTCACATGGGATATTTTAAAAAAATCTTTGGGGGGGGCAGAGAAATGGCCCTGGTTGCTCTTTCAGGAGACCCGGGTTCACATCTCAGCACCCACATGGCATCTAACAACTGTCTGTAACTCTAATTCCATGGGCTCAGAGGCCCTCCTCTCACCGCCACTGGCACTACGTGACACAATACATGCAGGCAATACACTCATATACATCAAATAATAATAATAAATAATAAAATATGTTTTAAACATCTTGGGACTCAGAGATAGCTCAGTGGTTAAGAGCACTGGTTGCTCTTGTAGAGGACCCAAGTTCAATTCCCAGTACCCACATGGCAGCTAACAACCGTAGCTCCAGTTCCAGGGGCTCAGACACCCTTTTCTGGCCTTTGAGAACACTGCACATATGTGATGCACTTACATAAATGTAGGCAAAACACTCATACACATAAAATAAAAATCAATCAATCAAAAAAGTTTAAACTTTTTCCTCCCATCTAGGAAATTTGAACTTCAGGATGATGAACTATCTCACTTTAGAAGATTCTAGAATTAGACTCCTATCACTGATGTTTCTCATGGGCAGAGATTTCCCATTGTCTGCCTTCCCTTCTCCTCCATTCCCTGGCTCCTTTGGTTCTGCCCCTAAAGCTGGGACAGAACTGCAGTCTGCAGCCCCAGCCTGTGGGCTCCACAGCCCCCAGAGAACTCACCATGGACACAGGGCCAGGGGAGGGGATAAGCCCTGGATTGGAGGATTTTTCACCTGACTCTGCTTCGCCTGCCACTGAGATCCTCACCTCCAGCACCCACTGAGGTCCCATGTGGCCTCTCACCCTTCTCAGGCATTTGTCTTTGGAGGTTCTGAAAGCTTTCAAGTGTCCTTTGGAATACTAGTCAGTTTACACTTAGTATCTTCCCCATTTTCCAGGACTCACTGTGCTGCCAATCAGAAGGTACAAGGTCACTGATAATGCAGATCAAGGGCAAGAAGTAGCTGGTGTGTGTGCTTACATGCCAGATAAAAGGAGAAAGGCAGAGATAGAAACAAAGGGAAAAGGCAGGAGGCTGGCCCTGAGTTATAGAGCCCGTGGGAATTCCTAAACAAAGACATTATTTTGTCTGGGGTTGTTTTGTTTCTAAGAATCTCATCTCATTGTTTGTTTTTAATTGCTGGGAGGGTAGATTTTTAAAGCAAATCTTCCTGATGTTAACCCTGGGCTCCACCCAAACCAGAACCACATGCTATGCATCCCTTGAACAACCTCCTCTGGGGGCAGCTGGTTTGGACAAGGGCGACATGGCCAAACACACTGCCACTGGAAGCATTCGTCTCTGCCAACTACCAGTTGGATGTTCAGCTGGCCAGAACCCAGCCACATCTAATGGAGACTTCTCAAATCCCTGGAAGGCTCTCCAAGCACCACAGAGAGAGCAAGCATCCCTCTTGCCTGCCTGGGCTGACTTTCTCACTCAGCTGGAAGTCTTGGGATAGGGAGCTCCCCTCTCAGGGACTCACGGAGCCAGTGTGGGGTCTTTGAAGCAGTCAGTAGCCTACATAGGACATGCAAAAGAAATAAGTCAATTAAGAGGAGCAGCACCCAAGCTGCGGAGATGGCTCAGTGGGTAAAGTGCTTGCCATGAAAGCGTGAGGACCTGAATTCAGATCCCCCAAACACATGTAAACCCAGATGTAGTAGTATATGCCTATGATCCTGCTCAGTTCTCCTGTGGTGATATGGGAAATGAAAGCAAAGTAATCCCCAGAGTATCATGGGCCAGGTAGCCTGCAAGGGACTCCACATCAATGTGGAGCCTAAGGACCAACATCTGAGGTTGTCCTCTGACCCCCCTCTCCACATGCACACCATAACACAGACATGCAGTCATGAACACACACACACACACACACACACACACACACACACACGAGAGAGAGAGAGAGAGAGAGAGAGAGAGAGAGAGATTATAGCCCACTGGGAGATGGGAAACACTATCTTCCTAATTCCATCACAGCTTCTGCGGAGACAGGGTAGAGTACCACTCCTGGTAGTCGTTCACTCACATGTCCTAGCCTGAGCACCTGCTGGCATGTCTGAGCACTAGGCAATCGGTGGCTGTGGAAACAAAAGTAAAACTTCTGAGAGGAACCCAGGTATCTGTGGGCCTATGGAAGATGTTCTCTAAGGCCCCTTCCCAAGGGGCAATATCTTAATATCCCTAAACATCCAGAGCACCTCCCTACTTCTCTTGGGTCCAACTCCTATTTAATGGAAGGGATGAGTCTCTTATTGACATTTTTGTTCCCAATCTTGCCTCCCTCGACTTGTGATGTGGGTATCTGAAACGTAAACTGAGCCTAGCTGCCATCCTGGAGAGGGGTGGGTTACATCTGCCACAGTCGAAAACATTCATTTAGGTGCCTGTCTTCTTGGGCCACCCTAGACACTAAGGCAAAAGGCACAGACATCCCAGCTGTCCAGAAGCTTCCAGAAACCCAGAAGCTCACCCACATAAGGGATAAACAGCTGAGCAAACTGATAGAATGGAGCCGTCAGCCAAAGAAAGGAGATGTAAATGAAGGCTTATAGAGAGGGTGGAGGGTAAGAGGAGCAGGGAACTTGCTGGATTGGGTAAAGGGACGCATGGGGGTGGGGGCGCTGACCTAAGAAGCTGGAAAAGATGAAGGACCCTGACACTCAGAGACTGCTCCCCAGTCATTTCTTAGACATTTCTCTAAAGTCACTGAATCAGCATAAAATTTCTCCCAGAACTTCACACGCGCACAGAGAGAGAGAGAGAGAGAGAGAGAGAGAGAGAGAGAGAGAGAGAGAAACTTTTTCCTTATACCCGCTTCATAGAGTCCTCTCCTATGGTTCTCAAAATCTGGTCCTTGAACTAGCAGTGATAGCATCATCTGGAAACTTGTTAGAAATGCCCATTATTAGGTGTGGGTTTGGGACTCAGTGGTAGAGCATTTGCTTGGCATGGGAGAGAGAGAGAGAGAGAGAGAGAGAGAGAGAGAACGAGAACCCTTCCCTCCCTCCATCCACTACATAAGCATCTTACATAAGAGCCTTCTATTATGTTTTTATCAGAAGGAAAGAAAGTGATTTGCAGACAAGTGTGTGGCTAAGGAAAATAACAGCAGAAGGAATCTCGAAGGATTGCCCCCACCCAAGTTCTCTTGGCTCCATCCATGATTCTGTCAGTTCACAAGCTCTGGCATAAAAGGCAGGAAGTTACACATGCTTCACAAAGCTCCTTAGATGTCAGGAAATTAACCTGGGAAATCAGAGCCAACAGCGATTAAAGGCACTGCAGTCTGAGTTCAAAAATCACGGGCCTTAGATCAAAAGCTGTTTGCTGAGCACCCCAGGCTGGCTTTGCCGTATTGCACATCCCCCCAAAACATCCTGGCCACAGGGCTGTGTGCCTGTATTGTACATTTTTCCTGCTGCAGGACTTACGCCTCAAACCAATCTACAGTTTTTAACTCTGCTTGCCTTAGGGAGTTGGCTGCCCTGGGCAAATCTACCCCCAGAAGAGCAGCTGGCTGCTAGGCTTCCTTATAAGGGAAAAGGAACAAAGGGTCCAGCAAGTGGCCCCAGAGGAAACAAAGAAACGCCTTAAAAGGAGAGGAGAGGTGAGGAAAGAGGATCCTGACCTTCCCAGCTAAGAAAACAAACCACCTTGCAAAGGGTAGAAGGTCAGATCGGAGCAAAGCATAGGCCTGTGAGAATCATTATTTATGCACACAGCGCTAATATCTCTGTCAGCCTCAGCTCTCTTATCGTCACAATGAAGAGGTTGGACTAAGTGTTGTCTATAGAACCTTCTAGTTATGCCTGCTTGAACCTACTTACTTCCACCTAAATGGTCAATGGGTTTGGTACACCATCTCCCGGGGACCTCTAGCAGAGGACATTGACCCATTTTACAGAGGAGAAAACTGATGCCCCATAATGGGGAGGGGTTTGCCTAATGTCACACATTAAACCCTTATTATACTCATTCCTGACCTCATGGAGGGCAAAGGTGGAATGCCACATCTCTTGCAAATGTCTGAAAGTACATTTGCAAAAATAAGCTCAGCTCGGTACTATCTGGATTTTCAAAAAGGAAAATAAGAAAAAGTCAGAGGGGACCTGGTTTGGGTGTGAGTCAGTTAACAAACATCATGAGAGATGCAGACCCTACAGCAGTCTCACACATTTAAAGCCCTCTTCTTGAGGGGTGAGTTGTACCAGCTAGGAGGGAAACAGAACATAGGTCATTTGCTCCTTCCCAGCACCCTCTCAAGCTCCTGCCTTGCTGTGAGGGGGCCCAACATGCCATAGAGTCTTCATCCAGGCCTGATTCAACCAGTCACATGACCCAGAGCAAAATTGGAATTGCTCTCCCACAGGGCTGGTGTTGAGACCTGGAATGTACAGGTGAGCCGGAAGCTGGTCAACCACTGCATCTGTAAGGGTTCTGGAGAAACAGCAGTAGGGTATCTGTGTGGGGGAGATTACAAGAAACTTGTCCATGCAATTATAGAGACTACAGGTCCTAAAATGGATAGGATATTGGAAGCCCAGGAGAGCTGAGCATACAGCTTAGTACAAAGTCAAGGAAAAGGCCGGTATCCCCATCCAAAGGGCAGACAGGCTCTTAATCAGAGGAGGAACAGCTTCTTCCTTCTAGGCATGATTTTAATTGATTAGATAATACCCATTTTCCTCTCTCTCTCTCTCTCTTTCTCTCTTCAGGAAAGTTATCTACTTTACTCAGTATGTTGACTTCCCATTTCTGTGACAAACAATCTTAGAGAATCAACTTAGAAAGCAGAAAGGTTTATTCTGGGTCATGGCTTCAGTCCGTGGTCACCTGTCCCTGTTGCTTTGGGTTATGGTGGTAGAGTATTTTGTGACAGAAGCAAAGGGAAAAGAAAGCCTGTTCACCCCATGGCAGTTGGAAAACAAGAAAAAGACAGGAAGAGCTGAGTCTGCATATCTCCTCCAAGGGCATTACCCCAAGTCTAACTTCCTCCTGGCAGGTCTCACCTCTATCCATACTACTTCCAAGAGCACCATAGGCTGAGGACCCAACCTTCAACACATCAGCCCTTGAGAGACATTCCCATTCTAGACTATAACATTCATCCAAAAACATCCTCCAGAAACATCCAGAATAATGTCTGACCAACAATCTGGGCACTCCTGGCTCAATCAAGATAACACAAAGTGATCCATCACAATCATGCAAAGAAGGGCCAGTGGCAAGCCAGAACCAACAAGACTGAAGGAGGAGACAGCAGAGGTTGCCAGCAAAATCAACTTCAAGAGAGGAACAAGGGCCATTCTTGGTGAGACATGGAGAGGAGAGGTGGAGCAAGTACTGTCTAGAGCCTTCCCATGTCCCCAAGATGCCTTGCATCATTCCAACTCTCCATCCCTCATGAAGTTCTGTGAGTGCAGGCTCTTGCCTTCCGATAACTGAGGCATGCTGGATCAGAGCAAGAATGTTGTGGATCTGAGTTTTGTGCGGTAGCCCCATTCACAAAATTTAGAGCAGCCGTTTATCGCATGATACATAGTACTGAATGTCAGGTGCTGCCATGTCACATAGCACATATCCTTGTTCTTAGATGACATACTTTTATGGTTTTGACTACTTGCATGCTTACGTGCAACCAAAGCAATTGAAATGAAATGTGTGCATGAGGGGGTTTATTGGTTTCTTTGATTTGTATTAGAGTGAAGGTCTCACTCTAATTCAAGCTGAACTCACTGGATAGCCTGACTTGACTTCAAAGCGATGATCCGCCTATCCCAGCCTTCCATGTACCAGGATTACAGAAATGAGTTGCAATGCCTGAATTACTTGTTTGTTCCATTTGAGAAGGAGTTCATGTATTTCCGGTTGACTTCAAACTCTCCCGATTCTCCTGTGCCAACCTCTTGAGTGCTGGGATTATAGGTGAGCTCCTCCAAACCTGTTTATGTGATGCTGAGGCTCAAACACAGGGCTCCAGGCTTACTGAGAAAGCACTCTAACAACCGAGTTCTATCCCCAGCCCTGAATGAAGCATTTTGATCTGAAAAGCTTAGGCCCAAAGAGAGTCAATTGGATAGTTACGGGTCCCATCCAGTTGCCCAGTGCCCACACCGCTGCCTACTTTCCTCTCTTGTCACTATTCTTTCAGCATTTTCTGTGGGAAATCAAATGTTCAGAGGTTTTCCTAGATTTGGGCGCATTGCAGCCCAGGCTGAATACCTTACAAATACCTTAGGTCACCCATATGTTTTTACTAACATCATTTTTAGAAATTTCGGTCGTTTCTATCATTAGCTCTTGGAGGACAAGGTTCCATGACATATACAATTTTACCACTCTTACAGGACACAGTATCTGGTATATTATAGATACACAATACATTTTTAAGTTCCTTAAATACGTCTCACAAAAAAGCCCATTTCTCACAGAAAAAAAAGCTCATTACCAATTGTATTAGTTTAAACTAAATGATGAGACAGTAGTAACAGACAACCTGAAATTTTCACTTTACCTCAATAAAGGTTTGTGTCATGTTAATACTCACACCACACAATGCCTAATGGCTCGGCTACAGCCCTTCTCTACATCTCTTCACCCTAAAATCCAACGGACAGGAGGAAAGACCACAGGACCGCATGATAACTTTCAAAGTGTCTCTACAATGGTGGCTCCATTCCCTGTCCTCAATTTCACCAGCCAAAGCAAATCTCATAGCCAAGTCTGACGTTAACAGGGCAGGGATTCACAGTCTTTCCAAAGGAGTGAGGAGTGCCAAAAATCACACAGCCATGCCAGGCACCATGGGATGGGTCTGTATAGCCCCTCTAAAAGAGAGAAAGAAAGACAGTAAAATTATGACTGCTAGCACATTATGACACAATATGTCATCTTACAAAGAAATGAAGGGAGGGCCATGTGCCTGACTGAGGATCTAATTAATAGAAAGCAAAAAAAAAAAAAGATGGAGTCTTTGAAGCAAGTCTTGGACTCCGGATCTGAGGCTTTCTTCCAGGATCCCACAGCTGTTTCCAGGTCTTCCTGAGGCCAAGAAGCACCTGCCCTGATCTATGCTTTTTGTCAGCTTTCAGTGATATCACATCAAGTTGTCACAGGGAAACATTTGGCCCTTGAATGTTTTATTCATAAAGATCATATGTCCAAGGGAATCCAAGCTAGCCAAGTCAGACAAAATTAACAAGCATAAATCAAGAAACACAGACAGAGCCAAAACTGGAATTTTCAGAAAATGGAGTCATCACAAGCATTTCCTTAGTTTAGTCAGAGTAAAGACAAAAGACGGTTGGTGACACCTGCAAGGAGCAAGAAGCTGTCACTCTCCAAGGGCAAAAGAGAGACAAACGTGGGTGCTGTCAGCAGACTCTGGCCATTCGGTGATTGCATCCCATAAGATCCAGAATGAAGGGTCTGGGAGGAGCTGGCTCCAAATATTTAGGAAGAGCCTTCACTATGACCTAGTCAGCATCTCCAGACCTAATTATTCTCAGCATCATAAATAGCACCTGGTCCCAAATGGGCACCCTGGTTGCCTATGCTTAATATCTGTTTATTGTCTCTGGCCAGCAAATAGTTTTCCTCAAAGAAAACACCTGACTGTATACAGATCCTCAAATTGAGCAAACAAAACAGAATTAACTATTGTTTTTTAAAAATCAAATTCCATCAATTTGCATGGCTGGGATGCCCTATCTGTCTTTGGACAGTGACTATAAAAGCTCAATGTTATCACAGGCAGCAAAAGAGGCTTATGAGATGTCTGCTCTGCCAATAACCTTTCCAAGGAGATTGGGGTTGACTAAAATACACAGAGTGAGGCACATATCCAGCTCAGGATGTATCAGGTGGCAGCGTGTGACATAGCACATACCATCCTAAATGTTCTTTCTAAAGAACACAGACAGAACTTCTTCCTTTTGCTAGAAGTAAAACTCTTTCTGACCTCACCACTCTCTACCTTTGGACCAAATACCAATAAGCTAAGGCTTGCAGAACACAGTCCCCAGTGCCACACTCCCTCCTCAACCTGCTCTCTACCCTCCTTCAGTATGTGAAGGGCAGAGGCAATGTCAGCTGACTTCGAAGGACAAAGGGAGACTCCAGGGAGCAATTTCCATGGCATTGTGCTACTCTGCACATCCAGTAAGCAACTGGAATGCTTTTCCAAGGGACTTCTCAAAAACAGAGCCCAGAAGGTGGGCTCAGAATTTCAGCCTGGCTGCATGTATGTATTCATAAGCATGTCAAATACATCACTTCACTCCTAACTGCAGAAGCCCAATGTTGATCTGTGAGTATGGACACTAGGTAGCTCAAAGCAGATCTTCAGGATTTACTACAGTTTCTCTACTGTAGGAACCCATGCTAACAGCACACAAAAGGACACAATAAAGATTATATTCACTCTCGAGGAAAAAAAAAATGGCCGTAAAGGACATTGCAGAGCTAGGGTCTGATAATCCAACAGCACCTGGCAGCAAACCAAAGGACTTGCTGTTAAAGTCTTTGACTCTTTGGCCTGAAGCATCATTCGACACTCAGTGCTGTGAACCCTTGTGCTGTGAAACCCAGCCACCATATTGGCTCAAAAGAAAACAGAGATGAATCAAACCTGACTCCAGACTGTGGAAGCTGACCATCAGGCAGGGTAAGGATGAAATGTTTACTATCTAAAGAAAGAGAGGACTCTCTCATACTGGTGAGGCAAAAGACAACTCAGTGGAGGAGGAACATCTATAGGAAGTCTTCAGAAGGATCACGGATTCAGGCACACGTAGGTGGGAAGAAAGAGACACAACAGCTGCAGCCGGTTGCGTGTAAAGGTATTTGTCCAGATCATCTTTGTCACGTGACTGTAGAACTTCAGGGGTTCACAGTTGCTCTCCATCTCTGGAGCTTTCTCTTGACTAACCATAGTACCTCACCTGCACATTGCTATGGCTTGAGTTTGAAATGTCCTCAGGCTCATGTACTAGGATGTTAGTCCCCAGCTGGTGGTGTTATTTTGGGAGATTCTTTAGGAAGTGGGACCTTAGTAGGTCAGCAGGGGAGGGTCCTTGGGAAGATAATTCCCTGGTCCTTTCCAATCTTCCATGACACTTCCTGTCCACCATGAGGTGAAAAATTTCCTCCATCACATATTCCCACTATCATAACATTCTGACCAAGTACATGGGACCAAATAACATAAATAGAAACCTCTGAAACCAGGAGCCAAAAAAAATCTTTCCTCCTTTAAGTTGTCTCAAGTATTTTGGTCACAGCAATGCAACATAACTAACACATCTAACACACAAATGAGTCATGCTCTAATTCTAGAAATGAATGACAACCAATGACTTAAGATGGAGACAAGTGGGTAGTGTGGCTTATGACGAGACTACCCATCCCCACAGAGCATGGAGTCAAAGCTAATCTCTGAGACCTGACTTTTGTGGTGTCCTTCCCCGCCCCCAACCTGTGGCTCTCTCTCCCTGGAAGATATTTCTCCTAAGAGCATATATATAGACCCAAATTCCATCATGAAGCTACAACCTTACCAACAAGAAGTTCTTTATGTAGCCTTCTAGATCCTCCATAAGATCCTTCTTATACTTCCTCTGCTCCATCCAAATCACCTCTCGGAGTTTCCACATCTCAAATCTTCATTTGCTCTTCCCACTATGGGTACTGCTGATCTCCACTTACCCATTTCTTTCAAAATTGAATTTGACTTCTACTTACTCCAAAACCTCCCAGATCAGACTCTACCCATAACCCTGAACTGTGTTTCTTTTAAGCAGTTAGAGATGAGCCAAAACGCATATCTATTTTTATTTTTCAGACAATTACATCACAACTTAATCATCAGAGTTGATATTGTCACTTTCAAAATGCTCATTTTAGGGGATTAATCATTTCCTGTAACACAGCCACTGCCCATATAATTTAGGGATTCCTCTTTTGGGCTTGTCTTTAGAGTACTTACTATACATAGTTGAATGTGGTAGCCTCTGGCAACTCTCCATCCTTTGAGGATAGGAAATCAGTCATTCAGAACCATCATTGGTGACTAGTTTGCTGAGTGTGGGAATTCCATAGTACACACCTCTAGATCTGTCCCTGGTTACAGGAGACTCCTTCCCACAATGCTGTTCTACATCTAACCTATCCCAGTGGTAGCAAATATTTGTCCTGTAAAAGTGACTTTTCTTTCCTTTTCTAGACACTTGGATTCTTGCCTGATGAGTAATGTAGGTATTGATTCATTCATTTGGCAAATATTTATTAAGTACCTCCCCCATGCCCAGCAACACACTGCAGTGAGGCTATAAAACCAAATGAAACCACTTTTATTCACATAGAACCCAGAGTCTGGAGGAAAATTACCAGTAAATAGACAATACAGAATACTGCAATATTTCATCATACAGACACATAGGAATCAACTGGAGGAAAAGAAATAAAGGTATCCTTGAAGGACAAGAAAACTCTTGGAAGTATTTTTGAAGAATGATTAGAAGTTTGCTAAATGTAAGTTCAGTTTGCAGGGAAGGTGAGGGTAGAAGTTGCTATGTAAGAAGACATAGGAGGACTGGAGAGGTGGCTCAGCAGTTAAGAGCACTGACTGCTCTTGCAGAGGACCTGGGTTCAATTCCCAGCACCCACATGGCAACTAACAACCATCCATAATTCCAGTTCTAGGGGATCCGATGCCCTCTTCTGACTCCATGGGCATCACACAATACAGGTATACCTGTCCATATATGTATATGTATGTATGTAAAATGTGTGTATGTGCACTTATGTACATTAGTTGTTGCACACACTAATAAATTCTTCTGTTACCTAAGTGACTGTAAGATGGCTTAACATTACTGATTTAGGTTACAGAATTTTGATTTGTACCTAAGCTGAGCACTACAGATTTATTTAGAATTAAAAATAGCCTTTTAGGCGGTGTATCTGTTCATATTACATATTGGATTTCTTTTAGGTCATCATCCAAAGCTTTGGAGTCAAGAATTTGAATCACAACTCTATCACTTACTCTATGTGTGACCTTGAGCAAGTTATTAACCCTGTTCAGTTTGTTTCCTCCTCTGTAAAAAGGTGTCACTCTCATAAGACATCACATCCTGTGTGCATAAATACTGAGCACACTCACTAAAATTACTACATTAGCTTTTAATCACATTAGATGGCTTTGGTTTGTTAGTTGGTTTTTACCCCAGCCTGATCCTTCCCTTCAGGGACTACCCATTACTCTCAAGCCTCTGGGCAGTCCCATGACCTCTATCATCTCTACCTTTATTCTACCCATGCCCACTTCCTGGGGGTCTTGAATAGGCCATGCTTTCTTGGAATTCCACTTACATCTTCTTTTTTTAAAAATATTTTATTTATTATTTTTATGTACATGAGTATTTTGCCTGTGTGCACATAAGTGCACCATGTGCATGCAATGCCTGCAGAAGCCAGAAGAGAGCATCAGCTCCCCCTGGAACTGAAGTTACAGATGGTTGTCAGCCATATGGGTGCTAGGAATCAAATCCTAGTACTCTATAAGAACAGCAAGTACCCTTAACCACTGAGTCATCTCTCCAGTTCCCTCTAGGAATTTATCTTAAGAAAATATTTGAAAAGAAAACTCAGAATTAGCCAAGCACATGCCTACAATCCCAGCACTCAGGAGACTGATGTAGGAGGATCACAAGTTACAGGCTAGCCTGGGATACTTCAAAAAGAAAAAAAAAAAAAAGTTTATCACAAAATTATCTTGAACAGGGTAGAATCAAAAACAAGTAAATTTAAGTGATCAGGACAACAAAATGCAAAATTGTTGTATAGCAAATCAAGGAAAAATCATCTAGTCATTTAGTGTGAACCTTGTGAGGAGTATAGGGCACTGTGGGAAATTATTTCTAAGAAGGAAACTCAAGTGGAAAGATGGCAGCACACCATTGGCTTCCAGGAGAAATGAGGCCCAACAGCTTTGCAAATTCCCAGTACATAGAAACCCTTGTAGCTTACACCTCCCCCCTTTTAGGATGCAGTAATTGAAAGTGTTAACTTACCCTGTAAGACTTGTAACAATTCTATGAACTTGGGATTTGCTTGTAAACCTATAAAAGTAAACTCTGCCACCAAGTTCTAAATTGAATTACATCACATCCTTAGGGTGTTCACCTAAATTTACCTAAATCTGCAAGGACCCATCATCTTTATCACTTCCCAAGAGTCCCTTAGGAAAGCACAATGCTGTACTGAATTGCTAGTCTCAGCACAGTGGCCTGAACTAGTTCACTAATTATATGAGTCTTACTTCTAGCTTTGAAATCTAGTCATTTCAAAACAAAACCCCTAAAATAATTTAAATTATTTTCATCTTGGAAATCCAAAGCAAAAGATGAAAACAGAATACCAAATTCAAGGATGCCCACAACTTTCCACAATTCCTAAGTATATGTATGGTTACAACTATTTGAAAACACAGACATATGGTCAAGGCTGCCTGAAAATACAGAAAATAAAGACAATGCATTTGGATGAAAGAATTTTAGGCAATATTTTCCTTTTAAAACATTGCAAGGATTATCTTATTGCTTTGTGAGTTATGTGATCCTACTACATTCTTATAAACTGAACACATTAAACTCATTGATATTCTATAGTGTTTACAACATTGTCATGATTTCTGGCTACAATTAATGGAGAATTAACCAAGAACTACAGAACTAACCACATCCCACTGCCATGGTGTTCAATTAAAGGATGTTAAGAACAGCCACATTTTTGTATTCACACTCTCTGATAAAACACACCAGAACTTGGTACGGCTAATGCCCATGCCTGTACACTCACATAATAAAACATAGCCATAGTTCCTGTGACAACTGGGATTGATTTTACAGGATCAACAAGTCATCTAGTATACTGATCCATGTGACACTAGGAGACAAAGCAGGGGAAAAACAGGAAGGATGGAAAGAGGGAAGCAGTTGTTATATATCCATGGCTTGCTACTTCTCACTTTTCAAAGCTCCTAGAGTTGATCTCCAGGTGTCATTCTGTCACATAGATATGCTCCAGAGGTGAGGGGAGCAGACAAAACCCAGGAGAGAAACCCTGCCTATCATTAGCACTGAGATGGTCCAGCACTGTGCCTTTAATTCCTCCCAAGGCCTAGCTGTAGAACATTGCTCTGAGGGTATACTATAGTGGTCAACTTGGGATGCTGGAACAAAATACAGAGAAGGATTTATTTTCTCACAGTTCTGGGGGCTGGAAGTTCAAGATGAAGATGCCTACATGGTCAGGTTCTGGTGAGGGCTCACTTCCTGGTTAACAGACTGCCATCTTCTCACTGTGTTGTCACATGGTAGAGAGAGGGCAAACTTCTTGGTGACTCTTCTTAAAAGGGCACTAATCCTATTGGATCAGGTCCTACCTTTAGGGCCTCATTTAACCTTAATTACTTCCTTAGAGGCCCCAGGTCCAAATAAGCCATCCTGGGAGGGTGTTCATATCTGAATTATGGGGCAGGGCACAAACACTTAGTCCTTATGTATGTTTTCTGCTTTTGCATGAGGGAGAAGCCACATTTGTTTAGTTATATGAATTTTGCAATTTTTAAGTCTCCTTGTCCCTAAGGAGGAGCTATTGGCAGTTGATGCTTGCTAAGGGAAAGAGAGTCACTCTCCTTTGGGGATGTGGCCACTGGTAGGTTCCTCATGCTGCAGTGAATGGCCACACACCCATGAGCACATGGGCATCACTAGTTGGACTCAGGGAATTATTAATAACAAAAAAGGAAAAATGAAAAGAGGACATGAAGTTGGGAGGAAGATGGAGTGTGGAGCACTAGAAGTTGGAGGGAGGTAGTGACAGATGGATATAATCAATAGTCATTATACCAATGTATGGAACTTTCAAAGAATAAAAAATTCTATTAAAAAACTTCATTTTCTTTTCACCTACTATAAATAAAACAACAATAATGCAGTGAAAGTTCTGCTATCAAAAAATAAAAGTCTGAAAAGAAATGAGTAACAAAGGCTAACAGGAGCAAGGAACAGCAAAAATTATACTATTTAGCCTGAATCTGGATGAAAATTATGAATTTTCAATACAATTCAATTTTTATTTTTAATGATGGAATTCCATGACATCCTAAAACTCTGAGTTTGTGTATTATTTTTTTATTATCAGTTGTATCAATTCAATAAAGAAATGGGGTAATGATTCAAGGCGGGAATAGAGGAGAACAGAACACTTGAAATCTGTGGCATATTAGCACCTCCTCCGTTGCTTTTGCTGTCACCACAGGGAAGGGAGGTAGAGAAGAGGAACCGAACGGATTGTGTGGTTGCACCTCAGAGAGCTCAGGCTTGCAGTCAGTACTCTTCACCCATGTTTGTTCACTAACAAAAAAGCCATGCAACTAATAAGTACTAGACATCCTCCACTGGTCACGGACATCCTCCGTTGGTCAAGGGCATCCATCTTCATCCCATAGAAGCATCACATGCGCTGCTTCATAGGTGAAGAAATGGAAATGGATGTGAATGAGGTACCATAAGAAAAAGCATGTAAAAGCACAGTGGTGACCCCCTGACGTTTGTGCACATGGTTCTTCTGGAAAACTCTTTAGGAAAGTTTCCTTTTCCTGAGACAGCATCCTGGGCAAAGGTCATCCATTCTCTTTCCTCTAGCAGTGGTGCACTGCATCCTGCTCCCAAGGATAATGCCAAGATCTGGGGAGATGGCTCAGGCAATAAAGTGCCTGCTGAGCAAGCATGAGGATCTGAGTTTCGATTCCCAGTACCCACAAAAAAGGCCAGGCATGGCAGTGCTAGGGAAGTGGAGACAGGTGGATTCATGGAGCTCATCAGCCAGCCAACCTCGTGAATCTAGGTTTAATCTAGTGAGTTCTAGGTTTAATGAATGACCCTAACTGAAAAAAATAAGGTGGAGCATGATAGAGGAAGACACCCAATGCTGACCTCTAGCCTCCACATACATGCACAGACTCCCCACACACATGTACATACCCCACACATACATACACATATACACACACACAAAAGGATGATTCCCAGGATGACAGAGGGAGTAAAGGATGCATGGTCTTTGGCTTCAAAGATGTCATCACTGAAGTGCCAACCCCACCAACCCATAGCCAGTCCAACTTCTGGACTTTGTGCAAGATAAGCTAAAGAATTTCCTAAGTGTCTGTGCTGTCATGAGTCAGATTCCATTTTCTCTTCATCAAAAGCATTCTGCATTATACAAAAAGGGAAGAATTCAAACTCAGATCTGTGTAATTACCATATACCTACACTTTACCAGAGTCCTCCAGTCTGAGAGGCTGTCTCTAAGGGCCAGACTGCCCTGCCTAGTTTCCAGGTAACAGCCACAGTGGCTTTGCAGTCACAGATATTCAATCCTGGCTCTGCTGCCAATGAGCTGTGTGATGATGAATAAGTTATCTCTTCCCTTTGTGCCTACCTAGAAAATGGGGACCATGATAGTGTCCACCACAAAGAGCTGTTTTCAGACAAGACACTTCCACACAGAAAGTGTTCAGTGACCCCGAGTTCACAAAGGGACCTGCATGACTTTTGGCTTCTAGATGCCTTTCCTCGGGAACCTTGTGATATGTCAAATCAATAATAAAATAAAAATATAGGCTTTTTCTTAATGTTTGTTCCTACCTGAGCTTTGGTCCTTTTGTCTTTGCTTGCTTGTTTGGTTGGTTGGTGGTTGGTTTTGGCTTTGGTTTTGGCAGTCCTGGGGATTGCAATCAAGGCAAGTACTCTATTACTGAGAACTAGCAGATCCTTTAAAGGGTGGGGCATAGTGAATGGAAGCTACATCGTTGCAAGGTGTCTTTAAGAAGGGTATCAGAATTCTCCTCGCTACCCCAGCCACCATAAAGCTATTAGTCTTCTCTATCGTAAGCTCCTCCCAGGAAGTACTGTGCTGTTACAGGCACAAAGCCACCGAGCCAAGTGACCACAGCAAACCAATCCTTTTCAGCTGATTTATATCAGGCATTTTTTTTTACAGTGTCAGAAAGATAACTAACACAATCATACTTCCTAAATTAAACTATTTTGTTTCGATATTACCATTAGCATGCAATGTTCACATATCTACAGTTAGAACATGAGCTTTTGCTTATTTTTAAATTATGTTTCCTAATATTTTGTATGTTCTTTTATAATTATTTCCTTTAATAGGTTTTTAAAACTTAAATAGATATTTTTGTATATATTAATTTTTTTCTTTTTAAAAAGATTTTGAAATTTTTTATATGTATGAATACTTGTCTGCATGCATGGATGTGCAACACCTGCATGCTTGGTGCCCTTGGAGGCCATATGAGGGTATTGAATCCACTAAAATTGGAGTTACAGGTAGTTATGAGCTGTTATGTTGGTGCTGGGAACCAGACCCAGGTCTTCTGCAAGAGCAGCAACTGCTCTTAACCTTTGAACCATCTCTCCAGATTGATTTCTTATTTTTTCATCTTAAAGATGACAAGGCAGTAAACACTTTTGCATATACATCTTAGGTTTCTGTGCATCATTTTCTCAAGAAAAAATTTCCTCGAAGTGTAATTACTGGGAGTAAGGGCATGAATTATCTTTTATGTTCTGCTAAGTAATTCTTTCCAAAAGAGGGCTGCAGTTTGCAATTGGAGATGTTATCTTAGCTACACAAGGCTGAAATTGAGTTTCTCCAAATAGTTATTTGTTTTGAAATATCACATGAACTTTTGCACTTTGGTAAAGTCAGTGTTTTTATTGTCTTGCCATGGGTTTCAAGCTCTCTAAGTTCAGTTCTTCTTTCTTGTTTCAAAAGTTCTGCTTTAAGGTAGTGAATTTTATTTTTCATAGGCCCTAAATTCTTATAACCCTGTCTGGTTTTACCTTCTTATCTCTCTTCATGAACCTGGTTGAATCTACATACCTCCCACTGCCACCAACTATGCACAAATGACTCAAAGATGCTGAGTTTTTTTTTTCATTATTTTATGTCTATGAGTATTTACTTTCATGCATATATGTGACCCATGTGTGTATTTGGTGCCCTGGGAGGCCAGAAGAGAGTATTGGCTCCACTAGAACTAGAGTTACAAGCTACCATGTGGGTGTTGAGAACCAAACTTGGGTCCTCTGCAAGAGTAGTCAGTGCTCTTAACTGCTTAGCCATCTCTCCAGTTCCAAGGATGCTGTTTTAAATGGATGATGAAGCTCAGTTTCCTAGTTCCCTGTGGGAAGGGCATTGCTGTTGGGGAGAAAAGTGAAGCAGTCACTCTATCTGGGTGAAGTAACACTGGTTTCCAGGTCCTTGGAAGCCCACAGACTTCATGGATATCTTGGGCATGAGCCAGTGAATAATTAAGAAAAATATACCTGTGGAAAGTTTCATGGAGAGTCCTCCTCAGTCTCTCATCTAGCAAAAACATCTGCCCTCCTTTTCCTGTAGAGTAGGGAAAGTGGTTGAGCTATACCAGGATACATCCCTTAGAGGTGGAGAAAGCCCAAACATTTTTCTCTGGTGCTAAATATACCTGATTCAAAGGCAGAGACCCCCAAGTAATGGGCAAGGTGGTTAACATAGCCTTCAGTGCTCCTAACAGGACTTGGTTTCTCTTCTGGTGAGGCCTTTCTACCTTTTCCCTTCTTATGCTTCTAACATGGCCCTTACTGAGATCTAGATGAAGACACTAAAACATAAGGCACTATGCTCAGTTCTGGGTTCCAATGGCATGAAATATGCTTATATCCATCTTTTTCATCCCAATTGCTACAGCATTGAAAATACAACACTGAAACATTCTGATAGAATCCCAAAAGTCTGTCTAGAAACCATAATGGAATTAAAAACTCCAAGTTAAGAAACAGTAAGTTCAAGAGCCTAGAAACATTTTAAGTAAAATCCCAAATAGTTAAATATGTTAAACTTTGAGGACAACATTTTTTTTTCCAAATAGTCAACTCTTAATAGCATGAAAGCCACCATAGACAATAGGTAAACAAATAATTATTGACATTTTATTAACAACAACAGACATTATATTGGGTCCAAAGGCCATATAGTGCCACTCCCTGATCTAGTATGTGAAAATATAATGAGAAAACTTCTTTACCTCGGCTTCTGTTCTTCCTACCTTTAGTTCATGTTTGGTTCATGTTGACACTGACTGTTTTTATGTTGCAGGAGGATTTATCAGGAGGATAGGTATTCTTCCAAACATGTAAGATGTTTTTGGAACTTAAGCCATTGTTTCTGCTAAATATGATCCAAGACTACATTGTTTTGGTGATATAGGCAAGAACTGATTAAGAAAATAAAAACTGGACCACAGCAGGCAATACAAATCAATTTTCACAAACCTTTGAAGACCAGTTGAATCCAGGCTCTTTGAAATATGGGTAGACTCTTCTTTGAGTGGTTTCTCTGGATATCAATGAAAGAGGTAAAGGCCAGAACATCTGATTACCAGAGGGTATGCTATGCCTGGAACTGATTATTGATGCTGCCAATGTTTATCTGTGGAACTTCGCTTGAGCAAGCTGCTTAATTTCTCTGAGACCCAATTTCCCCTTCTATAAAGTAAGAGATTTGAATTAGATGAGTTGGATTAGATGAGTTCTAGATCTGCTGGTGTTTTGGAGACTTTAACAGCTTGTGTCAACCAATCTATGCTGAAAACTTTCCACAGTGTCAGAGCAGTTAAAGAGGATAGCCTCCTGTGGAGTGCAGATATATACATGGTGCTCTTTCACTTTGACTTCTCTAAAAACCCATGTCATCTCACCTATCTTAGAAGCAACCATGATTAAGAAAATTCCCTGGATTAACTGCCAATTATAATCCCAGACAATGAAAATGGGGAAAGGAGGTGCTCTACTGACCAGAAGGGGTGCGTTTGAGCTGGGCCCTGAGAGTTGGACAGATTTCCATAACCATGATAGGATTTTTGTGTTAGAAGTGCTCACTAACAAAAGTAATTCAAATGGAAAAATATGGTAGTTGTGTGAGTCAGAAAACCAACCAACAGAAGATAATAGCTATATGATAGGTAGGTAGATAGATAGATGATAACTAGATAGATGTTAGAGATAGATAGATGATAGATAGATAGATAGATAGATAGATAGATAGATGATAGATATATAGATAGATGATAGATACATAGATAGATGATATAGAGATAGACAGATGATAAACAGATAGATAGATGATAGATAGATAGATAGATGATAGATGATATATAGATGATATATAGATGATAGATAGATAGATAGGTGATAGATAGATAGATAGATGATAGATAGATAGATGATAGATAGATAGATAGAGAGAGAGATGATAGACAAATTTATTTGAAAAAAATCTATCACAGAAATTCCCTAACCAATTCACAGAGACCAAGAAGTCCTATGGTCTGCTCTTAGAAGGTGGAGAGCCAATAAGGCAGAAGGCCCGAGAAACAAGCAGGGGTGGAGAAGATCAGGAACCTGCAAGTCCTGGCCTAGGTCCCAAGGATGGAAGTCTGAGCTCAAGCAGAAAGAGACATTTGGCCCTTCCTCTACCTTTTTGTTCTACCCAGGGCTTACACAAATTGAATAATGCCCACCCATCTCCTCTGCTCTCTCCATTAATTCGAATGGTAATCTCCTCCAGAATATCATCACAGTCCATCCAAGTACATTTTTTAACCAACTCTCTCAGCATTCTCTATCGCAGTCAAATTTAAAACTAAAGATCATATTGAGAGATTGAAAGCATCATTGCAGAGACATATTTCAAAGTAATGGCATCTCATGAATGGATACTTAGGTTGGATCCTGTTTTTCTTTGTAGCAATCTCCAGTGATTCATCACAGTACTCATTATGACAAATATACAATGAAGAGTTTATCATTTGATCGTTGTTATAACTTTCAACACAGCATTTTGTTTAGAACTTTCACTTCATTGGTCCTTCTGTGAATTAAAATTAGGTCAGGTTAAAACGGAAGAATGATGACCACAGCAATAACAACAGCTCCATGTACCCCCAGAAGTCATATTGTGAGGTACATCAATACAGATGTCAGTCTACCATTAAACATAATCTAAGCAATTTAGTTTCCATAAGACATCACCACACACATGAAATGGATGTTGTCAGGTTGAACGTTTTCTTGACTGTATTTAATTGGCGAATGCTTTCATGGCAGTGTAATAGATATGTATATAGAATATACGTCTCTCTTTCCTATTTGTACATTTTTAAAAATATTTTATTTATTATTTTTGTGTATATGTGTGTATTGCCTGCATGTAGGTAAGTGCACCCATGTCGTTTAATTCCCACAGAGGACAGAAGAGGCTGTTGGATCCCCTGGGACTGGAGTTACAGACAGTTTTTAGCTGCCACATGGGTGCTGGGATTCGAACCCCGGTCTTCAAGAACCAGTGTTCTTAACCTTTGATCCATCTCTCCAGCACCCTATAAAACCTATTTTTTTAAAAAATAGGTAATTTCATGACTCTCATGCAGATGACGATAAAGTTTTAAAGACTTTAGTATTTACTATGAATGAGGGCATTGGGAAGATGTCGCCAACAGGTCAAAGGAGAACTCAAAAAACAATTTGTTGGATAAGAATTTGGAAATAAAAAGCAAAACTCTCCTTAATTCTACAGTGTGAAAAAAGTCAGTTGAATCTCCATTGGGCTTAATCTATTTATATGTCCTAAACAATACTGCTCGTTGCTATCAGTTCTCTATAATTCACAGGGCTAAAAAAAAATCTCTATGTTAGCGATAACACAATCCTCCATATTGTTGGAAACCACAACCCTGGAGAGATCCTATTAATAATGCAATTTTTCCTGTACAAATGTTTCCCTGAAGCGTAACTATGATATACTCTGCACTGTTCTCAAACTCATTCATCTAAAAAGTGTATTAAACTTGAAATAAATATACAAATTTATTCAAATGTGTATCAAATACAGAAGAGGAGTCTCTGAACAATCAGAATGAGTCTCCTCCAAAAGCACAGGACAGAGGCCTGTGTGCAAATGAACGAGGACAAAAAGTGCCAGAGGTCAGAATGTTTACAGACCGTAGCAGGGACAGAAATGGTGAGAAACTTTCAGCAAGTGCTTTTGTGCCTTTAATTATTCTGAATGTACTGCTCCTTTAAGCTTCTTAGCTCTATGTGTTGGGTCCAACTGCTAGTTCCATTTTACAGGTAAATAAACTAAGTCTCAGAAGAAGTAAAGAAATGGCTGCAAGAGCCCACACCACATGTCATAAGTAGTAGAGTACACATATGGACTTGATATGATTCTAGGGGCTGTGCTCCAGCCTCTATGCTGTCAAATCTTCCCACCAAGGGCAGAGGTCTTAATCTTACCTTCAGAGGAGTGGGAGCGGGAAAGTGAAGGGACAACTGAGCTGAAGCTTAGAGCATGACTTGGAAAGAGGCACATGAGCCAGTGGAACAAGACCTGCATTTCCATAGAGAAGTCAAGTCATGGAGCACTTCTCGGGCCAAATTTAAAATGTTATGTCAGTTTTGCCTTTTACGTAGATAAAAATGGACTAGAGTCTATGATAATCACTAATGAACTATGGGTATAGGGAAGGCAAGAAATAAGCAACATTTAAGAGGTAAAGGAGGTACACACACCACCACCACCACCACCGCCACCACCATCATCATCATGTAAGAAGTAGAGCTGAAAGAACTCAGAATTCTGCTGTCAGAAACTAATAATATTAAATAGGTTAAGCTACTGAGAAGTCAAAATATTCACTTAAGTAGGAAAAAAATTAAGAAGAAAAGATTGGAGGAACAGTTAGCTTAGTCGATGACTTGTTGAGTTTGAAGTGTAAATACCTATAAGAAAGTTAGATTCCGGGGCTGGAGAGATGGTTCAGTGGTTAAGAACACTGATTGTTCTTGCAGAAGAAGCCATCTTTCCAGCCCCCCTATTTGTACATTTTTATATAACACTATAATAAAAATAATTTAAGTATGGCCTTGGGATCTGTCAGAATTTTTCAAAGGTATTCCTTACTAACGTTTGCCAAACATCACATTAAACGAACTTCAAGTTTATTTCTTCACCTATCAGATGAAGATGATAATTGTTTATTTTGCAGGGCTATTAAGAAGAAGAAATGAGGTAACAGTTGAAAGAGGTCTGGAAAACCTAAGTGTTACATAAAATCAAGGAAGTAAAACAGTATCATAAAATACACATGAGTTAAAAACAAAACAGCTGCCCAGCTTCTGCCTCACAGCCAACACACTCTAGGCTCTTGGCAGAACTGTGTTTACAGGTAAAGAGCAGTGACTCATGGCCTAGATGCGTTCCTTGGGGATTCCTATACGTGGAGCAGAACTGGGCCTGCCTGATTGCATCACTGTCTCTGTAAACACACAGACACAAATTTACTCACGGCTTCTCTCAGCTATTTGGAACAAAACTCAGCCCGAGGCAAACGCAGCTGCTAACTCATGAAGCTGGAACTTTGCAGAACTGCTTAAGAGGAGCTGATGACAGAATGCATCTTGAAACCTAGGCTGGAAGGCTTTGACAAAGGCAGGTGGGCAAGATTATCTATAGCACATTGTTTCACATCAAAAGGCCCAAATGGTTTGCATTTCATAAAGCAGCACATCCCAGTCTCAGCTCAGGGAGGTGGCTGCATGCAGGACCTGTAAGGTAGACTTCATCCAGCTCATAGCACAGCCAGCCGTGATGAGGGTCAGGATCTGCGTGAAGCTGCTTGCTAATTCCTAGGCATGGGTATGCACTGAAGTGAGAGGGGCATGCAACAAACGGAAATAAGTTCAGAGATGCACAGTTTAGCAATTGCAGGAATTTAATTCTTTAACCTCTGGCAGTAACTTTGCAAACTCTTTACTCAAGGCATGTAGATTCAGATCTCATAGGTGTCCAGAGGATGCCTGGGTACTGAAGCTTGTGCAGATGTAACATTTCAATTGCAAGTGATATTTTCACTGTTGATAAAAGGCTTTTATAACCGCTAAGAATCTGAATTTCATGATAAGGTTGAATTTTCATCTTTAACCTGAAATAGATGCCTGTTATCTTCTGTATTAAATGTTTTTTCAAAGTCATTGAGCAAAATATGTCTTTATAATTACTATTTCCTTCAATCTTCTCAAAATGTGGGACAAATGGTTCTCACTGATGCAATCTCTCCAGCCAATGCACTTTCCCAGTTCAGTGCCAGTGAGACTTTAAGCAACTGGACATTCATGTTTCTTGCTCTTTGCCTGCTGGTTGGAGAATGCTCTGACTTCACAACCCCCTCATCTTACCTAATTTCCTGGACCATTTCCAGTACCAGTTGTCATAGGTTAGTGGTGATTCTGGAGTCTCCAGACACAAACTCTAACCTGGAGTCTGGCATACAGGATGTTTATCAGGAATCCACAGCTGTAGAGGAGAGGGAAAGGAGGTAGAACTGACCCCAGAGAGAAATCAAACCAGTGTATGCATAACAAATCTTAACCAGCCCCATGAGGAGCTATGGAGGGCAATTATTCCATGAGGAGCTGAAATAGGCCTTTCGTCCACTTCCATCAGTCACACGGATACAGGCTATCCTCAGAAGAGGCTGCAATCTGAAATCAAGGCAAACCACGAAGGCTTTGACAGCTTGAAGGTATATACTGACAACTAAGGCAACAAGCAAGATGTTCCTTGAGGAAGGGGTTGTCTTGTGCTGTTTTGTGTATGTTTTGTGCTGCCATAACAGAATATCACATATTGAGTAACTAACAAACAGTATTTTGGCTCACTGTTCTAGGAACTAGGAAGTCTAAGGTGGAGAACGTGCTGGATAGCTTCAGTTGTCACCTCAAAACACCTGGGAAGTGGGAAGCTCAACTGGGGAATTTCCTCTAACTGACTGACCTGTGGGCATGTCCTTGAAGAATTTTCTTGATTGTTAAGTGAGGTGGGAGAGCCCAGCCCACTTGTGGGTGGTGCCACCCTTGAACAGGTAGTCCTGCGTTGTATGAGAAAGCAGGCTGAGCATGGGCCAGAGGAGCAGGTCAGTAAGCAGCTTTCCTCCTTGATCTGCTTCAGTTCCTGCCTCCAGGTTCCTGCCCTGCTTGAGTTCCTGATTTGGTTTCCCTCAGTGATAGACTGTCATTTGGAAGAGTAAGATGAAATAAACTCTTTCCTCCCCAAGTTGGTTTTGGTCAGTGTTTTGTCACAGCAATAGAGAAGCAAACCAGAACAGAGAGGATGCATCTAAAGAGCTCCTTCCTGCTTTGTCATAACATTGCAAAAGATATCCCTTGGTGACAGAGAGCAAGAAGAGGGCAAATTTGCACGTCAGGATCCCAGTCCAATGGCAGCAAACCCACTCCTGAGGTGAGATGATGGTATTGATCTATTTATGAGCGCTGAGCCCTCATGACCTAAATCCCCTCTCAAAGCTCCCATCTCTCAAAGTTGTGTTCATGGATTATGTTTCTACCACATGAACTTTGGGGTGGGGGCACATTCAAACCATAGCAAAGCTGATGTCTAGGAAATATATTTCTTATGCACCCACGGTCCACCCACTGCACTGTTCAGATCCCCCTCTTTGTATGCATTTGGGCTAAACCCTCCTCCTTTTAGAGACCGTCTTTTCCTAGGAAACTCAAAGCAACTTCAGTGGGATGAATTGCTGCTTCTGGCACTGCGCTTGTTACCAAAGACACGGTCAATATGTAGTATGTCTCTATTCTGCTCATTCTTCCTTGATTCTTATCTTAAGCCACCACATCTGCCAGCCACATAGGCTACCCTAGTACCATAATGCAGAGACCCCTTTCTGAGGAACTTGAGTCCATAGCCAATGACCTTCTCAAGGCCAGGGTTGCAGTGCTTTTCCATTTACTGTCACAATTGAGCAAGGGAATATGAAGAGGTACCCAAGAGTATCACATGAAGGTCGCAGATACTCCCCTCTGCTGCCAATGTATAACTTTTTCTTCTTTCCCACTTTTTCTTGTTGATCAGTATGAATTTCTCCTGCCATGATGATGAACCTTACACAGCTAGTCCCTGCATGCAAGGAGCCCAGAGCACCCAGTTGGTAGCCATAGCTTTATATTTAATGGGATTCTTTTTATGAATCCTGGAGAATGGAGTCCATCTTTGGGAAAGCTGCCATCTTTGAACTGACCCTACAGTTCTGCCAACAACACACCATCCAAATAATCTATCAGAAAAGCGGGTCCCTGTTATATTCTGTAGGATCCCATACTGTTGTTTAAAACTGTAAGGCTCAGACTGCGGGACTGGCTGAGACCCTGTGGTGAAGAAAACTAAAACCTAAGTTTGAAATATATTATTTCTATTAGACTAAATATTTTGTTCTTCCAGTTGGAGCCCAAAGTAACAATTGCTGCCAAGTGGGTAGTTCAGTACTGACTAGTTGACTTGGTCTCTGTTACTAACAAGCTAAAATTTGGAGGCAACAGAAGTTAAATGAGATTTAGGAAATGGAAGTCCATTCTGCTGGGACAATGACTAGCCTCCATGTCTTCCAACATTACTGCATTCATGCATCCATCAAGGTGTCACTGGGAGGTCTGAAAGGTCTTCATACTTCATGCCTACACCTTCTCCCCAGTAAGCTAATATTTCTCTTTCTAACACTGGCCAGCCATCTAGCCCATTCAACAGAGCTTAGACGTATATCTATCTTCTAACCCTAAGTAATTTCTCCTTCTACATGAGGTGGATGGCCAGGAGCATCACCTGGTGCTCTGCCCATTGAGAAGATTTTCCCCAAGCCCTGGTCTTTTTTTTTGAAACAGGGTCTCCTTGTAACCCCAGCTCTCCTGGAACTATGTAGACCAGGCTGGCCTCGAACTCACAGAGATCCGCCTGCCTCTGCCTCCCAAGTGCTGGGATTAAAGTCATGTGCCACCACATCCCGCAGCCCTGGTCATTTTCACAGGCTACCACTAAGTGAGGAGTTTGAAATGTCAGTGCCATCGTTTTCAGTTGTCACCTATATACACACCTATTAACAAAGTTCAGGAAGTTCCTTCTTTTACAACTGATGGTGAGGGATCTCCTATAAGATTTGGGTTAATACCTTTAAAATATGTGAAATTATACACGATAAACTCAGAGCTAAGTACATAGTCATAAATCTCTCCCCTGCCTGCCTTTAGCTTGGATCTGTGTTTATAAGGTGTTATGGAAGACCTCTCTGCTCCATATCTCCAAGGGTGGCATGAGAGTTAATGTCCTGGTCTGCAAAGTGTTTGTGGCCTGGAAAAGAAAAATCCCAAAGAGTTATCATCATTAAAGAAAGAGTTGGAAAAGCATGAGACTTTAAACAAGGGATATATGAACTTCTCAAAGAGAAAGTATAGGAATGACTTTTATAAAATGGACATAATCTGGACTAACGACTTTCAATTACCTTCAGCAAAACCATGTGCTTTTGTGTCTTGTGACCTGGGCAACTTGATCTTGTTTCCTAGGCAATCTCAATTTGGTACTCCACCCCAAAAGATAATGAATAAATTTGAGTTTGATTGAGAATTAACATATCAAAGCGCTGCAAGACAGCCCACCCATCTTCACTACACACAGTGGAGATTGGGAAGGACACATGATCTTGGGTGAATGAGATATTCTACAACTAGGGGTGAAAAGACTGGACGGTCTAATGGGGAGGGCGAGGAGGGAGGATAAGACAGGGAGAGAAAGAGGAGAGATAAATAATACCTAGTTAGTGTAAAAAACTGAGGGAATTGCATTAGTTCAAAACCCTACTAAAAATTCACATATGCAATATCCCTACACGAGTCTGTGAATATAGCTGAAGACTACATAACAAGAAACAGTGCCAGACAGGAGAAACCTTCCTTTGAGTTGTTGGCCAGGGTGATCCAAGAGACTCCCAAAATTACAAAGGCTATTGCCACAGTCCTTGACTGCCTCCCAGAACTTGAAGGTAAGACCCTATTGCTAAAGACATGACATACTTTGGACACAGGATTTGGAGCAACAGAGCTAGGGCAGACCTAGAATCTACCTCCTCTGAAGGCTAGCTCTCATAACTTTGGAGAGCACTACACAAGCTGCTAAGGGAGAACATCAATCAATGTTCTAACCTCTGCTTCAAGGCCTAAAAAACCAGATCAATGACCAATATAGCAAACAACATTGGTGCAATAGGGGCACTTTTATCTTGGGGGTAATCAATAGCTACCTAATTGGATTTAAAGCCCACTCTATGGGAGGAAACTCATGTGTTGGACTATAAACCTAGCCAAATACACATAGCTGGAGAAGTCATAGATCTTGTAGAGAACTCCAAGGCTATCACATCTCTAGACAAATGTAATTTCTTACTATGCGCAAAATATGGATCCTTAAATTTATAGACAAGTATCCTAGTCACCACCCATCAAAGAAGCTTCTTTTTCAAGAGACAAAGGTAATCACAGAGTTCCACAACTGGTCACACACAGAGATTGCCTATGAACTTCCCAAGTCTAAGTGACACATGTAGGAAGCAACCTCTATACCTAAGGCTCACAGGACGTAGAACAAGGGATGAAGAGAACATTAATGCATCTTTCAGCTCTCATCAATGAAGCCCCCTCATGCAACAGAGGGCCAGGAACACAAAAGGTCACAGATGGCCAAAACACAGAGAATAAGAGTCTGTAGAGTGTGGATCCTTGGACAGGACTCCTATAATAAAGTCCACCCACTCAGGGCTCAGGACCATTGCAGAAGAGGGGGTGGAAAAATTGTAAGAGTCAGGGAGGAGGTACAGGACCATACAGAAATAGTCCTACAGGTGCCTGGGATCCTTCTGATATAAACCTACAGCAACGGTGTCAGAATGCATAAGACCCATGCAAACTTAAGCAGACAAAAACCCATCACAGAACTGTGGAAATGAGCAGCAGGCCCCAATCTTGGTCAAAGAATTATTGGCAGCTGATTACTGCTGGGTGAGGAAGAGCTGATCTTAAAAGAAAGGACTCTAGATAGGCTGACTAAACCCTAGGGGATGAACTTGGACTGAGGGGCATCTGGGGACACTAACTTTACATGATACACCTTAACACAAATGAGAGAATATATGAAGTCCAATGGGGGGTGCTATGGGATGGTGTCAAAGGGGGGCTATGGTACGGTGCCAAAGGGGAAGGAGTATAAAGATGATATTATGTATGGTGATTTAAGATAAAGGTGGAGATAAACTTGTACTTTCCCAATGAAGCTGGAGAAACCATTTTGAATAAAATCATGAGTGGTACCTGACTTGAGGACACAGTTCCAGACCCAGAGTTCCTGGCACATTTTCCAACAGTACCATTCCAGGAGACAGCTGGCTCCAAAAGAGGTCTGGGAGAATGAATGTTCTGAGTTTGAGCCCACTCTTAAAAACTAAATTTAAGAGTGAGGTTTTTTATTCCGGTAATTGCAGTGTTGGCATAGTAACACTACAAGAAAGAGGGAAAAGTCAAGCAGGATGTTGAGGATATGCCCAGACTGTGCCCTGGCAGATATCTGTAACAATATTCAGTTAGGCATTAAATGCCCAACTTATGGTGCACAGCACCTGCCTTGGCATATACTAGTCTGTTTGCTACTGACTGAATGTTCAGTCTTTGTGTGTATGTCTGTGCATATGTACATATGTGTGTATGTGTGTGAGTACATATATGCATATGTGTATAAGTATATATCTATATGTATGTATGTGTTTCTGTAAGTGTATGTGTGTGTGTATGTGTGTGTTTGGAGAAAAAATGAATTTTTTCTGAATATTTATTTCTCTTTCCCATATTTGAAGGTCTATCCCACTCAAATTCCTAAAAGGATATAATCACCACCAACTGAGAGGACTGTCTTCACTGCTGCCCATAAAACAGTGTGTGGAGTTCTCTCAGAAGCAAGGAGTTACAATATATGGGCTTTTGAGGAGTGCTGTGTCCAAAAGGCCATATGTTAACAGGCTTGTTCCCCAGCATAGCACCTTTGGGAAGTGGTAAGACTTCAAGTAGGTGGAGCCTAGCGGAAGATCTTTCAGGTATTGGGGGCATAATATAATTCCAGAAGGGGATTATGGAACCCCAGTCTCTTTTTCATCCTCTCTTTTTACATCCAAGCCATGAATTGAGAAACTTTACTCTACCTGTTCTTCTCTATGATGCACTGCCTTACCACATGCCTGAAAGTCACAGGGCCAACTAAAGACTGAAACTTCCAAAACCTTTCACCTTTATACACTAATTATCTATTATTCATTACAGTAAAAGAAAGCTTGAAATAAGCCAGCATTAAAAAGTGAAATGCCTGCCAATGGTTAGGCTAGTATTTCTCACATACTGATGAACTCAGGAACCATCTGAGATCTTGTTAAGATGTAGACTCTGAGCCAGGCCCAATGGTGCAGGCAAATTATCCCAGTAACTCAGGAAGCTGAGGCAGGGGCACTCAAGTGCACAGTTAGTGAGACTCTGTCTCCAAAATAATTTTTTAAAGTAAAAGAATGCTAGAGCTATGACTCTGGTAGAATGCTAGTGTGTGAAAAACTCTAAATTCAGTCTACAGTCCTGGGGGAGGGGACAATGCAGATACTTACCCAGTAGGTCTGGGTGGGACCTGAGATGCTATCTTTCTTTTTATGTTATTAGTATATATTCATTATGCATAATAATAGGCTTCATTCTGACATTTTCATACTTGTATGTGATGTAGTTTGATCATATTTACTCTCTCTTGTCTCCAATTCCTTCCTACTGATTCCCTTCCTCTTCTAAATTGTCCCCCTACTACTTTCATGGTGGGGGGGGAGTGTGTGTCCCAATGAATTTCATTAAGATTACCTACAGGGACATGGATGAGGATTTGTTTACAAGAGCATGTGCATCTTACTAGTGATTATATCGGTAGCCACTTCTACCCACTGAAGAGGATGCCTCTCCCTCTCCTAATAGCCATTAACTGTATAAATCTTCAAGGATGAGTGAGGCTTTATGATCCTCCCTCCCATTCCATGGCAGGCTGTTGATGGGTCCAATCTTATGGAGCTCTTGTGCAGGTAATCACAGATGCTGTGCTCAAGAGTATCATGGCTGTGTCATGCCTAGAAGCCAGCATTCCATACCACTCCCATTTTCTTCTGCCTCTTACATTCTTTCTGTCCTTTTTTGCACAATTCTCCCTGGGCCTTGGAGGGGGCAATTTAAATGACCCATTTATGACAGAGGACCCATTTATTCTTTGAACTTTATCCAGTTGTGAGTCTCTGCAGTTCACACTGACCACTGTGAACTTTGGGCATAAATGGAGTTGTTTAGAAAGCAATTAATGAGACATCATGTTTATCTATCAAAGCAATAGCAATAGATTCCCCACTGGGACCTATGAGCTCCCCAGCCACAGGCTTTTAACTGGGTTTACAATACCAGACATGAATTCCTTCCTGTCAAGTGGGCATCAAACCCAATTAGAAAGCGTCTGATTACCTCCTGTGGTGGTTTAAATGAGAAGTGCCCCCCCAATAGGTTCAAGTATTTGAACACTTGTTCAGCTGTTGGTGCTGTTTGGGGAGGGTCATGGAACTTTTAGGAGGTATGGCCATGCTGGAAAAAGTATGTCACTGGGGAGCAAGCTTTGAGAGTTCATAGCCTCATCCCACTTTCTTTCTCCCTCCCTCTCTCTCTCTACTTCCTATGAGTGATTAAAGATGTGTACTTTCTGCTCTGGCTGTCTCCTGCCATGCCTCCTCTACCCTGATGGACTCTTATTCCTCTAGAACCATAAGTCAAACAAGCTCTTCCTTCTGTAAGTTGCCTTGGTCATGGTGTTTTATCACAGCAACAGAAAAGTAACTAATACACCTTCCATAACAGACTTGCTACTTTTGGACCAATAGGCTCACCTTGCCTGGAAGGTCAGTATTGTTGTACCCATGGTCCACAGTTAGGTAAGACTATCAATGACAATACTTTCCCATCAGCCTGCATAGCACCTTCCAGAACTATGAGATCTAGACAGTGGGGGAAAGTATCCATTTCCAACTTAATTTCTCTGTGTCCTGTGATCAAATTATTTGATGTCTTCACCAATAGGTTCTTACCACCCAATTCTGGTGGGCAACCAACAGCAATGGCAATTGCCTGTATTGTTTGGGGGGCTCATTGGCTTTCCTGACCAACATCTCACAGGAAAATAGCACATCGTTGCACTGAGATTTTCATTTAATAATCTTTTGGGCTTTGAAGAGCAGATTTATCCAACCATAGAGAGTACCTCCTTTCAAACTCTTATCTATTTTATTTTCTCATTAGCTTATCAAGTGTCAGATTTCCTTATAGCTTTTTCATACAAACTTGGTTTTGGTTGACTCTATCCCTATTCCCCCTTCCACAACTCCCTGTCCCCCACCCCAACACCCACTTAAACCTTTCTACTCCTGTATCCCCCTTCCATTTTTGTGTTACATGAGTTCTAGCATACACACACACGCACACCTTAAAGAAAATTTTTGTCTCTCTCATGGGCCCCTTTCTAGTATCCTGAACTCTACATAAACTCACTCCCACATAAATGCATATATATAAAAGAAGCTACAATCCTCACACGAGAAAGAACATGCAGGGTTTGCTTTTCTGAACCTGAGTTATCTCTCTTAATAAAATATTTTCCACTTTCATCAACTTTCATGCAAATTTCATAGTTTTATTTTCCCTTATAATTGATAAAATTCCATTATGTGTGTGTACCACCTTTTCATTATCTTTTCATCAGTTAATAGACATCCAGGCTGATTCCATCTCCTTGCTATTACGAACAGAGAAACAATAAACACGGATATGGAAGTGTCTCTGGAGGAAGTCATAAAGTCCATTGAGCACATGTCTGGGAGTGGAACAGCTGGGCAATATGGAGTTCTATTTTCAATTTTTGAGAAACTTCCACAATGATTTCCGTAGTGACTACACCAGCTTTATACTCCTACCAACAGCGGATCGCTCTTTCCCTTTCTCCACACTCCTTCCAGCATTTGTTGTCCTTTGTTTCCTTGAAGATGGCCATTCTAAATAACATGAGGTAGACTCTCAAAGGCCTTTTAATTTCCATTTCCTTTATGGCTAATGATGTTGAATAATTTTTTAAAATATTTATTGGCTATTTATATTTCTTTTTTCTCTTTGAGTTGCTAAAGCACAGTTTTTATTGGATTGTTTGTTTCCTTGTTTGTTTGAGTTCTTTATATATTCTAGATATTAATCCCCTGTGAAATGATGAGCTAGAGACTGAGGGGAGAGGGAGTCCTGTAAGCTGGGGTGGCCAGGAAAGCCTTCTGGAACCGGCGACAGTAGAGCACACACTGAAATATGGGCAAGGTGCTCAATCCTCAGAGAAGAAATAGGAAAATACTTGAAAAAGTAACACCTTGAACAGACAGACTGTCAAAGGAGGAAACAAGGAGGCCAGTCTGGAGCAGTTGATGAACCTGGCTCCTCTGCAAAGCACTAGGTTGTGAGAAAGGGAGATGTTGAGAAAGGACAGTTGGTTCCAGAAGAGAGATAGCCTGGAAGACTTGTGGTGACTTGGTCCCATTGATAAAGGGAAGTCATGGAGGGTACTTATTGATAGTGCTGTCATTAGCAAGAAGAAAGCCAAAGGAACACGTATGGGTTGAGCAGAGCAACTTCAAGCAGTGGGGCAGGGGATAAGACCCACCAGTGAAGAAGAGAGTGGTGGAGAAATACAGACCTTTGAGAGACATGTGGCTGTGGACAGGGCAGCCCGAGTGGAAAGGGCTGAAGTCTGCATCACAGAGAGCCCTTCTTCACTAAGGAGGCATCTTTTAAAAACCAGAACTCAAAGATTCCAAAAGGCAGCATGAGAAAGGAAACAGATATGCCTTAGACCTCTGTTGAGTTGGACCCTCATACATAAGGCTAAGGGTTGCTTGGAGCAATGTATTTCACACTCTTTGCTTTCTGGATGGGGAGCCGCCTGTTGGAAGGCAAAAACAGCAGCAAGGAAGAGTGAGGGATGTTCCAGGCCAATGTTCACAACGATGTGGACCAAACACATTTGTATGTTTTCTAATCCAGAAAAAAAAGTAGCTTCTTTCCAAAGAAAGAAGTAGACGGTGCCTAGAGGAAGGAAGGGGCCCCTTTCACACTTTCTTTATTGAATTAGAGTTTAAGCACAGCCTAAGTAAACAACCCCCCAGATCCACCCCTCCCAGGTCTGCCTTGGTCAAGAAGGCTACAGACCAAGCTAAGCTGCCCAGTACTGTGGTACTGTGTGCCACACATCTGGAAACATGACTGTTGAACTGCGGTCCTGCAGTTAGTGAAATGTTTATACATCTGCAACCTTTGACAACAACCCTAGCTTCAGATATTCTGTACAGCCTCCCCACAAACAAATATTTGCCCGAGTTATGAATTTGCATTTATAATATGCCAGCTGTGATTGGTGGCCCAGCTGTCCCCAGCTTCAATAGTTAGCCTTGAAAAGGATCCTTGTAAGGACTCACAGTGTGCCCTCCGGGAGCTTCCAGGATGGGCATCACTAGCTTAACTTTGTGAGGATGCCACTTTTTTGCAAAGCCCTAAGCAGTGACTTCTTCAAAAACACATTGCATTTATGAGACCCCAGTAGTTATTGGGCCCCCATGCACATCTTGGAGCATTTTGTGGCACTTTTCCACTTGGTTTTGATCTTTTTTTTAATTCCCACACATAGCCTGCTGTGTCCCGGCATGGGACTAAGAAAGGCTGTAAGAGTGTGTCTGAGCCAAGTAACAGCATGCAAAACCTTCTTTGCTGCAAAATCAAGGTTCAAATGTTCAAATCTCAGCAGGATGGACAGCCACTCAGCCTCCACAGCTTGGAAAAGGAGAACTGGAAAGATTTGCTATTTGGGCATCTAACTAGCTAAAGACACTCCCATTGTACAATTCAACCAGGATACCTTAAAGGGTGATGCTGTTGCCCATGTCTTTATCAAGACAGCCCTGCAGTAAAATTTCAGACACAGATGCAAATTAGTTTACCCAATTGTCCACTTTACTTAAGAATTATGTACTTACCTCTTCTCTTTTCACCATCTGTCTACTATTTAACTTTCTTTTGAAATACATGCCAGAATTTTACACGTTTAAGATCTGTCTGTCTTACGGCTTGTTCACAAGGAAAAATAATAAGAATAGAATAAAATGGCTAATAATTCTTCCTTAGGCAGAGCTCAAAGTCTCACTCTCCAAGCTGTTTACATTGGCTGTGCTTTTATCATCCTTGACAGCTCACAGTTGCTTGGTAACCTCCTTGTCAGGGATTCAAGCTTTTTTCGGATTGCCTTGTAAGAACATAGTACTTTGGGTACCTTGTATCCTTGTATCTCTTCCCTTCCAGATGTCATGAGAAATAAGTTCATAAAAGGCCATCCCCAAGAAATATACTCTCATTTATAAGTACAAAATCTGGCTAACAAGCCAACTAAGCTAAAAGGTATGTAATGACTGGTATTGAACTTAGAACAAGCCTTAGTATGAATCAGGACTTTGCAAGGGTACAAAGACCCAGACCCTTTCCCATCGAAACAGCCAGATATGCTGTATTCTTTATCAGTGTTAGAGATCCACTATAATCACTTACTACATATGTGTAAGTGTTCCCATACATGTATGCAACCCACACAATAGATAGATAAAGAAAGAAGAAAGAAGAAAAGAAAGAAAGAAAGAAAGAAAGAAAGAAAGAAAGAAAGAAAGAAAGAAAGAAAGAAAGAAAGGTAGAATGTCCTAGATTATCCCAGTAGGCCTAATGCAACCACAAAAGTCTTTGAAAGTGGAAGCGAGGCAACGTGCTACCACAGGAGAACTCCACTCACTGTCAGTAGGTCAGAAGATGGAGGAAAAGTCCTCCAGCCAAGTCATATAGATGAACTCCAAAAGCTGGACAGACAGAAGACAGAGTTCTCCTCTTCCACCACCCCCCAGCCTCCAGGAGGGAACACCCCTAACAGACACTTGGTAACAGCCAAAGGAGATCTTTGTTAGACTTCTACACAAAAGAAAAGCTTATTCTACTTCTCTGTTCGATAAACCACTAAGTTCATGTGATATGTTGCACGAGCAGTAGGAAATTAATACCTATCTTGGCACACACCTTGGTGATTTTTAACATCCACACAGAACAGGCAAGTCTCCTCCATGCGCTTACTTTCTATTACATGGACTGTACTCACTTCCTACCAAATAGACTGAGCAGACCATGATGACCATGCCCGTGCTGCCAGTGAAGACCAGCCTGTGGAGCCTCACTTTGATGATCGCAAAGTGAGAGCGGAGCTGGATTTGTGCATTGGGAATACATTTCTCTCACCTACAAGTATGGGAAAGCAGAATTAACTTTGGATGGAGATCTGGTTCCAAGATACTGTATGTGAGCATTTTCTCACAAATATCTGACTGCCTGTGATCACCTGTTTGTCACCCACCTGGGCTGCTCTAGTGGCACTGTGTTTTCACCAGCTATAGCATATGATTCAACATATGTAAACTCATCACCTACAACAGAGGAGAGACTGACTCCTTTGTGATTTAGCTGGATCCCAGCAAAGTGTTTAAGAGCAAGGACAAATTCTTAATTCCTAAAAAGGGAGGGAGTACACAACCTATAAATAGCCAGAAAGGACTTTCCAGCCTTCCACCTTTAAACTTTCCTCTGGTTCTTGGAAACTCCATCGGGGAATGAGCAACTCTTCCTTCAACTCTCCACTCACTCCACAGCCGTGATTTCCCTCCACAGATGACCCCAGGATGACTTCAGCTTCAGATTGTCTATGTGTTAACTGTCAAGATCTTCTGGAGTTACCAAAATCCTAGGCCTTTTACCACCATTGATAGTAGCCAGGAATTATACAGATTTACTAAGCTTTTTCTTTCCCTCAAAGTCCTCTTAATGAGTTATGACAGTCATGCCTCTAAAAGCTGAGAAATCTGGGATCTAGTTTAAGTGGTCAGATAAATCTGTTAAGCGTTTTTCTCCTTTCCTTACCCTACCCTGATTCCCTTGGCAGTAATTAAAGAAGTCCCCAAAGAGACCAGTGGCTTTAAACCAGGAAGCATTACAAGTACAGTCAGTGTTGGTAGCTACTAGCTACCACCTATTGAGATTTAAATCATGTGAGGAAGTCCTGTCTTCAGCTGCATTAGTCACATTTCAAGCAGTCATGTGATTATCAGATTCCATATTGGACAGCAGAGATGGTCAACATTTGTATCACCACAGAAAGTTCTTTTGGACAGCACTGCATTAGAAAATTTCCATACGGTTCTTCCTCACAGCAGTCTGTTTATGTTGTTAGATTACGTTGATGCCTTAATGTGATAAGCTGCAATTTTTCACAACTCCCCTCCTTTTATTAGGTCACTGGCAGTGTGTCCTTGAATGGGGTTTGGGACCTTAGCCCCTAACCTCTCCCTCATTGTTTCGTGGCTGCATTGAGATGAGCAGGTCTGCTCCTTGCTCTGCCATGATATGCTGCCTCACCACAGCCCCAAAGCAGCAGAATCACCAACCATAACCAGCCCTGGGCTGAAACCTCCAAAACTGTGAGCCAAAAGAAACTCCGCTCCTTTGTATATTGATTTATCTCCAAGATAATTTGTCACAGGAATGAAAATCCAAGACAGTGAACTAATAAAACCCTATGGCTAGTTCAGAGGAGACCTCAGATCACATATAAACAAAAGGCAGATAGGTTGACATGAATTTACAAACAGATGCCAAACTGGCTAGAATTAGCCCAAAAATAATCAGTTTGATTCCACCTGATAAAATTCATTGGCACTCAGAATAACAAGAACTGTGTACATTGCACAAGTTTTTTTTTTTTAAGTTTCCTATAA
>NW_008328607.1:487722-514824 GCF_000622305.1 Nannospalax galili
TATAACTTTAGTGTTAAAAACAGATCGAAGACAATGAAGAGAGCAAATAACCCAGGAAAACACCAGATAGAAAACATACCCAGTCATCATCCTTGTCCATCTGAGTATCTCACATAATTTTTCCTGGTGTGTTATTTTTAATTTAATATATTTAATTTTACAGAGAATATCCTATGTACACAAAAGTTTTCTACTTTACACTAGTGATATAATTGTCTTTCTACATTTGTTTATATTTGTAGAACACAGACAAAAAAGTAAAAAGTAGAGATCAGAGCTTCCCACACTTTAATATGCTTAAGAATCACCTATGAATGTTGCTTAAAAGTAGGTCTAGGGTAGAGTGTGGGATTCTGTTTCCCTATAAATTCCGGGGTGATACTCCTATAAATGGTCCTCAGACCCCACTTAAAGCAGTGAAGGTAAAGTCAACACTGAAACAGGCAAAAAAAATCATATTTTGGTTAAAGTTTAGGGAAGTTGATAGGCACCATCAAACGAGGTGAGTTGAAGGGTTTAAACAGTGGCATAGCTGGATCAGAGAGTCATTAAAATCATGACTTTGCCTACAGAGGGGATATGGAAAAGAAGACGCTGCAAGCTGCTTCATCTGCTAGAGTATACACAATGAGGCTGGAACCCTGATGGAAGTTCTATGTCCGCAGCTGATGGTGACTTGGTGTTGCTGTCCTTGCTGATCTTCAGGAACTTACGAGTCATAATCTTCTCAGAGCAGACACTCTGCTTTCCTGTTGATGAGCTGCTTCTATAGCATCTGCCTTGAGTCACTGGGCCGAGTAGGCTTTTGTGTTAATCAATTCTATGAAGTACAAAAGACAAAGATAAAATCCTTGGCAAGCCAAGCACGGTATCTTTAATTCCAGCACTCAGGAGGCTGGAATCTCTGTGACTGCCAGGCCAGCCTGGTCTACACAGTAAGTTCCAGACCAGTCAGGGCTACATAGCAAGCTTCTATCTTGAAAGAAAGAAGAAAGAAAAATGAAAGAAAGAAAGAAAGAAAGAAAGAAAGAAAGAAAGAAAGAAAGAAAGAAAGAAAGAAGAAAGAAAGAAAGGAGGGAGGGAGGGGAGAGAAAGAGAGAAATAAAGAAAGGAAGGAAGGAAAGAAAAAGGGAGGGAGGGAGGGACGGAGGAAGGAAGGAAGGGAGGAGAGAGAGAAAGAGAAAGAAAAAGAAAAAAGAAAGAAAGAAAAAGAAAAGGGGGAAGGGAGGGAGGAAAGAAAGAAAGAAAGAAAGAAAGAAAGAAAGAAAGAAAGAAAGAAAGAAAAGAAATCCTTGGCAAATCTGAGCTTTATGGCACTTTTTCCATTATGCAAATATCAGCATTTAAGAGTTTAGTGGCTTCCTTGAGTCAATTCTCCTCCACTTAGCCAAGGGTAGTCGGAAGAAACCATCTTTCGTAGAACTCTGAATAGCTTTATACAGCCCTTCCTTTCAGAGTTTAGAACATTCCTAAAGCCAAGAGCTAAAAGGCACAAATAAACAGACCAACCCTCTTTGCAAATATGTTTCTACTGGAAATTGCAAGATGTTTGAAGACCCTCATTGCATTAGGCACTGGGGCAAAAGCTCCATCAGATAGAACAAGATTACTGATTATCTACAACATGTATTTTAGAAAGGCTTTATGAAGGTATAATTTGAACACCATAAAATTCATCCATTTTAAGTATATAATTTGATCAATTTCAGTAAATTCAAACAGCGTCTAACCACAGCCTCAGTCCAGGTATGGCAGGCATCCTGACACTTATTTGCAGCTAATCCCTACTCTCGGTCTCCAGCCCCAGTTTTGCCTTTCCAGTAACTTCACATCCACTGAACAATACAATACGTAGCTTCTTATTGGTCTTCTTTCCCTTTGTTAATGTCTTGAGTCTCATCCCTGGTGCTGCCTGCTTTTGTAATCCATCTGTGTTATTGCTGAGTAGAATGACACGGTATGACCATCACATTTTCTTTGTCCAGTCATCCTTTGATGGACATTTGGATTCTTTACACTTGGGGCTAATATGACCAACACATTATTAGGATTCATATTTAGAATATGTATTTTAATACCTCTTGAATATTGGTCTAAGAGTAGAACTACTGGGCTGTACACTAAATGCATGCTTAGATATATAGTAGCTACCAAACTACTTTCCAAAGAGACTGCATTTTAAAATTCACAGCAGCAGCGTCTGCAGGCTTCTGTGTGTCTATACTCTCTCCAGTATGTGGTGTTTTCTAGTTTTTGCTGGTATACATAAGGGCACGCACTAGTGTGCTTTGCGGTTTTATGTGTATCTCCCTGGCTAATGAGACAATCATCTTCCACGGGCTGTTTTGGCCTTGCTTCTCTGAATCTCCTAATGGTGTATCTATTTAAATACCATGCCTATTTTTGGTGTATTGCCGTATTTCTGAGCTGTATGGATTTTTACATATTCACGATAGTTCTTTATCAAAGATAAACGGTTTGGGAATATTTTCTTCTGCTCTATAGCTGTCATTTCATTCTTCTTTGGTAAAGGTAAGTTATCTACATTTTCTTTTGCTCATGCTTTTAAGAAACTTTTTGCTTAACTCAAGTTCACAAAGACTTTTCTCCTATGAGGTTTTCATAGAAGCCTCATAGTTGGATCCTTTATGATCATATCTGTGATAGATTGTAAGTTCATTTTGTGTACAGTATGAGTCACAGATCTAAATATGTCATTCTTAATGTTATTTGTATAAGGTATCCAGTTGCTCTAGAACATCTTCCTCCACTGCACCCTTTTCAAAACTTAACTGACCACAAATATGGGGGTTTCTTCTTAGATTCTAATCTCTACCATTGACCTATGTGACAATCATTTTGCGAAATCCATGTGTATGTATTAGAGTTTAAAGTTCTGAAATTAATTAGTATATACCTTCCAACTTTACAGTGTTCTTCTTCATCAAAACTAATTTTGCAATTCTAAGTCCATATAAGTGTTAGGAAGAGAGCTGATTCATCTTTTTTTTTCTAAAGTTTTTGTCTTATGGAAACACTTTAGTATTTCTTCTATGTCATCTTTTTCTTAGAAGTCAGAATTCAATTTGACTTGAACGAAAAAGTTTTTCAACAGTTTGAAGTATATGAAGTTGAGCTTAGGGTACAGCAGGCACTAAAGAGAGTTGAGGTCTCCTCTCTCTTCCATACCCAGTTCGCATTTCCACTAGAAGTTGGAATTTGGAACAACAGAGATTCAGATTCTGCATCTGTCACTAACCAGATGGATGATCTTAGTAGGCAAACTACTTAACCTCACTAAGCTTCATTTCTGTACCTATGAAAAACAGTGCTATCTACCCACAGTGTTGTCACAGTTATCAAATGTAATGTAGCAGGTTCAAAAAGATTTATCAAAACAATTTATGGATGAGTAAATAAATACGGGGAAGAGTTGGTGATTACTCAAGCTGATGAGAGAATGAGCAATGGCACTCCATGGCGTCACAAGAGAGGAGCTTGTCTCTGATTTCTTTTATCGGTTTTTCTTGTTTTGTTTTGCTTTTTGTCTTTTTGTGACATGGTCTCTCTGTAGCTCCAGGTGACCTGTAACTTTTTATATAGACCTTGATCTCACAGAGATCCACCTGCCTCTGCCTCCCCAGTGCCACCATGCCCCGTGTTTCATCTCCAATTTCTTGAAGGCATTGTGGTAATAAACCATCTCCTAGGTCGGGCCTACCTCCAAGCAAAGAGTAGAAAAGATATTCAATCCTCATCTCTCAGGAGTCCTGTTAAGATCGCAGACATTTTGGGCTTGGCTTCTTTTTGGGGGGGGGGGCTTTCTTGGGTTCTATTTAATGCCCTTGAAGCTTAGTACTTTATTTAGTCCTCGACCAAAGAAAACTTTTTTTGGGGGGAGGGGGCATTTAAGCTTCACTAGATTTAGCAAACAGAAATACAAAATGATCACTTAATTTGAATTTTAAGTAAACAGAAAAATTGTTGGTATAAATATATCCCATGTAATTGGGGGGCATGATTATATTAATATATTATACCAAATATTACATGGGCTATTCTTATACTGAATAAATTTAATCAGTAATTAAAACAACTACTTGTGCTAGATTTTATTTGCCACTTGCTTTAGAAAGCCTTGCATATTCTGAGCATACTTATAATAAATAAAATAGAAATCTATCAATATTCTGGCAATGTATTTTAGTCTTTTTATAGTATTATCAGACGTATTGTCTCTCTATATATATATCATGTGAAAAATCTTAGTAATAATAATATAATTAGTGATTGAGCTGAAATAAGACAAGACAAATGAATATGTTTTAAGCATACATCATACAGCCATCATTTAGGCTTCGATTACTGATCTAAGCATTGCCAAGTGCGTCTGAAGATCCCATAGACCTGAACAATAATAACTAAATGCAGTCAACTATGCTATTTTACCATCTGTTAGTCAAGTAAAAACTGTATAACTCAACATGTATTCTGCTATTTTTTACTATTCTACATGGTGAGTAGACATAACACATTTTTTAAAAATTTTATTTATTATTTTTATTTTTTATGTGTATGAGTGTATTGCCTGCGTGTATGTGAGTGCACCTGTGTGTGCAATGCCGCGGAGGTCAGAAGAGGGCTTTGGATTCCCCTGGAACTAGAGTTATGGTTCGTAGACGCGTGGGTGCTGGGAATCGAACCCGGGTCCTCTGCAAGAGCAGTCAGTGCTCTTAACCGCTGAGCCATCTCTCCAGCCCCGACATAACACATTTTATTCAGCAGTTGTTAGCTCCTTTGGTAAGTTTTCAGGGGTTAGACTCGTGAGCTGTGGTTCTCCATTGACCTTGACTGATCTTCACACTTACTCTTTCTCCGCAGTCCAAACGCCCCAGGTGAGGAAGGCCAGTAACCACGATGTTCTGTATCCCTGAATGGAAAGACAGAACAGCGAATGGGCTGCACTGTTCTCAGGGAAGTTTTGCTCTGTCTCCTTAAGGTCTCTCAAGGTCGTGCTGAAGAAGCAAAGTCAAAATTGTGAGGGAAGTCTGGGAACAAATGCAGAATTGAGGGGATAGAACCTGCTGAGTCCCTTGGGTGTTCAGAAAGGCGAGCCGCGCCAAGAATCCCCACAGGGTTAGAGTTAGGGGCACACAGGGACAGATAGAACTGCCACGCGCTCTTACACATGGCACTGGTGGCTGAGAAGGAGTCTAAGGCTCGAACGGAGAATGTGATTTGAAGGACAGTAGCAAGAAAGCTCTTAAACTAGGCACAGCATTGCCCAGAAGAGCAGACTCTGGAATGCGCAAGAACAAAGGTTTGCATTACACAGTTGACTAGCTGTTGCCTGGCTCTGTATGATCAGATGATGACAAAACCATCTGAGAGACCGTCAGTTGTCTGCTTTAGCTGAAATATTTGACAACATCCCTTCCTTCCGGGTGCCCTTCACCTCTAACCTGCAGGAAGCCAGGTGCCTCACCCTGCAGCCAAGGCTCTCCCGCCCTGCCCTGTCCTGCCCTGCCCTGTATTCTATCTTCCCAGCTTCCTCTGCAGAGCCCTTCCAATTCCCATTGTGTGTGCATCTAACCCTCAGTCACACCCAAAGACAGGCAGGTGCTCCTGCACTATTTCCTGCACACTCTGTTCCTTGGGCCTGAATCCTGCCCTGCCCCCATCTCCTTCCTGCTCTTGATGGAGCAACACACTCTTCAAGACTCAGAACAGATTATCAAGAGACAAAGGACATCATGTACTAGTAAGGACTGTGGAAAAGAGGTCCCCTTAGACACTGTTAGTGGGAAATCAGTATGGCGAGTCCTCAGAAAACTAAAACTACACCCACTGTATCATCTACGTATACCACTCCTGGATATGTGCCTGAAGGAACCTATATCAGCACATCACAGAAAAACTTGCACATCCATGTTTACTACAGTACTATTCACAATAGCCAAGATATGGATCCAGACAACAGAGAAATGGATAAAGAAAATGTGATAAATGCACACAATGGAGCTCTGTTCAGCTGTAAAGAAGAATGAGATTATGTTTTATACAGATCTACTCAGAGAATGAAATCACTATGAGGAAAAAAATGGGTGGGAGTGGAGGTTGTCATGAAAAGCAAAATAAGCAAGACTCAGAAAGACAAATATCACGTTTTTCTCTCAATGATAGTTTTAAAAGACCCATCACAGTGTCTCCTCTCACCCACTGAGGCAATGGGAAGAGTGTTTAAGGTTCACAATATCAGCTTTTGTTCCATATCTGTTATTGTGAATCTGTATCTGTCATTGTGCCTAATATAAACTTGACACTCAACAATGTTTGTTGTCTATCTGGGGCTGGAGAGATGGTTCAGCGGTTAAGAATATTGGTTGTTCTCGCAGAAGACCCGGGTTCGAATCCCAGCACCCACTTGGCAGCTAACAACTGTCCATAACACGGGTACACTTACCTATGTGCAGGCAATACACGCATACACATAAAATAAAAATAATAAAATTTTTTTAAAAATGTTTGTCTGAACTGAACAGAATCTCACGCAATCCTTTCAACACCCATCAGAAACCAAGAAATTATCTCATTTATGTAGATGAAAACAAAGTCTCAAAAGAAGTTTCCCAAACCAAAATATTCTAAGGCCACACAAATGACTTTCTATTAAATTGCAGTAATTTTTTAAGGAGGTTTCAGTAACCGTGAGTTCTGTTTGAAGAATGGAAAGGACACAGGTCCTCAGCTTTGAAGCTATGAAGCAACAGCTATGCACTTGGGAGACTTCCTTAGCCAATGAGAATTGTTCCTGAACCTTCCTTTTGCATGAAGTTGAGTTGGTATCATTAGTTAGGAAATAATTACATAGCACAGAGCACTCAACCCACAAGAGCCTTTGCTTTGTTTTTGATTTTTTTAATCAACCCTTTTACAGGAAGTTGATTTTCGTACCAGGGTAACTGTTGCCAAATATTTATCCAGGTAAGAGAAACATCGATCAGCCAATCAGAGGCCTCTCTGTGGTGAGACTTCATCTGCTTCATTACCATTTACTACACTGGCCATCTAATTACCTGCAGGATGGAACAGTATCCTGTTTCCACTTGCTCAAACTCTCTGACATTCCCTTTGGCTTTCCAGAGTTGTGCTTAGACATGCTGGTGAGACCAACAACCAGAAAGTTTGACTCTTCCAGCACTAACCCTTGTCTTTTTTTGTAGCACTACCAAACTTAAAGCCATCCCAAGGGATTAGTCATATCCCTCACTTGGGGATGATGGTTGGGTCATTCAGGAAACAAACACCAGGAATAACAGGGCCGTGGCCATCTAGAGAGGAGGTGGCTGCAACCACAGAATACTAACCAGTGCCCTGAGGCTCACACACCTGTACACTTGCCTCTCTCTGGGAGGAGGCCTGAAAACCAACACAAGCAGCAGAACATTTGGGAGGAGCTTAGTGGTGACGCCATCAAAATCTCTAATAAGCTAATTTTTGATACAACATAATAAGCTGAAAATGGGCTTGGTGTTCTAAATGGCTATTTTCAAATGCCAGTGCTGTCTCTTTGTAGCAGTATGACCTTGGGCAAGTTACTAGGGTCATCAAACTTGTTTTGCCATTTGTAATGAGAGGATAATAGTTTTTCCTCACAGGTATTGTGAAGATGAAATAAGACGGTGTGTTGAGCACAACAGCAAATATTAACGTTCTTTTCTCTTCCCTCCATCCCTCAACACTGTAGATATGGATTGCATGGATCAACTCAGAGAATGATAGTCTGATCAATGAAGAAACTCACGAACACAACACAACCACAAAAGCAGGATCTGCATGTTCAGATTCCTAAAAGACTAAGTAAAGGCTGAATTTTTTTTTTTTTTTTGCCTTTTTGCCTTTTTGAGACAGGGTCTCCCTGTAGCCCCAGCTGGCCTAGAATGCACTATGTAGACCAGGCTGGCCTTGAACTCACAGAGATCCACCTATCTCTGTCTCCCGAGTGCTGGGATTAAAGGCATGCACCACGACATCTGGCAAGGATGAATTTTTAACATTTTTCATTTTTTGTGGGTTTTTTTTTAAGACAGAGTGTAGCCTAGGCTGATCTTGAACTATGTACCCAACGATAACCTTGAACTCCTGATCCTCCTGCCTCTACCTCTCCAATACTGGAACTACAACCATGCCCACCAAGCTCAGAGGATGCAATAGACTTGTTCAGTGTGTATAGATGGGGTTAGGAAACAAGAGCACATGCCCCATAGAGGGGCGACCTTTGGGATTAGTATCAATACATAGGTACTTGGGTCGATGTTGGGTCGATGAAGCCTTGATTTTTTTAGGAAATACAAGATACCAAGGTATTCACTTGAAAGTTCCCAGTTTTAAATGTTGTGTCAAATTAAAATTTTAAATGTTTGGGCCTGTGAGATGGCTCACCTTGGAACCAAAGCTGACAACCTGAGTTTGATCCTTGAGACCCACAGAGTAGAAGAGAACTGACTCCCCCAAGTTGTCTTCTGACCTCCACATGCGTGTCATGGCATGCATACACACACACACACACACACACACACACACACACACACAAATAAATAAATAAATAAATAAATGTATTAAAATTTTTTTCAAAAAGAAGCATTTATGTGGGCTACCAGTTTGCAACCTCTGTGCAAGGTAAAAATGCAATTGATGCCACAGGTTGCATAGTAGACTAACCTGGGAAATCAGTGCAAACACTATGAAACTTATGTCATTTAAAATGAAATGTAAACCCACGCACAAGCCAGATAGCAGATAGCAACGATGAGGACAGATAGCTGACATTTAATGAGCTCTTGTGAAGTGGCTGCCTTACCTGGCTAATCCTCAGGATCCTGTGGAGCAGGTGTTATTATGATCAGCATCTCACAGATAAGACAGCTTTCCCAAGATCATCTCTTTGTTAAGAGGCAGAGTGGAGATCAACTATCTGTTCTCCAACTTCCGGGTCCCTCAACACCATGCAACACCTAACCTAACTGGAAAAGATAAGGAAGAAGCAGCCCAAGGAGAACTTGTCAACGAGTTTGAGACAGGGTCTCTTTAGCCTATGCCTGTCCTTGAAGTTACTTTGTAGAAAAGGATGATCTTGAACTCCTGATCCTCCTGCCTCCGCCTATCAGGTGCTGGAACTACAGGCATGTCCACAAGCTCAGAAAATGTAATAGACATGTTCAATGTATGTATGTGGGTGTCCTATGGAGGGGACCTCTGGGGATTAGCATCAATACACAAGCATCTGGCTTAATGTTACTGAAGCTCAAGTTTTTTAAGAAACAATGAATGAAGGTATTCAGTTGAGAGTTATTGCCACCATGGGTACTTAGCATGGATTCCTCTGGTAGAGTGTTAGTCCTGTCTGGAAGCGGAGCATTTTCTGATAATCACCCTCAACTGGAGGCACTTTTTAGAAGCTCATTCAGAAAACTGGCTTCAAATGTGCCCATCCAATAAACAGGTAGAAGCCTACACTTAGGAAAATTGGGGTCAATATTTTTTATGGCTATGCAGTCCTGTAGACTAACAGGGTGTGGGCACAGAGGCAGTCAGCAGAGGATGACACACCTCCCACACACCCTGTGGGCCACACCCTGGCCTGCCTACCACCTCTGTCTGCCTGGATCACTGAGGTGAGAACAGAAGGTAGATGGCAGATGTGACTCCTGGGAGGCTGAGACCTGTGGGACTGGGGGCACAGACTGCATCCTGATGAGGCCTAACACACACTGGACACAAATTATAAACAAAAAATTAAAACAGCAAAGCCACCATTTTCCAAACATCCATTTGGCAAAATGTGGAAAATTTGACCACACAAGCATTATCAAAGACATGGAGGCAATGAGGATTCTTGCATACAGCAGCTAGGACTAGGTAGAAATGGATTCAGATACTGAAAACTGTTTGATATGTTGAAAATTAACATGGCCTGTTCTTAACTATGCCATTTTTAACTGTATACCCCTGGAGGAAATACTCTTTATAGGCACAAGAAGTTATATACAAGAAAGCTTACAGTGGCAATCTTTGTGGAAGCCCAAAATAGAAGAATTAATATATTTTGTAGTATCTTCACAAGAGGAAATTCTGTGCCTAAATTTAAATTAATGAGCTAGGTTATTATAAATCCACATAATGACATCCTTAGGAGCATACTATTAACAAAAATGTTAAGGGATGATTAATACATGTGTATGTTCTCAAAATACATTATTGTGAAGGCTGGAAAGAGAGCTCAGGCTGCAAAGTGCTTCCCATACAAGCATGAGGATGTGAGTGCGATCTCCAGAACCTATATAAAAAATGTTGGACATGGTGGCAAACACTTGTGATCTCAGAGCTGGGGAGGCAAGACTGGTAGATGGGGGGTTGCTGGCCACCCAACCTGGTCTAGTTTGCAAAATTCAGGCCAATGAGAAACCTGTCTCAAAAAACACACTGGATGGTGCCTGAGAAAGCATACTCAAAATTGACCTCTGGCTTCCATACGTACATGCTCACAAGTACATATGCATCCACATACAATTGTGCACACTCGAATGCCCACTCAACATAAATTTTTTTTAATTAAAAGAAACCTCTTTAGGGGCTGGCTTATGGCTCAGTGGTCAAGAGTATGTACTGCTCTTGTAGAGGACCCTGGTTCTGGCCCCAGCACCTGCACTGGGCAGCTCACAATGGCCTGTAAATCCAGCTCCAGAAGATCTTACACCCTCTTCTGGCCTCCACAGCACTTGTATGTATGTGAGTGTATGCACACAGAGACACACACATAAATTAAAAATAAACCTTTTCTTTAAAAAAAAAACTATATATTTTTTCATGTAAAGAAAGCAAATGGGGTAAATGGAAGATAAACACCAAATTCACACTGACAGTGACCCCAGGGCATGGGAAATCAGGAAACCAGGAAGGACAGAAGAGGACTTCAACTTTCTCTGAGGGGAACAACGTGGAACATGAGCATCGCTTCCTTTCAGCTACTGAGTGCAGGATGTTTGCTGCTTCTCTTCTCTTGCTATACTCACTGACTTAGACCTAGATCATGAAAACGTGCTGCCCTAGACAGCTAGGTCTGCCCTCCTCCTTGCCTGAGTCATCTAGGCAGGCCTCTGCCTGAGCAAACTGGTCTAGTCTAATGATGGGGCCAGTTATCCTGTGAAAGTCAAGTGTAACTCATGATTGAAAAGGAAGGAAAATCTGGCAAGATGCAAAGCTTGTGAACCAAAAGTTTTCTGACCTTAAATTAACGTTTAAATCTTCCTTAAATAGTGGAAAGAAGACTTAAGCTTTCTCATAGGTCAATATAAAATAAAACACAACATGGAATAATAGGCTTTGGGGTCAGAAAATCTGGACTTAAATTCCAAGATTTATTTTACTGGTTTTTTAATCATTTTGTAACTCGTCTGTATCTCACACTCCTTATCCGTAAAATATGAGAAAGAATTGCTTCCCCTTGGGCCTGTTTAGGGACTAAATGAATGAAGTATGACCTTTTTCATTCCCTAGGCATAATAGACACTAATCAACATGACTATATCTCATAAATTCTGTCACAAAATTCCCTCTATTTAAAATCTCCAAAATCAAAACCAACTTACAATCAATATATTATAAAATTATGATCAGTAAGTTTTCCCTTATTTCCTACAATGAACAACACAAATACATATAACTGAAGGAGTTTAACCTTTCTGATTTAAATAATTGCTATGTATAAAGATAAATCAATAATGTTGTTACCTTAAGTTATATTGTCAACCCCCAAAAAAGTGTTCATGAGAATTTACTTCATTCTTGTTACTTATTTCAGTCTCTCTAGGGAAAAAAAGTAGGGGCCAGCGAGATGCTAAACCTGATGATCTGAGTTTGATCCTCAGATCCACACATGATGAAAGGAGAGAACTGATTCCTGCAGGTCTTTCTCTGATCTCCACATGTCTGTCCTAGTGCATGCACTCACATACATACTTTCAAATAAACAAGTAAGTAAACAAACAAACTTAAAAATCACGTAGGGCTTAGGATTTCCTCCACATTGTAGGATTTGGCCCTAGAAAGGATGCATCCCTAAGAGCAATCACTGTAGCTTTGGCATGTTTTAAGATTCTCCTGAAAGACTACTTAGAAGAGAGAGTGACCAAGAAAAAAACTGAAGTGTATAATATAGCAGTGGACAGTCCCAAGAGTATCTGCATAGCTCGTTTCTTTTTTAAAATTTTATTATCTTTATTTTATGTGTGTGCATGTATTGTTTGAATGTAGGTAAGTGCACCTGTGTTGTACAGTGTCTGCAGAGGTCAGAAGAGGGCATCGGATCCCCTGGAACTAGAGTTATAGACAGTTGTTAGACGTGATGTAGGTGCTGGGAATCAAACCCAGATCCTCTGCAAGAGCAGCCAGTGTTGTTAACCACTGAGCCATCTCTCTAGCCACCATATCTCATTTCTTAATAAGTAACAGATTGCTTTTAAGGAAAATGAAGAAAATGTTAACTTTTGAAACATGGTGGCACGCTTGTAATATCAGAACTCAAGAGGTAGAGACAGAAGGCTCTCAAGTTTCAGGCCAGGGTGAGCAACGAGTTAATAGTAAGTTTTGAAGCCTCAGTCTGGGTTATAGAGGGAGAGGAGATCCTGCTGAAAAGCTGGCAAGGCGGCTCAGTGGGTGAAGCACATGCAGTGCAAGCCTGACAGCCTGAGGTGAATCCCCTGGACATGGCACGCATATACCAGCACTCACATATATGCATCACATACACACACATACACACACACACACACACACACACACACACTAAGAATAAAAAGAAGACAGAAGAGATGGAAGAAAAAAAGAAAGAAGAAAAGAGGTGGAGTGGAAGGGAGGAAAGAAGGGAAAAAAGTTGAAAGAGGAAAGAAAGACCAAAAGAAGGAAAAAAGGAAGGGAGAGAAGGGAGAGAGGGAGAGAGGGAGAGAGGGAGGGAGGGAGGGAGGGAGTAAATCCTAGGAGCCATATAATAAGACCGCATATGCTTTATTTTTTCCAAAGATCATCCATCTAGTGCATTTTGTCACCGTCACAAGTTCACAAACTAAGAAGACATTCTTTTTACACATCTGAGAAACAAAGTACGAAATGAGTGGCCTGTTGAGTTCACATCCCTAAGTGAAGATGGGAATGGAACACAGATGCTCTAATTCCATCCTCACTTCCTTTTCTGTCTACTTTGACAGTAACCGAGATAAACCCGCTTACAGTTTTGTTCTGTGGACTGTTTTGAAGGATTTGTACCCCACCTGTATTATTAGGCACCTTGCTTTTCTGACCACTCACGCAACCTATTTCTTAACCATCAGCCTCAAATTCTTCTTTTCCTTCCATTCCAATTTATAAGCCCATAAAATCATTTCCTTAAAAAAAAATCCTGACAATCCGTTGTGACAGCAAAAACTAGTGCATTCATTTTTGTCCTACCTCAACCTGGCAATTTGCCTGTGTCTTCTGGCATATTCTGATGAAATTACTATTCAACTTATGGTATCCTTCCTTACAGCCCTGAGTGAATTCTCCTGCTTCATTAATCTGTATTTTCATCTAGCCAAGATGTCAACTTGATATCTTATTTTCCATTCTGCCTAACTCACTAGTAACACAATCTGTGAAACAGCACATCAAAATGGAAATTGCTCTAAGAAAATGTGGTCATAAACATGTGTCAAGTGGATCATGTGGCAGCTTTTACAAATACACTTTGGATAGAATTGGGATCTACATTATCAAAAACAGGTCTGTGTCTTTATTTTCAAATCAAGAAAGTAAGATTCCAAGAACTCTAAAATTAAGGGAGTGATTTTGGTATTTAACGAGCTTGTTTTCTGGCCCTTCCAGGTTACTCAGCCATTATTTTTACATGCAGAAAATCACCCAACAAGATTAATTTGCATTCTGTGGAACCTCCAGCCAATTACTGGCTTTCACTGAATGCCTATTGCACACCAGGTACTCTGTGTACTACTCAAGGAGACTAAGTATTACTAAACTAGTTTTACAAGTTATTAAAAATGAGGTTAGATAACTTTAAAAAACTTGATTTAGATCACACAGTTAGAAGTAGAAATTCAGGATTTGAATTCAAAACCTATGCTTTTAACTGCTCAGATACGAGTTTATTTTGACCTAAACGTTCATCTTTAAAAATGGAGTTGAAGATTTAGGAATCTGTGATAAATAAAATATTAAGTAGCTCTTGGAATAATTCTACTCTCATGTATTCAGTAAACAGATTCCATCTTCATTTATTCTGCTGAGTCCTGGGATGACCTAGTGAGCAACAGCAAATATAGCATCAGCCCTCATGAAGCTTACAGCTCAGAAGAGACATCAGCACTTACTAAACTATCAGAGAAGGAAATGTGCAATTGGTATTAGAGCATCCTTTGCCACATTCAATTCTGAGAAGAAGATATGTGGTACATGTTCCGAAGTCCTGAAAGTTGGAGAAGGAGTTCACAGTGGGAAATAGGAGATTTTTAGCCTGTGAAGCACACCATTGGTTATTGCTTTTAAAACCAAGGAAACAACACCTAGGGTCTCTACCTGAACCTGGTAATTAGTGGTTTAAAACTGTATAGTGTGTCCTCTGCTGACTTGGTCTCATAGTAATTTTTCTATAGCAAAGGTCATTGTCTCAAGTCTTTTCGGCAGAACCTAAGTATATGTGAAAGAGCACATCTTCTTGATGACTCAAAGGGGGAATATGATGGGGGATTAGAGTCAAGGGTGACAACAAAAATGTTAACATGGGAAGGAAGGAAGAGCTGAGACCATCATTCATAAGCACTGGTAACCTGAAGAACAGTGAACACTTGCCTTCCAGTAGAACTACTTTTTTGACAGGGTCTCCCTAGTCCTGACCTGCCTGGAAATCACTAGGTAGACCAGGCTGGCTTCGATTTCACAGAGATCTACCTGCTTCCCCTGTCCAAGGGTGGCATATGCCACCGTGCCTGGAGTAGATTCTACTTTAGATGTAGAGATTTAAGTGATGCTGAAACATCTAAGTGGAAACACCTTGAAGACTAGGAGAAGAAATAAGAACAAAATATAAAACAGGGGACACAACTAGAAATTATCTGTCTTTTGTAACAACAACTTATGGTTGAATCATCACCATCATCATTTCACTTGGTGCTTACTGTGTGCCCCATTTATTAGCTATTGAACAAGCCTGTAAGGTGGGTGTGATTAGTACCTCCATTGTATAAGCAAGTATCTCAAAGACATGACCAAGCTAATGCTGAGCCAGGATTCAGGCCCACTCTACATACCATTGTGTGTTACAGCTCAGGTGAGCATTGTGTTCTGTGATTGATGCTCACAGCCACTCTTTAGAAATATTGCTCTGCCCACTTCTACAGGTGAGTCCACAAAGGCCTTCCCAAGTCCAGAGCTCCGGAACCCAAACCCAGGACTTCGGGCCCAAATGTAGTCTCCTTTCCACTCTCCCGCAAATGCCCTACAAAACTCAAGAGCTCTGCTTTGGGAAGCCTGGAGGGAAAATAGGAAATTCCCATAGATACTGGAGGAAAAGGAGATAGCTGTGACAGTAAAATATAAAAAGTCAGGAGGGGGAAAACAACCCAGGAAACTTTAACTAGATACTTTCCTTCTATTAACTCCATGCAATCGTGGCTGATGGTCTTAGACTGCTGAGGCAATTTCAGGTTTGGGGTTTGATAAGGTAGATGCTAAGCTGAGGACTTTTGTCCTTAATGAATACATTATCTTATTGGTAAGTAAACTGGACCTTAGAAAGAGATAAGAATTTTCCAAGCAATGCACAGTCTCTGTCTGATGGATGACTCAGAAAAAGAGCTGCAATATTCAGAGAACCCCAAAGCTACATGTTGTATTGTCACGAAGACTTTGGGAGTGTTTCATGGTGACCACTGTGTGCTCTGGTCCTTCTGTTTATTTTTAAATACATTTGCACATTTATCTTAATCCTTTCTGAACCTAGATGGGAGAAACATTTATTTTTCTTACCTCTCACTCTCCAAAATGTGAAAGATAATGATAAATTCTCTAAGAACCACATTGAGATAGGCATATGAATGGCTTATTCCAAAGTTTGAAGTGCTTTGAAAGGAGCCCAGAGGCCACACTCTGAAATGAAGTCAAACAGGATCCAAGGAACTCATCTCCTTTTAGAATCAACACTCCCTGGGTATAGGAAGTTCACAGGATTTGTTTCTTAGAAGTAACTCTCAGTATGAGCATCATTTATTAAAGTGGTTTCCTTACCACTGTAAAGAAATCACAGAAGGTTGATTAATAGCTAGGGACTCCCTGGACTTTAAACTCTGTGTACAGATCCAGTCATGTCAAAATAGCTGCCTGAGTGTCTGGAAAGATGGCTCATCAATTAAGAGTACATGCTACTTGAGTTCAGTTCCCAACACCCAGGTCAAGTAACTCAGCTACAGGGGATCCAACAGTCTCTTCTGGCCTCCATGGGCACCTGAACACACGTTGTACACACTGGCATACACACATAGAACTTTTTTAAAAAATGAACAGACGTTTTCCATATCTCCTCCTTTCTGGTACAGAATCCCATTTCCGCTGCAGAATAGGGGAGGGGAGTATTAGGACTTATTCAATGGATCCAGTTTCTGCTGGGAATGGGGCAGTTCTGGAGATGGATGTCCATGGTGGCATCCTAGCAGTTAGTATGTATTCAGCACCACAGACGTGCACCCTTAAAACTCCTTTTAACTGCATTTTTTGTTATGTGTATTTTACCTAAGAAAATATTTAACAGTGAAGAGAATTTGTCTCAAAATCAATTAACTAGCTGGACATAGTGGTAATCCCAGCACTCAGGAGGTTGTGCAGCAAGTTCAAGGCCAACCTAGGCTATATAGCCAGATCGTTTCTCAAACATTTAAAAAGCACAGTTAACTAAAACAATCTTTTCTGGGTCATAGCTAAGGCAACATACCTTTTTTGGTGATAAGTCTTTAGTGCTTTGGGGGAAAGATCACAAGTGAAGGAAGAAAGGACAGCCTTGAAAGGCAGCAAGAAGATGACTCCAACTGTTTGCTGGAAGAATGAGTAATTCAGGTGAATCATGGCTGTTTCCTGATTGTTTAAGGAAGAGTTGCATCAGCCAAGTGTTAGACAAATCTAAGAGAAGTACATTGAGGCTTTCAGACCATTGCTTTCAGTTTAAGAAAGCCAAGCTTTCAGAACTGGATTTCAGCACCTAGAATACATAAAATAAGAGAGAAATAAAATAGAAGCCTCCAGGGGATAGAGAGAATTTTTTTAATAGGTACAGAGTTTTTGTTGGAATGAGAAAGTTCTAGAAATAGTGTTGATGGTTACACAATGGCAAATGCATTTTTTTAAGAGTTCAGGTTCGTTTCATTTTGTTTTCTGTGACTGTACTTAATGTCACCTAATAGTACATTTGGAAATTATTAAATTTTATGTTATGTATATTTTACCACAAAATAAAATAAAGTTTTTTTTAGATCCTAAAGGAAAAAAGGCAATTAAAAAACTCATAGATATCTAGGAGGGGATATAGTTCATAAAACAGGCTGCTGTGGATATGAGGAGTATTTCGACCATATCTCTACAGACATCTGTCCTGGATCTTTGGCTTGCAAAGCCTGTTCAGGCAGAAGTTTCCAAGTGGCCCAGTCCCTCTTCCCTGACTTCCTGGATCCTTTTTACCCCCTAAACTATTCAGAGCCTTAACTGGTCATTTTCTTCCTTTTATATTGGTACCCACTCGCATAAAACAAAACACACAGGACGGAGGGGGATGGTGAGAGGGAAGGACATTTCCAAGTTAAAATAAACATCCAGTGAAGCACAGGAGACCACAATTTGATTTAGACAACTCCAGCTATAGAAACAAGTGTCAGACATGCCAATTGTTTCCAGATCTCAACAGGCCAGAGATGGAGGGATCAAACGGAACCACTTATCAGAGCGAGTTCACACAGGGTGGAGTCAAAGTTAAGGGAAGGGATGGGGAAAACAAGAAGAGGAGTTAAGGTCCCTTTTCATTAAGTTGTCATCGAGAAAGCCAAGTGTGTAATAAAGCCCTGTTGGATACTGATTAGAATGTGGGTTTGGGCAGGGAAGGAAAAAGGATAACCCAGAGAGCCACAGAGGAGCTGAGCAAGAAAGACTTAGTACCAATTGTGACACACTTGCCTCTGCCTCCCAACAGAGCCCAGTAGAAAAGCTGGAACAAAGGAAACACAGAGGCCACACGACTACTCACTGAGTGGGTCACAAGCTGACCGGTGTATGACATCCTAGGAAGGATGAAGAAATGGGAGGAAACATGGGTTATGCAGAAGGCAAACAAACTCTCTTTTACATCTGTGACCATTGGGAGAAGACAGACTTAGATAGATTGGGTCTTACTACATGCTCTCCACAGAGGCTCAGGCACCAGGGCAACCGAAGCCTTAAAAAAACACTAGTTATACCTGGCTGTGGGTGGAATCCATTAAGGCCCTGTGCTCAGACTAACAGAGCTGCAGAACGAATGAGATGTGCTGCTTGTGGGTTGACTCTTCCCTTTTGGCAGCTATCAAAGGCGCTCAGTTCTCTCCCATAGCATGAAGCTAAAACGTTGGCTATGAATGTAGGCAATTCCACTCCTCACACGGCAACTTTGTCCATTAGAAGCCTATGTGCCTGAGTGCCTGGACCTTTGAAATGTCTGTGGAAGCCCTATGCAAAGCATTTCAGGAGAAAGAAAACAAATCTTTAAAATGTCAACCAAGTGATACCTTCACAGAACCCAAGTATGACGAAGCTCAAAAGGAGCCCTAAAGTTCTGACGGACTTGGGGAAAACAAAGTTGAGATGGAGTCAGTCATGGGTACTTCCTGGAGAACTAAACTTCAGTAGAAAGTTGTGAATGTTTGTTATTAATGCGGTAATGCTAACACAGTCCATAATTCATCTGAAAGAAGTATATTTTTGCTCCTTTGGAGCACAGGAATAAGAAAGCCCTCATATTCAAATCAGTTGTATTTTCTCCTTTCCACACTTTGTTCCTTTGGCTGCCAAATTCTGTTTATGACTGTTACAAGATTATAATTAGCTGTGTCAAAATGAAGAAATTTATTTTAACCACATATCTTATATAGTATCAAAATGACTGTGAGAGCAGCAGAAAATGAGCCCCCCCGACAAATCCATATTCTCAAATTCACTGTGTAGCTTTTATATATAAAAATTATCACTTCATTACCAAACAACCTCCATGATTAGCTTTTCTGCCTTCTGATAGTTGTTGTATGTCCCCTTCGATGGGGAGTTGAAGAAGACGGTCTCTAAGGTCCTATTCAATCCCATATTAGCAAGTTAACATGAGTCTGTAAGAGACATGGGATTGTATGTTGTCAAACAGGGAATTCTGACAAAGAACAAGGGGCCAGGGACATGAACCCCTCACCCTGTGCTGAGCACTGGTTCATGAGAACTTCTCCCCTCTCCCTGCAAAGCCACATACTACGGGGTAATGGCGGGGTGCGGGGGCAGCAGGGAGAGGGGTGAGGATATTTGAGATTTTGCTAATTTTATAAAAATGTCATGCAAACACATCTTCAAGACATTCCCTGACACTGTCCACCCCATCCCACTTCTGATCAGATCATTGTCCCTAAGGTCTCCCTGCATAAAAACTATGTGGCGCTCACCATCTGCGTGCTAGTTTCTCAGCTGTAAATGTGGAATACTCACAACACAGATCTATCTTCCCTTGGCAGTGGTGTGAGGATCAACTAATTAAGCCCTGTAAAAATGCTTTGAAGAATGCACAATAGGACACTCTGGCTGTCAGAAAGAATTCACACAATTCCCTGAGGCCTGACCGGGTGGAGGCTGCAGCACATGTCAGCCTTGGCTGGTGTTTTGTCACACTTGGACAAAGGTTCTGGAGTCAAAGGGCAGCTTAAGCCACATGCCCAATATGAGGCTGAGAAGAATTCCTAGGAATCATTTATTGCTGAGGATTGCCAAATGCCCTGAATCACTTCCTTTCTTCCCACAGATTGGCTCTTTCTTGATTTCTGCTTCCTGATGAAACGGGTGTGCATGTCTGTTGAGGGAGCGCAGCCATTCCTCCAGCCCTCTGCTTTCATGCCCAGTCGATGTGGGGCTATGTTGTTGTTGTTCAGCTAGTTTGTTTCTTCAGTTTGCTTGCTTTCGTCTGCCTTTGGTTTGGTTTTATGAGATCTTTTTATGTAGCCCAGGCTGGCCTTGGACTTCCAATCCTTCTGCTTTTGCCTCCTGAGTGCTGGGATTTTAGGTGTGAGCCTCCAAGCCTGGTAACGTAAAGGTTCTAATAGTTTTTCTACCCTGAACTAGAGCTAGACAGGACTTCTTCCCAAGCTGCCTTTTTCTATTTCCTCACCAAATTCCTAACCTTGCCTCAGGTTGTCTTGCAAGATTTAGCAACTTTCAGGCCACCTCTGCCTAACAGGCAGCTCCTCCCACATGAAGCTGGGGAAGCCAGGAGTCCAGTGTTTTTTGCGTACACAGTTGCCTGAAGATGTTGTCTAGTTAGAAAAGCCACATGGTCTCAGTGAAATCAGCTCCCCACATACCTGTGCTTTCTACAGATGGGTTACAATCCATACACATCACTGCTAATATGCTCATCATGAAATCTGTATAAAGCATATTGGATATGGTGGGTTTCCAGAATTATTAGAAGCTGGGATCCTGAGTTTAATGTACTAACATTTGGAAAGAATGATAACATTCAAGGGCATCTGTATGGAGCCCTTTAGTAAATTATGATGGAGTTATTGAAAAGAATTGGACTGTTCTTGAAACGATGTGATAGAAATAAAAATAACAACTAAAGAATATATTAATTGGCTCTGTGTATTTTAAAATGGTGATTTAAATTTTCAATTAAATTAAATTTTCATTTACATTACACAGACAATTTGAGGTAGACTTACATCTATGTCTGATGCCTAAAGTATAAACCTGTGCTGTGTATCTAGCACAAGTTGACACGTTCTCTGAATGAATAAAATACAAACTGTATAAACCATTGAATAGAGAGTTCATGTGATTAATGTCTGGATCAAGAATCTTTTCGGGTCCTGTGTCCTCATGCTGGCTGAGCTTACCCTATAAACACTCATGTTCTGCATCTTGGCAGTCCATTGCCTTGTGTGTCTGTTTTCCCTCTGCCTCTATTGTGATTCAAAAACTGTGCAAAGACATACCTTTGATTAAAGATATGGCAAAGGTAATTGACTAGTGGATAAATATGTGACCACAGTCTCATAAACATAGCACTCAATCTAAGTAGTAAATTTTATAAAGGAAGGGAAAAATAACAACACCCAAGATTGCTTAGCCAATGTCACATAAATGTCAAAAAGTAGTCTGAACTCCTCATATACATTATAGAAGGATTATAAATTAATGGCACCCCTTTGAAGGATAATTTGACAATATCCTTTACACCATGAGGCACATAACCTGTGAGTTACTCTTCTAGGAAGTTCTCTGATACGCACACAAGTCTGCAAAACACATATAAAAGCTACTACTGATTTATGATAGAAAAAAAACTCTTGAAAAAATCTTAATATCCATCAATAGATGATCAACTGAATCTATGATCATAACTGAATACAAAGCAATGTCATGAACCATTTGTTAAAATTAAATTTATTTATTATTTTGTGTGCATATGGGGAATGGGTGTACCAAGGCACACACGTGGAGATCACAGGACAACTTGTGGGAACCTATTCTTTCCTTCTACCATGTGGGGCCCAGGGATTAAATTCAGGTCATCAGGAAACTTGGTGGCAAACACTTCTCCCTGCCAAGTTATCTTGCCAGTCCCCCATGCAAGCATTTTTTAAAGAATGAAAGTGATCCATGACAAAGATATATATGAAGTATTCAGTGAAAACAAAATAAAACAAAATATTAGATACATATTACATTGACTAATATGATTATATTTGATTTTTTTCAATATTTAATTTTTGTCAATTATACCTCAGTAAAGCTGAAGGAAAAAACAAGTTCTGTTTTATAAGAGCCTATCATAGAAAGAAACACAAGATATGGAAACATACTTTTCTTTAAATAACAGGATAACCACTTTCTTTTATGTAAAACAATGTGCTGGAGAAGCTCCCTGGGCCTTGGGGAGCTAATATTGCTTTTCACATAAAACACCATGGAAATTCCAGCTTTATTTGAAGCCTGCTTTTGAGTAAAATCCTAAACTTCCATATTTGTCTTTTGTTAGCATATTCGTCACACGCTTCAAGAGAACATCAGTTGGCTTTGCTTTGAAGTTCTGGTCTCTGTAGCCTCCAAATATTGATCCAATGACACATGGATTCTATAATAATCTCATCATTTATCTTCATTATTTACAATCTTTTAAAAATTTTTTTCATTGTGTATATTCATTATACTTAGTACTATGTTACACAAGGATATTTTCATACAGGTATATGTGGATTAATTCACTTAATATGAATATCTCCAGTTGCACCCACTTTCCTACAAATGATATAACGTCATCATCATTCCTTAAAAAATAAAAAATTATATATATATATGTATATATATGACATTTTCTTTTTCCATTCTTCTGTTGTTAGACATATAAGCTGGTTCTACAACTATTATGAACAGTACTGCAATAAACGCTGCTATGCAAATATCTCTGTGATATATTAATTTGGAGGCTTTTGGGTAAATCTCATGGAGGCCAGAGGTGTTGGAGCTGGTTATAGATGGTTGTGAGCCACCCGATACAGGTGCTGGCAATTGAACTTGGATCCTCTGCAAGAGAAGTAAGTGCTCTTAACCACTGAGCCATCTCTCTGGGACCTAGTTTGTTTTTGAAACAATGTTTCACTGTATATACTAGCCAGGGCTTGAACTCACTATGTAGTCCTTGCTGGCCTCCAACCTTGAAACGATCCTCCTGCCTCAGTCTTGTTAGTGCTGGCATTATAGATGTGCCCCACCACGCAGAGACTCATTTGTTTTGAACTTCCCTGGGTAAGTGACTTAACTTTTGTCAAACTGTTTCCTAGGTGGGAAAGTTTCCTAGGAGGTAACCACAGTGGCAGCTGAGATTTACTAGATGATAACCCTGTGCCCAGGCTCCATGCTGCTTTCAACGGGAATTAGTTCATCTAATCTCTAAACAACGCTAATGAGTATCATTACAACTCTACCCAGTTTACAGATGAGAACGACTTATATCACTAAAGCAATCAAGCCAAGATTGACTGTTTCCAGGATCCATGGGCTTATAGGGTTGTGGCAGGAGAAGAAAGGACAGGTGAGACGGCAGGCTTGACCCTTTAAGGAAATGCTGCTACCAGGAAACTCTTCCAAGCCATACAAATATTCACCTAGCTGAAAGGAAACAAGGTGAAATAAGGACAACATTTTAGCAGGGGCCTGACCACACTTGACGTGGACAGGTAGGAGGCACTACCTCTCATGGCTCACGTCTTCAGCCACCAGCGACTGGCTACAGGACATAGGTCACTAGGGAAAGTACTTCAGCAGGGTGTGTTTTCCTTTCCTTCAGGACACAATGGTTCTATTGTTATTAGCAACAGATGTGGCCACGCAATTACAGACTTGAGCTAGTTAATCATGTCTCCCATTTTAAAACTTAATCAGATCACTTCTAGGATCAAGGAATCACACAGTTATCATAACAGTTAAAGCCTGTCTTGTGCCACCAATTGATGACTGAAGTTCATCTGCAATGTAGCTTATCACTCTGCAGAGAGAGAGAGAGAGAGAGAGAGAATGTGTGTGTGTGAGAGAGAGAGAGAGAGGGAGTGTGTATGTGTATGTGTGAGAGAGAGTGTGTATGTGTGTGTGTGTGTGTGTGTGAGAGAGAGAGAGAGAGAGAGAGAGAGAGAGAGAGATTTGCTTTTTTGTGCATATGTAAGCTGCTCAAACACCCTGTCTGTTGAGAGGTGTGTCACTCTCGCTCACACTCAAAGAGAGAGAGAGAGAGAGAGAGAATGTGTGTGTGTGAGAGAGAGAGAGAGAGGGAGTGTGTATGTGTGTGTGAGAGAGAGAGTGTGTATGTGTGTGTGTGTGTGTGTGTGAGAGAGAGAGAGAGAGAGAGAGAGAGAGAGAGAGAGAGAGAGATTTGCTTTTTTGTGCATATGTAAGCTGCTCCAACACCCAGTCTGTTAAGAGGTCTGTTACCCTGGCTCCCACTCAAGTTTACCTGTTTTGTTTGACCAAAGTGGTGAGTCAAGAAGGCTTCAGCCCTGCTTTGAGCTCTGTTACAATTCCCTTTGCATTTCTGAGGTTCTGGCTCATTTGGGAAAGTAAGGCAGTTTCACAGTACATATTTGTCCTTTTGCAAAAGGAGAGCTCCCTAAAGTAAAACCTCTTCTATCAGGAGTTGATTTTTCATAGTCTACAATAGTGTCTAGTACAGAACAGACACTCAATAAATACAAGAGTGAACAATGGTTCAGGTTTTCCAGTTGCAACATAGCATGGATCCATAAAACCATTATCTAGTGATTATGGTGCATGGAGCAGGTAACACTGGCTGTCAGCTTACATCCTATTTTTCTCTACCAACTACTGGCACACCATCATCAACATTTCCACTAGAATTTAAGTAGTACGTTATGAATGGATTTGAGATTTGCCCAATTTTCCTCTTCTTTAGCAGTACTGAGCATGGCTTTGGTGAAGAAGAAACTGAAGTGTCAGTGATGTGCTGGCTTTATGTCTGTGGGATGTACCTGTCAACTATGCCCAATCATACTATGCTACCTACAGTACCGGCCTCCATGGCCTCTCTTTAGTTCTCTTCATGGAACTAGTTGAAGGAAGGTCATTAGTTGTCAACGTCTGAAAGCTTCGGATATACCAATCTTCCCAAATGTGGAATGGGCTATTCCAAGGAGGACATTCTGGGTGAGTGGGTAACTTGGTTGGTTGAGTCTCATGTGAATCAAAGTTCTTGACCAACAGAAGCAGAAGGGGAACTGATGGTGATGATTTCAGGTACCACAGAAGGATACCACCACTGGGTACCACCAGGACTGCTAGAAGCACCTGCCTCTGAGAACTCCAGCACCTGGATGAGGTTTAAGTCATCTCTTTGCCTTTTATTACCAAATCAAGATTCCAAGTTTCAAACAGGATCATTTGATTAAGTAGCCCTAGTCGTCAGAGGTTGGGAGACTGAATAGCTGGTCCACTTATACTCCACAGTAGGAGAGAAAGTCCTAAGACTCAACAGTGGCAAAGGTTTGCATGTTGCTCCGCTGCAGAAAAATGACAGGCACCCACTACATCACAATTCAGTGATACAGTATCTGTATACTTCGATTGCACTTACTTAAAAAATGGGTAAACCCCAGTCTCTCACAAATAAGATAGGACAGATGTGAAATTAATGTGCATAGGCTTGTTAGGAATTCTTTTTGTAAAGGCTGGAAAAAAAAAACAAAAAACAGCCCAATTAAGTTTTAAGTAGCCATGACATTTTAGAGGTTGTAGTTGAACATCACATGTTACTAGCATGTTGAAAAATTCCTGCTGACAGCACAGATTAATCTAGGGAAGTCTCAACTCATCAAGTTCTTCCCACCTCAAAAGTACAAGATAACTCCAAGTTGAGCTCCTTCTTAATACAGTGGTTACTATGGAACTGCTAGGATCAGCTCCACACCTGACAAAGTGCCTCCGGGATGAGTCAGCACAGTTTTTGGTTAAGGGAAGCTGGAGGCTAAAAGCAGAGGAAGGGCAGGATCCATGTCAAGAGAACAACTCTTCATGGGGATTCTCAAATCAATAAACAGAAAAGAGACCTGAAGAGGTGCTGGCCATCTCCAAAGGACAAAAGCAGGGGGAGAAAGGTAACGGGAAGGTCACAGCCGTTTCCTCATCCCAAAAACAGTACTAGGAGCCTGAGAGGGTGGGTTCCCACCTCCATCCGTGTGGCAGCTCTGACCTCAGCAGACTGCCAGAGAGTGCTGAGTTCTGGCCTTAGAGGCTAAGAATGCAGGGGACTGCCTGAGAGCCCCTGGATCCTGCCTGCAGTGGTGGTGAGCATCCCCTAATTGCACCATACCTATCCTCCTACCTGGGATTTCTTGAGGCCCCTCCCAAGGCCCCAGGGCAGATCTGGCTTTGGTAGGCTAAGCCTGAGATCCTAGTAGGCAGCCTGAAAGGGTGGGTTTCAACCTCCATTGGTGTAGCGTCTCTGATCTTAGCAGACCTCCAAAGAGTGCCAGAGTTCTGGCCTCCCTCTGGCCTCCCTCTGGCATAGAGGATGAGAAGGCAGAGGACTGCCTGAGAGCCCCTGGATCCTGCCTCCATGTGGCGAAGGATCTTTCTATTCGTTTACTTCCCTGGTTCCTTTTCATTAGCATGGTCCTTGTAGTTATGTCTTGATACATACTCACTTGTAAGTATTTGGTGCTAGGATCCACATATGAGGGAGAACATACATTGTTTTTGTTTCTGAGTCTGTGTTACTTCACTTAGTATAACAGTTTCTAGTTCCATCCATTTACCTGCAAATTTCAGGATTTCATCTTTCTTTACTGCTGAGTAAAACTCTATCATATAAATGAACCAAATTTTCATTATCCACTCATGAGTTGAGGGATATTTAGGTTGCTTCCATCTCTTAGCTATTGTGAAAAGAACAGCAACAAACATGGATGTACAAGTGTATCTGTAATAAGATGAGTTCTTTGGGTATATGCAAAAGAGTGGTATAACTGGGTCAAATGGTAGGTTCATTTTCATTTTTTTTTTAATTTTTTAATTTTTTTTATTTTTTAAAAAACATTATTTAATAACCACATGATTAGAATATTGTGAAACAACAAACATGGATGTACAAGTGTATCTGTAATAAGATGAGTTCTTTGGGTATATGCAAAAGAGTGGTATAACTGGGTCAAATGGTAGGTTCATTTTCATTTTTTTTTTAATTTTTTAATTTTTAATATTTTTTAAAAAACATTATTTAAT
>NW_008328607.1:521249-537250 GCF_000622305.1 Nannospalax galili
AGCTATAGACTTACCCCAAGAGGCCTGAGGATAGTAGTCTCATTTTCATTTTTTAAGAGTTCTTCACACTGCTTTCCATAGGGGTTGAACAAGTTTGCAATCCCACCAGTAGTGGATGAGCATTCCCTTTCCCCACATCCTCTCCAACATTTGGTATCATTTGTTCTCTTGATCTTAGCTAGTCTGACTGGGGTAAGATGAGAAATTAAGAAAGAAATAAAAGAATTCATGGAATTCAATGAAAAGAATAATACAACACAACACAACCTCTGGGACACTTTAAAAGCAGTCCTTAGAGAGAAGTTTATAGCTCTAAGTGCCTACCTTAAAAAATGAGAAAGGGCCCAAATAAATGTCATAACACTGCAACTCAGGACACTGGAAAAGCAGGAACAAATGAAACCCAAACCCAGTAGAAGAGAAGAAATAACAAAAATCAGAGCAGAAATTAATGAAATAGAAATAAAGAAAACAATAATCAATGAATCAATGAATCTAAGAGCTGGTTCTTTGAAAAGCTAAACAAGACAGACAAACCCTTGGCCCAGTTGACCAAAGGAAAGAAAGAGCAAATCCAAACCAACAAAATCAGAGATGAAAGGGGAAACATCATGACAACATCACAACAGACATCAGAAAGATACAGACCATTATAAGGGAGTATTTTAAAAACCTATACTCTACTAAATTTGAAAATCTAAAAGAAATGGATGGATATCTAAAATCATGGGAACCAACAAGAAGAGCTCAACAGTTTAAACAAACCCATAACATATAAGGAAATTTAAACAGTAATACAAAGCCTCCCAACTACAAAAAAGCCCAGGTCCATATGGCCATACAGCAGAATTCTACCAGACTTTTAAAGAAGACCTCCAACCAATACTACTTAAATTATTCAAAACAGTAGAAACAGAGAGAATATCCAAATTCCTTCTATGAAGCCAGCATCTCTCTAATACCCAAACCAGGTAAAGACACAACCAAAAAAGAAAACTATAGACCCATATCCTTAATGAACATAGATGCAAAAATTCTCAACAAAATACTTGCAAACTGCAAACAGATGTACATCAAAAAGACATTCACCGTGATCAAGAAGGCTTTATTCCAGAGATGCAGGGATGGTTCAATATACACAAGTCAATAAACGTCATTAATCACATAAATGGATGCAAAGACAAAAAAGACCTAGTCATCTCAATAGATGCAGAAAAGGCTTTTGACAAAATTCAGCATGTATTGCATTTATGTTCAAAGTCCTAGAGGGAATTGGACTGGAGGGAACATACCTCAACATAATTAAAGCTACATACAACAAACCCACAGCCAACATCATTCTAAATGGAGAAAAACTGGAAACATTCCCAGTAAAATCAGGAACCAGACAAGGATGTCCAGTATCTCCACTACTTTTTCAACATAGTGCTTGAAACTCTTGCTAGAGCAATAAGACAGGAGAAGGAAATTAAAGGAAACACTTTCAGTATAGTGGCAGGTTATAAAATCAATCTACAAAAAGCATTAGCCTTTCTATATACCAATAACTAGCAATTGGAGAAAGAATACAGGGAAATGCTCCCTTTCACAATTGCTGCAAAGAAAATAAAATATCTTTGAATAAATCTGACCAAAGACACCAAATATCTCTACAATGAAAATTTTAAATCAAAGAAAGACATTGAGGAAGACACCAGGAGATGGAAGGACCTCCCATATTCATGGATTGGAAGAATTAATATTGTGAAAATGACCATCCTACAAAAACAATATATAGATTCAATGCAATCCCAATCAAAATCCCCATGACATACTTCATAGAATTAGGGAAAAAAATCCTTAAATGCATATGGAAGCACAAAAGACCCTGGATAGCCAAAGCAACCCTGTGCATAAAGAGCAATGCTGGGGGATTACTATACCAGATCTCAAAGTATACTACAGAGATAGTCATAAAAACAACATGGTACTGGCACAAAAATAGACACATAGATCAATGGAACATCATTGACAATCCCAACCTGAATACACACAATTTCAGCCACCTAATATTTGACAGAGGTGCCAAGAACATACAATGGAGGAAAGACAGCATCTTCAACAAATGGTGCTGGCAAAACTGGATCTCCACCTGTAGAAGAATGAAACTAGACCCTTATCTTTCACTTTGCACAAAAGTCAACTCCAAATGGATCAAAGACCTCAATGTGAAACTGGAAACCCTGAAACTATCAGAAGAAAATACTGGCAGTAACTTACAAGATATAGGTGTAGGAAAGGATTTTCTAAATCAGACAGCAGTTGCTCAGGAATTAAGGTCAGCAATCAACAAGTGGGACCTCATCAAACTAAAAAGCTTCAGTACAGCAAAAGAAGCAATCAAAAAGAGAAGGGAAAACCCACAGAATGGGAAAAAATCTTCACCAGTGACACATCTGACAGAGGTTTGACATACAGAATATATAAAGAACTCAAAAAACAAAGTGAGAAACCAAATGACCCAATTAAAAGATGGGCTAAAGAGCTAAACAGAGTTCTCAAAGAAAGAAATAAAGATGGCTAAGAAACATCGCAAAAAGTTCAACATCTTTAGTAATTAGGGAAATGCAAATTAAAACCACCCTAAGGTATCACCTTTCCCCAATCAGACTGGCTAGGATCAAGAGAACAAATATCAGCAATACCAAATGCTGGCAAGGATGTGGAGAAAGGGGAACACTTAGTCACTGCTGGTGGGATTGCAAACTCATGCAACCTCTATGGAAAACAGTGTGGAGAACTCTTAAAAAACTAAAGATGAACCTAACATATGACCCGGTTATACCACTCCTTGGCATATACCCAAAGGACTCATCCTATTGTAGAGACACTTGTACAACCATGTTTGTGGCTGCTCTTTTCACAATAGCTAAGAGATGGAAGCAACCTAAGTGCCCCTCAACTGATGAGTGGTTAGCAAAAATGTGGCATATTCACACAATGGAGTTCTATTCAGCAGTAAAGAATGATAAAATAATGAAATTTGCAGGTAAATGGATGGGTCTAGAAACTGTTATACTAAGTGAAGTAACACAGAGTCAGAAAAACAAACGACATATGTTCTCCCTCATATGTGTCTCCTAGCACCAAATCCTTTTAAATTCCAGGTCCTTTTAATAAGATGATGCTATATAGCAGTCTCTTCTGCATGAAACAACTACCATCATCACGACTTCAGCTGAGCCTGATCACTAAACATTGTCACAACTGGGCTTGTTGACAGTTGTGCTCATTCATTAAAGGAGGGCCAAGTAAGGTCATTGGGCCTCCTCATCGGATTATCCAGCCACTCTTCCCAGCCAACTGTATGTAATTTGGCCCTAATCACACATGGCCTCCTGGATTTGGGCAGGGCTAAGTATACAATCTGGGGAAGGCTAGGAAGAGAAGGCATGACCCATGCTGGGTAAAGGCTTTCCAGTGTGCATACCCTCAGGTCACACATACACCTCAGCAACCCCTCAGTTATCTCGAAGCCTCTGACACTGATTCTAATCACTCCAACAGCTATCAAAATATCTGAAATCAAATCCTGAATCCATCACTCTAGAGTCCAGCCTTGGAAGACAAAAGAAAAATGGGGAGGAACCCAATAGAGGGATATTTTTGGAAGCCCCTGTCAAGAAATTCCAGTGGACTGTCATATGAACATTTGAAAGTTGCCCTGTTCTGACTTTTTTATAGCTCACTGTCTAGAACTTGTAATGCTAATTACTCTTGCCTTTACTTCTCCTTCACATCTCCTATTCACGATTCAAGGACTTTCTTTTCCCCTTAGAGACAAGAGTTATGCAATTTGGGAGTCTTTTAGATAGACCCACTGAAGGGGTACTCCAATTGCCTCACCCTGCGTCCCTGTTCAGCGTGGAAGTAGCCAGGACAGTCTGTGTCCCAATTCCCTATTCACAAGTTGGGTAACCTCTTCAGAGGATGGTGTGCTAAGAATAGGAGGTAGGAATTTGCTAGGCAGTTATGGTAAAACTACCCCAAAGAAAAGTAGCCAGTTTCTTAGCTAAATCTCACAATGTCCTTGGGCCTCTTAGCAACATACTCCATTCCAAAGGACAAAAACGTCAAAAATATTTGGAAGCTTTTATCTAATCCTTAAAAGATTTTAGGGTTGCCTCTTCAGAGGGGGTAATGTTAGAGTTGCCATGATTCCCCACCCCCTTTCTGGAATTTGACTGCGATAGCTAGTATTAATTGTCAACTTACAGGATCTAGAAATTGCCTAGGAGAGAAACCTCTGGACATGTCTGTCAGGGAGTTTCTGGATTAGGATGAGATAGTAAAATCCACCCTAGTTGTGGGCAGCATCATTCTACTGGCTGGACACAGAACTTCATAAAAAGGAGAAAGCCAGTTGAGCCGTGGCATCACCCATCTCCCTCTGCCTCCTAACTGGATACAATGTGACCAGCTGTTTCAAACTCCTGCTGCATGACTTCTTTGTCATGATGAACTGTTACCTCAAATCTGAGCCGAAATAAACCCTTCTTCCTTAAGTTGCTTTTTGTAGAAAAATATTTAATGCAACTGATTGGCTAGAATAGCTCACCAGAGCTCATGGAAGCACTGTTTTTGTTTGTTTGTTTTTTTGTTTTTGTTTGTTTGTTTGTTTGTTTGTCTTTTTTGAGACAGGGTCTCTCCTTGTAGCCCCAGCTGTCCTGGAACTCACTATGTAGACCAGGCTGGCCTCAAACTCACAAAGATCTGCCTGCCTCTGCCTCCCAAGTGCTAGGATTAAAGGCGTGCACCACCATGCCCGGAAGCACTGGACTTTCACCCATTTATTATAACGCATACTATAAAGATACATATGAACAGCCAGATTGAAGTGGTACATGGAACAAGGTATGGGGGAAAAGCCCATCACTTCCACATCCTCCAAGAACCTTCCTGTGTCCAGCTACTTAGCAGCTCACTCAACTCAAACCTTTCTGGCTTTTATGGGGCTTCATAACCCTGATGTAACTGACTGCATCACTGGCCATTGGTGATCAACTCAACCCTCAGCTGAGGATGGGGGCAGGGCTGTTTCTACCTTGGTCTTTGTGGTGATTATTCTTCACCTACAGGCTGCCTAACTGCCCCCCGCCCAATTCCCCAGTCTACTCATAGACATATCAAAGGCATCTTGATCACTACAGAGATTCCAAAGTTGGAAATGCTTTACCAGTAATATGTTTTTGCAATAGCACACACAGATATACTTGCATAAGTGTGTACAAATACATGTACATAGATATTCAATAAAGTGTTGTTTGCAACCATAAAAACATGGTCCAATGAAGGTTGTTGGCAATCTCTTTATAATAATACAGTTCAATATATTATTTACTGTATATTTATTTTAAGGGAGAAAAAGCAACCATAAAAATAGTATATAGAACCCGGGTGTGGTGGCGCACACCTTTAATCCCAGCACTCGAGAGGCAGAGGCAGGTGGATCTCTGTGAGTTCAAGGCCAGTCTGGTCTACATAGTGAGTTCCAGGACAGCTGGGGCTACAGGGAGACCCTGTCTCAAAAAGACCGAAAAAGGGAAAAATAGTATATAGAAGACTGGAGAGGTGGCTCAGCAGTTAAGAGCACTGGCTGCTCTTGCAGAGGGCCCAGGTTTGAATCCCAGCACCTACATGGTAGCTAACAACTGTCTGTCACTCTAGTTCCAGGGGATGCCGTGCCCTCTCCTGACCTCAGCAACACAGGTACACTTACAGACATGTAGGCAATACACTCATACACAAAAAATAAAAATAAATAAGATATTTTTAAAAATAGTATAAGGAGATACGGCAATGCTCTTGGTGCATTAAATGAAGATAGCAAGGTGACAGGAGAGCATGGTTCCATTTGTCTGGTTGGTTTTTGTTTTCTTCTTGCAGCAGGATTTTCATACATAGCCTAGGCTGGCCTTGAACTGGAGATCCTTCTGCCTCAGCCTTCTGAATGCTGGAATTTTTAAGCATTTACCATCACTCTTGGCTTCCAATGGGTTTAGCAGGGGACTTACAAATAGGCAGGTGGATGGATGGATGGATGGATGGATGGACAGGGAGATAGATACGGCAACTTAGAAATTATGGGAATGGGAGAGATTTATTTTTCATTTTATTTTCATGTGACTTTATTGTGAGCATGCCCTCTATTTATAATTAAAACAAACTAATTAAAATGCCATATAGTGAACATTAAAATCTTAAAACCATTTAGTAACAAGCAGAAGTCAAGGTCAAAAAATGAATTTCCCCAACAAGGCTGCCGGCACAAAGCTGTAGCAAGGCAGCTTTCCTTCAGAAGAATGCTTCTGCTTGAAGTCCCAAAGAGGAAAACACCTATCTAATCTCAATACTGTGACTGTCCCTTAGAGCCTGACCTCTGCTCCCGGCTCTGGTGAGAATTTGCCCTGACTCCTGCCCAGTTACTGGGATGGAGTGAAGTACCTCTGAGCCTCAGAGGTAGAGATCCCCACTTCAAAACACAACAAAACAAAAACAGAAAGAAAGAAATAAGGCAGAATGAAAGAAAGAAAGAAAGAAAGAAAGAAAGAAAGAAAGAAAGAAAGAAAGAAAGAAAGAAAGAAAGAAAGAAAAGAAAACAAAAACACTGGCTCTTAAAAGCAGGACTAGGACTAGAATAGGGCAGACTTGTGTGGTCCTGAGATAATAGTGGCAACATCGGTAAGTAACATTTACAAAGCCAGTAGTTGCTACCTCAAGTGAAGTGAGTTCTAGAGTAGAAAGGAATAAACCAAGGACAGTCATGTTCCAGGTGATTTATTCTTGCTGTGGGTTCCAGCAAGCTATTTCCAGCAGCCTCTGCTGATGTTTAAATGACAAGAATGATGTGGGGCAGGGAACCATTTTACCAACGGGTACCAAAAAAGAGCTCTTCCTAATTTCCCACCCATACCAGGAAAATTTTGTCTACACCAGACCCAGCCTCCAATACTTGCAAGATGGACCAGAATTGCATCAGCTAAATCTGGTCTACTTCACAACAACTGGGTGTTACTGTTTGCCCCACCTGACCCTTGCCCCACCACTTCCCACTGTCCCAAATCTTCCTTAGTTTTGCCATTTCCTCCTCCTGAGCTCCGAAAGTTAACTCACTAGTGTGTTCAGTGTGGAAAAGAGAGCAGTTCCCCTCCCCCTCCACTCTGTACAATCTCAATATCAGTGTTCAGGAAATTCAACTCTGTTTCTACTTCAGGGAAACTCCAGTGCCCTCTGGGAGTACACACTCAGGCCCTCTGGAACAAGGGTGACTTGGAGAAGGTTCAAGATGCCCCAAGGTAGTGGAGGATCAAGCCTGGTCAACGTGTTGGCTTTGGGCAGTAACTGTGACCGCCAAATCCATCTGTGCTGCAGGCCCAAGGCCTGTTCATCCGTCCTCTGCATTCCACTCCCATGTGTCTGTCGCAGATCAGTCTTATGGTGTAATGCCTATCACTAACCACCCAGGCAAGAAGGGCTGGTCCAACTCTATCCTCAGGAAGCCCGGTCCGCATTTGTCCAGGAGGGAAGACAAGCTTCCTGGCCCCTCTTAGCATGTCACAAAGGGTCTCTACAAGCTCTGGAGAAGGTCCTAAAGTGGGGTTTCCACTCCAGCGAGGACCTTTACTCAGGCACCTAGAGGGCAAATTCTTTTTGGCTGTCCCCCAACAGTATCAGACTCAACTTGACTTTAGAGGCCTGGGACCACGGCTTTGGGTCCAGCCCTCGGCCTGAAGCGCAGGCGCCCCAATCTCTGCCTGGCTGAGCCCCAACGCGACCGCGTCCCCACACCCCACGCGCGCACAAACGCCGGGGTCGCTGGAACCCTCCGGCCGGCCGCGTTCGATCCGGGCCGCGACACCAGGGCCAGGGTCCCCGCGGCTCGGCGCGCCGCCGCGTCTTCCTCCCGCCTCCTGCCTCGGTGGCCGCGCTGGGTAGGTAGCTGGGGGACCGGAAGGATAGCGAGGAAGTTGGAGAGGGTTTCCTGAGATGAGAGATTACTTCCGTCCGGGCGCTGGCCTCTCTCTGGAGCCGGCTGTCAGGGGCTCAGGGAGCCGGGTGCGCTGGGCTGGGCCGCGCCTTGCCACCTGCAGCGCCGGGACGGGCCGCGGGGCCCTCGGCGGGACGCGCTCGGCCCTGCTGCAGCGGCTCACCAGGGCCATCCTTGCAGGTGGGAGTCGAGAGCATCTCGAAGCGCTCAAGCCATGGTGGCCAAACAGCGGATCCGGATGGCTAACGAAAAGCACAGCAAAAACATCACCCAGAGGGGGAACGTAGCCAAAACCCTGGTAAGGCGGGGGCGGTGCCGCGGGGGCCGAACGGGCAGGACCCGCGGGGCGGAGCAGGGCGGAGCGGGCGGGCAGCCGGCACAAAGCCAGGCCTCCCGGCCCCTCCTCCGGGGTCCCGCAGAGTCAGGGTCCCCACTGGGCTCTGGCGGCGCGGACTTCTCTGCTTCCTCAAGGGCGGAGAGGGCCCTGGTTGGTAGATCCTCCCCAGGAGAATGGGTCATCGTCCTTGGGAAAGGCAGAAAGCTACATCTTAGGGGATAGCGAAGCCAACTGCAGGAGCACTGAGCTAGGAATCTAGTAGGTGTTAGAGTGTGATGAATGAATGAATGAATGAATGAATGAATGACATTTAGGTCCAGCTCCCAGACTCCGCCCCTGTCATCCCTACCCTCACAGGCGCACACCACCCTCAGGTTTCCTTTACCCCCTTTGTGATAGTCTCCCTGTGTATGTTGAAAGGGCATAAGGTGGAGCGTGAGATTCTGACCCACATTTCCCTCTATCCTTTTCTCTTTTGCAATGAGGCCTCCCGCCGCGGCTGGGCTAGAGTTTAGGTGCTGCGTTAGGGGAATTCAGCCCCATTCTGATGGTATAACCTCAGAGACCCGTCTATCGCCAGGGATTCTATGCCCCCAGAACTGCAGATTTAAGCTTTACAAGTCGCAATTTAAGTAACCGCTGTGCGGAGGCACAGAGATTTCTTTTGGTAAATCAGTTTGACCTTTAAGAAAATGCCAGACTCACATGTGACTTCTGACCATCAGAGGCGTGAGTGGGTTAGGTTGTTGCGTCGTCGAGTCGGTTTACAAGTCTGTGAGCAAAGGTGCTTGGAATCTATTATCCTGTATCGTTAAAGGGAAGTCCATCTGAAGCTTGGGGTTTGTCTGGAAACGCTTGCAGACTTGATGAGGCAATGCCTTTTAGCCAAAGAAATTATGTTGATTTTATTAACTGAGAGAAAAGCTGGATGTGTAATCATCACACCGGAATTCTTGCAAAACCAAGCAGAATTGTGGCAGAGAAACCTTGGAATCACTCTACTCAGAGCTTTTTACACAGTTCCAGGCTTAAGTAACTCTTTAAATTCTTTCATTTGGGAATTAGATCATTTAGTTGTGATTAGGAGAACAAAATGCCAATACACCATCGCAAAGGAATCATATTTTCACATAGATCTATGTTCCCTTCCTTGTTTATACTCAGGGGAAAAAGGTACCACTCTCCAAGTTGACATTGAAAAACAATTTTAATTGGCATTAAAACAGGGAAGATTGCATATTCCTAGGAGATCAATTCTTCCTTCTCAAGGTGTCTGACCTACTTGCTGACACAGTAAAAATATCTAGATGTGGCTCTTTCTAATGAACTAAGGAATCAGTATTCAGAGGTTAAGTGATCTCAGTTGACAGCTTATGTGACTGCACAAGTAACACATAAGAGCTCATTTGCAGAACTGTCTTATCCATTAGCCTCCATGGACTCCATGTCTGGCACATCCAGCTTTGCAAAACCACTGGTAAATGCTGGGAACCTAAACAAACAAACAAAAAAAAGTGTTGACTCCTAAATAAAAAAATGGAAAATCTGGGAAAAAACTATTTAAATATCTAATAGCTATAACCGCAATTCAACTCAACTTTCTAATGTACATTTAAATTATATTTAACGTGTGGCATATCTAATAGGTTCTGATATACCATGGTTGGGTTCTCTGAACTGTGCCTGGCGCCTATGAGGATTGGTCAGACTAAATTTGTAATGAAAGGTTTCCAAACCACGCCACAAAAAATGTTTGTTTTCAATTGTTTGGTCTTTTGGTTAGCTTTATTGTAAATGGTTCAGCATCCAAAAAGAAAATGAAATTTTCTCTTTAAAATGAAATTCCATAAATCCTAAATCTTGTTGTTGTTTTTTTTTTTATTACAAGTCAAACATGGTTATACGCTGATAGAAGTAACTTAGAAAAGATAAGTTATTCAGTATGAAGTTCAGTGAATGGGAACAGACTTACAAGTTCTAATTGAAACTTTAAACCAATTGTTCAGAAATAAACTTCGGTAATGGTATGCAGATGTTTCAGTATTTGATGATTAGCTAATAACTTTGGGGTAGATCAATATTTTTCTCCCACATAGCAGATCTTGATACAAGAAACAACAACAAAAAAAAATTGAATCACTGTTTTGTGATTGGACATTAGTGATTCCTCCAGTATGAAGGGAGAATGTAAAAAGCAGAGTTCTCAGTTGCCCTACAGGGATCTTATCACAGAGACAGTCATCCCCTCACATTTGGGAGCCTCATGTTTAAAGTGAACTTTGTCATTTACAGAACTGCTGTAGAATTGTTGTTCTTACCTTTCCAGAAGTAGAATCAGGTTTAGGTGAATTGTCTCAATGAGACTGTACTAGGCACCATTTTCTAAAAGAATAAATAGCAATCCGAAGCTCTCAGAAGAGGATATACTGGAATTATGATCGGACAAGGCCTTGAGAGCTCTGAAAGTCCTCAACTAATTTCCATCCACTGGAGAATGCCCTCAAAAATGGTTTTGTGTTCTGTACTCGAGGCTACATGCTGATAATTTGTGTTTAATTGCAAATGTAAAGGACTCTGTTTAGCACCCTTAATAGCCCAATGATTAGTATAGAGCCTCCTGGATTCACCTCTTGGCTCTACTGGAAATAAAGTTGAAAATGAAATTTCAATGTGCCATTAATTGAAATAGTGGCAGCAGGAATCAGATTCTGAACAATTACGGCAATATTTTAGGAAAGCTCTAGAAGAAGGTAGAGAAGGGCAAATGTCACATTCTGTTCAAGTTACTTTGTTTTGAATCTCTATTGTTACTTGATCTGAGCTTGACCTGGTCTTAAGTGCTAAAGAATGACAGTGAAGTTATATTATGCAATTCTTTTTTAAAAAATATTTTTTTTTATTTTATGTGTATGAGTGTATTGTCTGCGTGTAGGTAAGTGTACCCCTGTCAATCAATGTCTGCAGAGGTCAGAAGAGGGCATCAGATCCCCTGGAACTGAAGTTCTGGATGGTTGTTAGCCACCATGTGGGTGCTGGGAACCAAACCCAGGTCCTCTGCAAGAGCAGTGAGTTCTTTTAACCGATGAGTCCCCAGCCTCATGTTATGCAGTTCTTAAAGACTGATTTTGTCCTTTTCTGGTCAAGAGCAGCAACCTGTTATACATTGTGACTCTCCAGCATAGTGCTTGTCAAGGCCAGAGGATGAATGACTTTCATCTTTAGTCAAAGCTGACATGATGTTGACAATTGATTGCTCTTTTTCTATCTAGTAACTAAGATACAGAGATAACCCACCTGTTACTACCAATTATACAGTATTATTAAAAAGACAGGGGCTAGGGATGTAGAGTGCTTACCTAGCATGTGTAAAGCCCTGGTTTTGATTCTCAGCACCACATAAAACTGGAGTGATGGTACATGCTTGTAATTCCAACACTTGGGAGGTGGAGGTAAGGTCATATCATCCTTGGCTACTTGAGTTCCAGGTCAGCCTGGGCTAGAAGAGATGCTGTCTCAAAACAAACTAACTAACTAACTAACTAACTAACTAACTAACTAGCTAGCTAGCTAGCTAACAACTCTTCCTAGACCTTTACCTGACCTAAGAAGTCATATTTAATGAAACTTGCATGCTTATTTATTCTGTAGTGAATATCTTCTATATTTAAGTTTGCACCAGGCTTTACTATACATTGATAACTCAGAGAAATTCAATGCCAGCCTGTGTGGGGCCTGCAGTCTAATAGAGGAGACAGACCCTCAGGAGTCAATAATTATAAACCATTAATAAATGTTAAGAAAAGGTACATGATCATAAAAATGACAAGTGCATCTCAGTAAGGCAAAGAGGAGAAGGCTGTCTGTAATAGGTAAGCTGAGACCTCACAAATTGTAGCCTTATATATAATAAAATGAAGAATTTCTTTTTTTCAGTACTAGGGATTAAATCCAGGGCCTTATACACGCTAGGCAAGTACTCTACCACTGAGCTATATTCCCAGATCATGGTTCTTTGAAGTAGGATCTCCTTATGTGGCCCAAGCTGGCCTTGAACTTACTATGTAACCCAGGCCAGCCTCAGACCCAACAATCCTGCCTTAGCTCCCTAGTTGGTGAGATTCTAGGTGTATGAGGACTATTATTAAAAATGAAATGGTATCTATAATTTACATGAACCTAGAGTGTAATTCTACTTTATACATAAATACATTTTTTTTAGTTTTAATATGCAATGTATTTTCCAGGAAAACAAATCAAAGGAAGATTGTGCTTCTTTGTTTAAAATTTTACTAAAACATGTTCAACATAAGAGAATTGTATCCTCAGTAACAGTGCCTTCCACCTGAATGTGTAAACTCTCATGTTTGTATTGACAAATATATTTTAGTCCACATTTTATAACGTTGAACATAAATCATTTAGTCCATATTTTATAATGTTGAACACATTTTAAAATGTCCACAGCCTTAATTGAAACCTGAAATTTGGATTTATAATTTGCATCACAAGTAAACATTTGTCCTAATATCAACTCTACCAACATGTTTCTCAGTGTGTTTTTGAACTTATACTAAATGCAGGCTATATTTTGCTCAAGATAATGAAGAAGTAACCAGGCGAGATGCTTTTGCTTTTCCCCCCACTCTCTTCCTTCCTTTTTATTTGATAACACTCTGCTTTTTCTGATGTCTCTCCAGAAACTATGTGCTGTGCCATTCATTTATTTAGTTGTAAGAAGCATCTACAGGTAGGCTAAGGTGTTGTGGAGCCAGTCTTGTTTTGAGAGGATCATCAGGTATGCAGGGCTTTGTCTGCAGGTTCAGCTGTCCTGCTTGCTGGAGTAGAGTGGAGAGACTTCTCCAGGGTGCAAGCATCGCTGAGGCTTCTGAGCTTTCTTACAACATGCTGCTCCCCTCACATCTACTCCCAGAATGCTGGAATGCTTCTGTGGTTATACAGATTTCCACTGCACTGAAGTCCTCCATTTTAAGTATATTGAAGGTTTTGAGGAATTGTCTGTGTTCCCAAGTCCTTCTGGGAATGCACAGATGCAAGAATGAAAGATGAATCTAGTAGGAAATACCCAAGCTCCATAATGAATTGAATCCCAAACTCGTTAGCAAAGTGTGAACTTCAATTTCTCAACTACAAAATAGAAATAGTAATAATACTTGCACTATTGTTCAGGCTAGAGGTAAGAGGTGTGGCCTGCCTAGTAGAGTATCTGGTTAGATTATTCTTTCAACAGATGGCCACAATTATTATCAATACCATTTGCACCCCAAATCACTGTGTATATTTATGTATTTATACCCCATCTGACCCTGCAATAGTTAAGACCACTAACTTCATTAAACTACAGTGCTAATAAAGTAATGAATAATTTTTATCAAACCTATCCCCATCATTTATAATCAGTTTTACTCAGCTATATATCTGTAACTAGGAGTTGCAACCGAGTCTGTCTTATTCATACATAGCAGAAGTCCTGGTGCCTAGCAGCAAGAAGCCTATGAATATTTATTGAATCAGTAAACTTAATCTTAATTTTTCCTATTCCTTCTAGAGGCCACAAGAAGAGAAATATCCTGTCGGGCCATGGCTTCTGGCACTGTTTGTTTTTGTTGTCTGTGGCTCAGGTATGGCATTTTACTGAATTATAATCCATGGTCTCCACTGACCTTGAAAATCCATGTTTTGTCTATAAACTCAATAAACAAAAAGATATTGATGTGGGGTTCAAGTTAATAATTGCCTTAAACCTTAATCTTAATTTTTTTTTAAATTTAGGCTCTATTCCAAATATGAAGAGGCAGAGTGATACACTATCAAATCATAATCATTAAATGGGTTATACACACTGTGGAGTTAGGTTGAGCTGTTCTGTGTACACAGCCTAAATAGAGCATTTGGAACAGAAAGTAGAACACCTGTGTGCCAAACATAAATTCACATTCCAAAGAGAAGGAGAGGCCTTATGCTTTATAAGAGAGTTCTACAGAATGGTCAGATAGACCTGAGCCTTTGACCTGAGCCGTAGATAAGGGTCTCCCGATACTGTAGGAAGACAAGTTCAGAGAGCTGCGCTTGCTTACATACATGCAAATGCTTATGCAAATATGCACAAGGGATATAAGAAAAACAGACATACAATTCAATGTTGTTGGTGGAGCCTTATCTTGGTTCCTGGTGCCCATGTATTGAGTTTCTGCAATACTGGTGAGTATAGTCAGTTCTAAGTGGGGGGAATAGTTTCAGGGGTTCCCTCATCCTCTTCTGTCATTGTTTCTAAGGGCAGGGAAAGCAAGAAGCTTTCTGTGTAGGCTTAGGGATCTTACCAAGATATGCTTCTACCCCCATAGAAGCCTATTATTCCTGAGGGATCAGCTTCTTGATCTTCAAGAGATCACTATCCCAAGGAAACCGAAGCTCTTAGGAGGAAGGAAGATCTGAAGTGCTTAGGGCTATTGTTGCTTGTGTTTGAAGGTTTTTTTTTGTAAACTTTTTGTTGAATCTTTGTGTATTTCATACAGAACATCTTAATCATTCTTATATTCCATTCCTCACTGGTACCTCCCATAGCCACCCCCCACAGAAGTCACACATTCTGTCATTTGTGTTAAGGACAATTATGTTTGAGATATTTTAAAAAGAGGATTTGATGCCTCAAGAAGAGAAAATCATCCACTCAAAAAATAAAGTTCTAACCCTTTTCAGGAGATACATCTCTGAAGATGTGTACCTGTCCAATATATGAATGCTCTTATTACTAATTTTAACACATTTACCCTATTTCTGAATGCTTCTGAGAATGGCATGCCTACATGCCTACATCTTTAAAAAAAAAAAAAGAGCCTATTCCTGGTCAGGTGTCATCACGCATGCCTGCAATACCAGTACCTGGATGACTGAGTCAGGAAGAACATCAGTTTGAGATTAGTTTGGGCTACACAAGTTCTAAGCCATCCTGGGCTTCAGTGAGACTCTGTCTCAAAAACAACAGAACAAAACCCTTTTCTCATTCTCTGCTGAACATGCAGAGGTTTTGAAGGTGAGCACCTGGTAGATCCTTCTGAAAACTGAGCTTCCCTGGCTGCCTCAACCTTAGCTCATGAAGTATGGTTTCTAGACCCCTCTTCCAGATACAGTCAATGACTATAGTACAGCACTAACATCTTCAGAAGGTCGTCTAGAAGCGGTGTGATCAATAGTGGTAGCAGGATTGTTACCACCCTTGAGTTTACTACTCTGCCGCCATTAACATGTCCTGGGCTTGCAGTTACCATTTAACCCTCATGTTTGTAATGTAGGCCTCATCAGCCATCAGGCCCCATCTTATTTTTCTTTTTCTTTTCTTTTTTTTTTTTTTTTTTTTTTTTTTTTTTTTTGGTCTTGCCCTTGCTAGGCAAGCGCTCTACCACTGAGCTAAATCCCCAACCCCGTATTTATTACTTTATTTATTTATTTTCCATCCATCTTTTTGAGACAGGGCTCCCTGTAGCACCAGCTGGCCTGGAACTCACTATGTCGACCAGGCTGGCCTTGAACTCTGCCTCCTGAGTGCTGGCATTAAAGTCATGTGCCACCACACCCGGCTCAGAAGTATTTATCACTTTAATTATTTAATGATTCTGGATT
>NW_008328607.1:537855-560603 GCF_000622305.1 Nannospalax galili
ACCTGGCTCTTATTTTTCTTTACATTAATTTTCTGCAACCTTCAGAGATGCATCTGTGTACTTGTTTACCCCATACAGAATCTCCTGCCCACCATACATTGTTACTCATGACCCTGATCAGCATTTCAAATTATTTCATTCACTTATTATCCATTTCCTTATACCAGAATGCTCAAGGGCAGCAGTGTTTCTTTCCCATTAAATCTGTAGGTCCTTGCACAGTACTTGGTACCTAGTAAGTACTCAGGATGGCAGAGGTAGGGGGTTGGTGGATGGATGGATGGAGTCAGGTGCACCCCATTCTATAGATAGATATTTGGTTGAATTTTTGAGATCTAATATAACACTTAAAGATTATTTCTCTCTCTCTCTCTCTCTCTCTCTTTTTTTTTGGTCTTTTTGAGACAGGGTCTCCCTGTAGCCCCAGCTGTCCTGGAACTCACTATTGTAGACCAGGCTGGCCTTGAACTCACAGAGATCCGCCTGCCTCTGCCTCCCAAGTGCTGGGATTAAAGGCGTGCACCACCACGCCTGGCTATGATTATTTCTTTTAAAACTTTATTGTTGGTTGTTGTTTGTCTTTCCACAGTGGATATAAAGTCTGGAAACATGCATAATAAGTGGTTTACTGATATGATATATTACATAATGTGACCAATGATATTCCACGATATATTCAAAGTATTCGTCATTAGCAATGTATAGTTCAAAGTACTATACAGAATTGCAATGGATGCAGTCCATTAATGTGCACTTCCCTCAGTACCTATATATTTGCCTGTGATTCATTGCCTCTGATATTCTGTCTAATTTTTCCCTCAAAAGTGAAACAAAACACATCTTTACCTTCAGCGTGCCACAGGGAAAATCAACCTACATAAAAATACCCTATGTGTTTAGGTTTTATGATCCATCTGTAGACTGTTGAATCTTGAACCTTGGACTTTTAATCTAATTATCCTTCTCTCCAAGATTTATAATCTCTGAAAGTATATTATACCTCCAAGTCACTGATGAAAGGTCTAGGCTTAGAGGTGGAACACAGCGAAACAGCCTCCTTCAGTGACTTTGAACCTCTGCACCTGTATGACTGACACTGTGCTGGGCTTTGCAATACCAACGCCTCAGGAGCTTGCAGACGCTGGAAAGGCGAGTGGGAGAGCACTCAGGTGCAGCCCAGAAAACAATACCCCATTATTAGCTACAGAAAACACAAAAGCGCTTCTGCTAAGGTGTTAAGACACTTCCAACATCACACAGGACTTAAGAGAAAACTTCCAATGGGAGAACCTGTTTGAGTTGAGTTTGGAAATAAACATTCAGATGGGGTGAGGAAGGCAGCACCAGAAGAGGGAACAGGGTGTGACAAAGGCAGAAGTTTCTGGAAGCCCACTGGGTGCAGGAATATAGGAAGCCCAGTCACAGGATCCCATGCCCCTATTGTCCTAGCCTTAAATAGATGCAGAGCTAATATGTGTTTCTTTCCTAGCCTCAAGACTTGTAATAAGGATACTGTAACCTTCCCCAGGCTGCCTCCCAGGAGACCTGTCTAAGAGAAAGTTGGCCGAGCATTCTTATCTGGCTACTCTTTCTCAAATCCATGTCCCATGTACAAATCGGGACTTTGGTGAGCAGCACTTTTCTAGGGCTCTTCAGAGTCTGGTCATTTCCCGGGGGGTCATGAATGTTGATTATGCTCTGTTGTTCATCTTTTCCATGAGTTTTTGTCAGGCCCTGGACTGTGGACCTGCAAGGAAGCCCTGGAAATTTGGACCAAAAAGTTTCAGAGGACACACAGCGTGCCCACCCATCTCCCATTTCTTTTTATCTGTCTTCCTATTTTGAAGCCCTGAAGACAAAACCCAATGCCTTTTCCATGCTGGGCAAGCACTTCCGCCGCTGCATCCACTGCCCTCCCATTGTTTATTCAGTCTTCAAGGGCTTCATTCAGTCACTGTAGTCAGACCACTTTGCTTCTACAGACAGCTAGCTATAACCCAGGAGATGAGATGCCTGCTTTACTATCCCTTCTTAATGTGCTGCCATTGTTCCAAAACAGTGAGCCTCATCTCTTTTCACATCACAGCTAAAAGTATTATAAATGCCCCTGTACCCTTCACCTCTTTGTTTCTTTTGGCCAACAGTAGTATTTTTTTTATAAGCCTCAGCTCAAGTCAGCCACTGTTCTCACAGAAATGTGTCACTCTTCTCAATTTGTCCTTGGTACAGTGCCCTTCCTTCTCTATCTTTGTACACATCCCTTTCTAAACAGAACATGCCATGAGAAACACAATAGTTCCTTTAGATCAGTCCCTATTGCCTCCTCTCTGGGGTTGATCACTGTTCTCTCACTCTTGACTTTCTCCTTTTTAGGAGTCACAGGCCACAGCCCCTGCCTGTTTTTTTCTCCGCATTTAAAAGAGCATGATTTTCTCATGTTTCTCCAACCTATCAGCTCCCCTACTTTAGTAGCCAGCCTTCTGTAAGCACTCAGATAGCCCTCAGCCCTGAGGTGTCCGGTCATTGTTCCAGTTCTAGAATTCAGCACAGGAAGATTCTGTGTGTCTCACTGCAGTCCGTACAAAAAAATCCCACCTGCTCTTGCCAGCTAGGCTTGTGCAAGGTGCATTGGAGCTTAGTGAAGGATTCCACATCCCTGCACACAGCCTCTCCACCCTGTCCCTCCCCCTTTGCTCTTGCTTCCTTGACCATGATATATATCCCTAGGCCAGGCAAAAGTTCCGTGTCACCAAGTTCCAGTGATAAGGTGCAGATCCTGTTGCCATCATTGTGCTCGTGTAGTGGGTTTCTCTTGTTTTCTGTACTTCTGTATACAAGAAGGAAAACACCTCATACGAGTGAAGATGTTGATCATTGATCCTAATCTCTTGAAAGTCTCATTGCTTTTATTTCCTTATTCTATTAGCCCACTTTCTTCTCTGATGATTGGCTGAGTGAAGTGCTCTTTTTAGAAATAGTGCCCGTGTACCTAGGCCAGGCAAGTAGTAAGAAACACATTTTCTTTTTTTATATTTTATTTATTATTTTTATTTTATGTGTATGTGTGTGCTGCCTGCATGCAGGTTAAGTGCACTGGTGTCGTGCAATGCCTGCGGAGGTCAGAAGAGTCTGTCGGATCCCCTGGGACTGGAGTTATGGACAGTTGTTAGCTGCCATGGGGGTGCTGGGATTCAAACCTGGGTCTTGTGCAAGAACAACCAGTGTTCTTAGCCGCTGAGCCATCTCTCCAGCCCCAGAAACACACATTTTCTATTCATCTCCTTGTATTCTGGGAGAGAACTGGGACTGGGAGGAAGCTGGCATTTAAACATATGCTACATACTGGTCACTGTTACTCCACTATGTGGAAAAGCTGGTTAACAAACCTGTAAAAGAATCCCATAGAATGGCTCTGCTATGGCGGGTCACCACCCTCTCTTCAGCCCTGTTCTTCAACTTCCCTCATTCTCTGTACACACCCTCGATGGAGCCCAGCACCCAGAGGTGCTCAGCACAAACACACACCCAGGAAATGCCATTTCCACACTGAGAAATCAGATGAAGGAGCAGACCTCCTGAGGCTGCCTGAGGCCACCATCATCCAAGTCCCATCAGGCCTCCTCTTGCTTCTTCTTTAAGTAGTCGGCTACAGCCTCTAATAATTACCCTGGAGAGAAGGATAAATACACCCTCAGAATAAGCAAATCTCTACTTTCCATGACTGTAAAAGGTTGTCTCTCAAGCAAGGGACTTCTCAGCATCTGAATAAGAGGCCTCAGAGGGGAGAAGCGTAAGGAATCTACCAGATGGGGTTCAAAGCCTGGATTTGCTGCTTGTCAGATGAATAACATTAGATAAGTTAATTACTCTCTCCATATTGATTTTCTCATCAAGGAAATGGAGGTAAGAGCTGGGCATAGTGGTACATGCTCATAATTCCAACACTTACCCATGAAGCAGAGACAGGAAGATCAGGAATTTGAGGCTAACCTGGTCTACTTGACAAGACTCTGATTCAAATCAAAAAGGAAGGAAAGAAGAATGGAAGGGAGGGAGGGAGGGAGGGAGGGAAGGAGGGAAGGAAGGGGCAAGGGAGAAAGAGAGGGGAGGGAGAAGGGAAGGAGGGAGGGAGGAAGGAAAAGCAGTCTGGTACTCCACAGGCTGCCCAGGCATTGAATGATTCTGGGGATCTGGCCCATTGCAAACTCAAACCTGCCATCATAGTCACCACCTATGTCCTCTTAGCCCCATGGAAAATGTCACTCTGGCCATGGAATGCTTAGATTCCCTTTGCTTCTCTTCCTCCCTGGCTTTGCATTTCATTGGAGACCTGGCCTTGGCCCCTCACATTCCTGAGCTATCAGAAAGTCCTCAGCCTGCCTCTTGCCTCCAAGGATGAATGAGAACTGTTCTCAGGGTTAACATTCTTTTCCCAATTGATGAAGCATCAACATCTTCCCCACACAGGAAGAAAGAAGCAACAACGTTCAGACCAACCTCAGAGAATAGCAGTTTATACTTTAAATTGAGCTCGAAAAAGAAAATGTGTGTTTCATTTCCTTAAAGCAACCCAAATACACTGCTGTCTTGTGTACATTTCCTTGTGAGATACAAAACTGTAGAAACCTAGTATTCTTTTGAGAGTGTTATTGTCCAACTGGGACATCCCTGGGTCAAATCTTGCTTGGTTACATTTTGTTTAATTTTCTAGCTACCTTTATTTTTATTAATATTACATAGATTATGTCTGAAATCTGAAACTTGTCTCCCAGTCAAATATCTACCCTTAGCCTGGGATGTGGAAGTGCCTGAGCCTGTTGAACTGGTTAGATTTGTCTCTATGTGATCTCTTCAGATGCAGACCCATATTGAAGGCCAAGGAATTCGACTGGCCCTCTAAGATATTGGTCCCCTTTCTTTCCTCTTTTTATAAAAACGTTATCTTCCATTCCTTTAAGCAGATAAGCATCTCCTCCTGGCACACTCAGCCTCCAGTTTCAAAACCTCCCCCTCTGGAGAATGTTCCATAGTGTGTGAGAAGTACTTGGTTTTATCTCAAAACTCAGAGACAGAAGTCACCCTGAATGTCTGTCTGAGACTCTTCCCCACAAAGATACTGTCACACAGATAGGCAGGCTGCTATCTCCCCAAGACACTCACACAAGTGCTAGCTTGATGCTGTCAGCCAGACAGCGATCAATCTTATTGTGGCTATTTGTGCTCTAAACTACAACTCTTGTTTTTTGGTTTGTTTTATTTCTTTCTGGTTGTTGCTTTTTATTTTGTGGTGCTATAAATTGAACAAGGGTCTCCATGTATATTGGGAAAACACTCTACCACTAGGCTATACTCCCAGCCCTCAGCTCTTCTTCAAAACTTAATTGAAAAATATTCTTAGACAGCAGATAGTAATTGATTAGTGATGTCTGCCATGAGAATGGTGTGGTCCGGGGCCACATCCTCATCTTTCCTATCCCTGGCTGAAAGTTTTTATGACAGAACCCTGATACTCACAGAACAACTGTGTTTAGTGCTTTCAACTTTCCTCTTTGACCAGAGTGTCTCCTGGACTTGTTAGAATTAGTTCTGTTGCTTACTGTGCTATTCAGGCATAGTAAATTTATTGCCTGCAGTTAGCATATGCATGTTTCTGGTGGCCTTATAGTGTTATCTCTTCTGAACCTAGGCTTCGATACTGTACACTGACACAGAGCAGCAATCTGAAACGCTCTCTTTGCCACAGGTCTGAATCCTGTTCCATCCTTCTGCCTCAGTTAAACCTTGCTGGGATCAGCAGAGCTGCCACTGAATTCCCAGAATGTTTTGATTCAATGCTGGAACTTCTTAAACACCAGCTAGACCCCCGTTCCTTCCCAGGCTATTTCTCCCTTGTGTATTCTGATTTCAATTTTCTTTCTCCTCTCTGGCAAACCTTAATATTCGCTTCTTAATTAGAGATCATGAATTTTTTTAATGCTTCCCAAAGCTTTGCCATCAAAGAGAAACCTCTAGTAGGACAGGATTAACTAGTGACCATTATTTTCACCATAATTTTCAATCATGTATGAATTTGTCAATGAGCTTGTATTCTGTAATCAAAAAATTTTTGAGGACAAAAAAACCCAGATGAGTGGTTTTCAGCCTTTTTTCCTTTAGAATGCTAAGGAATTCTGTTAAAAACTTGGGAAATAAATGAAGAACAGCTTTTTAGTTGAAGTGGTGGGAAACATACACACACAAAAGCACACAATTCATGTGTGTGTGTGTGTGTGTGTGTGTGTGTATACATGTAGGTTTCTGTGTTACTGTGTGTTTGTGGATGTATGGACTTTTTAGTGAGTGTGAGTGTGTGTGTGTGTGTGTGTAGGTACATCGCGCTGTGTTACTAGATATTCTGACTTTCTCATCTGTAGTGGAAGCAATCTTCTGGACTCTGCTCACCCGCTAGGAAATTGAGTCTGGCCTCTAACACTGCAGAGTTGGAGCCTTCGTGCTTATTCTTTGTTGCCACCCATCCATCCAGTTCCAATGTTCTGGGCGGAGATGTTGCTTTTGTTTGTCAGTCGACAGACTGTACTCTTCTGTACTCTCCACAGACTCTGCCTGCAGGCGCTGGGGATGAAGACAGAGATAACATGTCACAGGCAGGTCCTTTTCCAGGACAGCCTTTTAGATCAGATGTGAAGAAGCGACTCTGGGATGTTCTTGGCAGGGCCTCCATTCTTCTCCCAGGCCCAGCCGCAAGTGTCAGGTAGTCTTCTTTCTCCCTCCGTGAATGCCCTAGAAGGCCCTTAGTTCCAGAAGGGCCACACCCGGGCTCTCCCTAAGGCTAGTGGATCTTGTTCTGGATGATGTGGGGCACAGAAAAAAACTGAGTCATGTGTGTGCCGCAGAAGCAGAAAGAACTGTTCCCTTTGGTGCCTTCTGCCCCTACTCCCTGTATGACCCTCCTGTGGTCACCAGCTTTGTGGTGACATGTCTTCAAGCCTAAGGTTTAGAAGCCAAAATAGAACCTTTTGCAACAAGTAAGAAATTCTCTTTTGTGAATTGCTCCCTGATGACTGAGGTCTTCCAGGAGCTCAGGAGGAAGCTCTATATTCTAGAGTATGCTGTTGAAAGCCACCAAGTGGGCAGAGTTAGCTCAGTTGCTAAGAGTTCCAGTCCCAGGGCCAGACTCTCCTGAAATCTGGCTCTGCCACCTACTTTCCAGCTGTGTGGCCTTGTCCAAGTTACTAATTTGCTTACTGGCTCTTGAGGCCCTGTGTACATTTTCTCTTCTAACCACACAGTCCTACAAGGAGCCTTTTAACACTTTTTCCAGACCATAAAACTTGGGCTTACAGAGGAAATCAGTCAACATCCTATACTTAAAACTTGAGACATTGAGTCCCCAAACCTAACCCTTTGAAACTCCAAACCTCATCTGTTTTCTATTGCCCCACACTCACTCTCTCTTAAGATTTCCCTAAAAGTAGTTTGGAACAAAAGTTTGCCATTGACTTTAGGCATCTAGCATGATTGTGTATTAAAAAGAGCCCCCTTAAACCATCCCCTGGATTCTGTTGCCAGAGCAGTGTGTTTTCTGAAATTCAGGTGTCTAGCCATCCCAGACTTGCTCCCAAATGGAGAGAATCTTGCCTCAGCCAGAGTGCTCTTTAATTGGATCTCAGTGTCCCCACCTCTTTTTCCTTTCCCTCTCTCCTGGACATTTGCTCCAGGATGGACTTGAATCCACCATGTTTGCAGGTTGACCACATAAACACTGACCTTTCCTGGAAACTGCCAGAACATTCTGGAAACTGACCTCCAGAGGGAGTCACCCCAGAGACCGGCAAGTTGGGTGCGTGAGGAACTGGACAGCGCCGCAGGACCAAGATCAACAGTCTGGAGGAGACATCTCATCAACCATCATCTCTCAAGGTGACCTGCGGCTCCCTTGTCACGTGCCCCCATAGAGCATTTTGGGATTGTGTAGAGTCTCTTTCTAGAAGAAGATTCTGATACTTTCATGTGAACAGAAGGCATCACAGTCCTTGCTAGTAATATCTGCTTTTTAATGACAGCTTCCTGCCCTGGCATCTCTGGAATCTCTGGCATCTCTCTGGAGTAGCTACAGAAAATAGTGTCTTATCTTTGACTTTCTTTGTGTTTCCCCTCAGAGCTTACTGAGCCAGCTTTCCTATGCCTTGTCTTCTAATGTTTCTGCTCATCTCTCAGGAGCCCATGCTTTTCTTAACCAGTTCTTTCTATCTTTTTCTTAATAAAAAACAAAGTTTGATTTCTACAGTTGTCCTATCCTCTTAAAGAGCACTGAACTGGCCCACCTTCATCTCCTCTTAGCAGCTCTCTTGATCTTCTTATCAAGTATGTGTTTACAATAAAAGTGGTTACACAGCCTCCTATTGCCTCGCAGAGTCCCAGCTCTGACAGTTCCCCTTATGTTCTACTTGTGCCACCCCTGTGTCCCTCTGGCATGCCCTTGTAGCTAAAGCAGTTCAGTCTCCGGGGAAGAGTGGGTTGAGCTGACACAGTCCCTATGCCTTTAGGAGTTTACAGTCTGTTGACTTGGCTTCTCCTCTGAGGATTGCACCCTTGGGACATCAGGGTCTAAAGGTAGCCATTTGATGCTGATTCTCTTGGTTTCCAGAGCAGTCATTTGGGGTTTTGAAAATGTATTTTCCTCTGTGCTCTTTGCAGTTATTCACCTCTCATCCAATCAGTAACGTTTTACAGATGATCTGCTTTGTGTCATATAGTCACACATGGCCCTTCCCCCCCTTGAAGTCTATGCTTTAGTGGGAAAGAAAGCTAAGCTAATCACCCTAAACTCTGTAAAATTCCAGCGATGAAGTCTTTAAAGAAGAGGCACCAAGGTCTATGAAAGCCGGAAGGGCTATGCTCTTGGGAAAGTAGTTTCCAAAGGGTCACCTCAGATTAGCAGCCTCAATACCCAGGGTGGACTTCGTAGAAATACAGCCGCAGTCATCATCCCATTGGATTAGAAACTGGGAGGGGACATCACCTACCATTTGAAGTGGGGGCATTACATTGTTTTTAAAGATTTCTTAAGTTATTTTTAAGTTAGCATACAAAGTAATGTGCTTCCTTATGACATTTCCCTACATATTTGTCATATTTTTTGGGGGGGGTGGCTTTTTGAGACAGGGTCTCCCTGTAGCCCCAGCTGGCCTGGAACTCACTACGTAGACCAGGCTGGCCTTGATCTCACAGGGATCTGCCTGCCTCTGTTGGGATTAAAGGGGTGTGCCACCACTCCTGGCTCATTTTATTCTTATTCATCCCTTTCCCCCCAACCCTACCCCTTCTCCTTTGCACCCCTCTAGCTAGTCTTCTTCCGGCCCCAAATAGCAACCCCTTCTGCTTTCATATTACCTGCTCTTTCCCTCCCTCTCCCTCCCTCAACTTTTGTTTCTCCCCTCTCACAGTCCCTTTTCAACTTTAATGGACACACACACACACACACACACACACACACACACACATTTTTTAATCTAGATTTTGAATATGCAAGAAAACTTTTCAGTCTTTTCTTTCTGCATCTGGCTTATTTCACATAATGTAATGATTTCCAGTTCCATCTATTTTCCTGAAAATGTCATGAATTTATTTTTCTTCACAGCTGAGTTTGTGTAATTTTCTTGTATCTATTTGTCTGATGATGGACATTTAGACTGATTCCATTTCTTAGCTATTGTTAATTGTACCTCTGGGGGATGTTGACTTAAGAGTCCTTCGGGTATAAACCCAGGAGTGGTATAGCTGGGTCATATGATAGCTCTATTTTTTATTTAAGATTTTATTTATTGTTATGTTATGTATATGAGTGTTTCACTTGCATGCATATAAATGCAACCCATAGAGAACCCATAGAAGCCAGAAAAAGGTGTCAGACCCCCTGGAATTGGAGTTAAGGATAGACGCTAGCTGTCACGGGGGTCCTGGGAACTGAATCCAGGTCCTCTGGAAGTAGAGTAAGTGCTCTTAACTGCTGAGCCACCTGTCTAGCTCCTGAGTGCCATTTTTAATTTTTTGAGAAACTTCCCGATTTCTATAGTACCTGTACCAGTTCATATTCCCACTAGCAGTGAACAATTGCTCTTCTTTCCCCACATCCTCACCACCATTTGTTGTCATTTGTTTTCTTGATGATAGCCATTCTGACTGGAGTGAAATGGAATCTCAAAGCAGTTTTGATTTGCATTTCTGTGGATATTGAACACTTTTTCAAATGTTTTTGCCATTTGTATTTTTTTTTTTTCTTTTGAGAACTGTCTATTCAGTTCATTAGCTAGTTTGTTGATTGGATGATTGGAGGAGTGGGGCTCTAGCATCTCTGTTTCCACACATCCCCAGGAGACTGTGTTAGACATTCATGTCGGAGTCTGTTTGCTCCAGGATATCAGGGAAATCTTCTCTCTGGTGAACTGTCTTCTGAGTTACAAGGAAAGTAGGTCATGGAGGTAGGGGAAGGAAATATTTCTTTTAAAAAATATTTTATTTATTATTTTTATTTTATGTGTATGCATGTATTGCCTGCATGTAGTAAGTACATCCATGTCGTGCAATGCCCAGGGAGGACAGAAGAGGCTGCCGGATCCCCTGGAACTGGAGTTACAGTTGATCATTGCTATGGGGGTGCTAAGATTTGAACCCAGGTCTTCTGGAAAAACAACCAGCGTTCTTAACCACTGAGCCATCTCTCCAGCCTGGGAAGGAAATATTTCAAACAGAAAGAATGGCCTGTGTACCCTGTGGCTGAACCAGGGAACTTTGGAAGTCATGAGGGAAAATCCATGCAAGATAAGAATGTACCAGGTGAATCTGGACAGGTGGACAGGGGCCAGAACTTGCAGGTCATGGATGCATCATCAAAAATTAACAAGGGGAAGCTTCTGGAATGCTTTCTAAAGGGGGTGACACCATACTATTTGCTTTTATTTAAAGGCTAAATCTGGGTACCTCATAGAAAAAATGTTGACGAGCAAGAATAGACCATTTAGAGGCCATTGCAGGGTTTTAGGAAAGATGGTGACAACTCAGATGGTGTCTGGAATGGAGGGTAGAGACAGAAGAACACACATCCCAAGAGTCCTAAGCAAAATCTACAGGTATTGGTCATCCATTGGAAAGCCAGGGATGACTTTAAAGTTCTGAGTTTACAGGCAAGACAGAAGATACTGTCACCAGTTTCAGCATGACAAAGCCTTGTTGAATCTGAAGTGCTTTTGAGCTACCCAAGTGCAGACAGTAACTAGGTCATAGAAAGTGGATTCTGTTTTTCAGAAGAGAAGTCAGGGCTGGAAATTTACATTGTGGATCATTACCATCGGAGTGGCCCTTGACACTGTGGGCCACTCAGGTCGCCTCAGGAGAAAGAATGTAACAAGGGAAAGCAAACCAGTGGTGCTTACAGGGGAATTTATTGCTCAAGTCCAGTGGTTGGTGGAGGAATATTAGACACATTTAGAGGAAAGAGCCAGAGAAGAAACCAAGAGACCAAGGCATCCCAAAGACCAAAAGAAGAGAGTTATAGGAAGGAGCGCCCATCAGTGGGGAGGAGAGGGAGTGAGGCAAGGAGGCTGAGGGACATCTGTCACACTGAGTGATGCAAAGGCCACTTGTGACTTTAGCACAAAAATGGCAGAAGCCAGAATGAGGGAAATTAAGGTGTGACAGAAAGTCAAGATATGAGGTGAGGGGCTAGAGAGATGGCTCAGTGGTTAAGAACACTGGTTGTTCTTGCAGAAGACCCGGGTTCAAATCACAGCACCCACATGGCAGCTAACAACTGTCTGTAACTCCAGTCCCAGGGGATCTGACAGCCTCTTCTGACCTCCGTGGGCATTGCCCGACAGGGGTGCACTTACCTACATGCAGGCAATACACGCATACACATAAAATAAAAAAATAATAAATATTTATTTTTAAAGATATGAGGGGAGTGGGTGTGGGCAGCTCTCTAGAAATGGGCATGAGCTGAGGGGAGATGCAGAGTCAGGCACATTGTTCTAATTGTCTCAAATGGAAAGAAGGTGATTCTTCATGCTGAAGCCTAAGGAGTTGGTTGAAAGAGGGAGGTTAAGGAATGCAGAGCTGTGATCATCCAAGGTTCCTGGGGGCCAAGATCCTAAACACAGACCAGCAGGTGCAGAGCCCATTTACTCTGGTAGTTCCTGCTCCTGCAGGGACTTTTCTAAACCTCTGTTAGTGACCTGTCCAGGGCCTGGCCACCGGCCTGGAATGCCTGCCCTCCTCCCCATCGTGGTACCGTTCCTCCCTCCTGTCTGGTCTGCCCTGCACACTCCTCTCCTGCAGCACTGACTGTTTTCTCAGCTTTGTTCACCCACTGTTAAGTTATTAACTTGTCAGGGTCTAGACTCCCCGCTTCCTTTCCCTCTTTGATCTGGTTGCTGGCTCCCTTCCTGTTCACAGCATGGAAAGTCAGCATTTAGAAGGCCAGGGTCACTCTGCAGGTCAGTGCTAGCAGGCATACAGAATTATGAGCATTATAGTTTGATACAAAATTTAGAAAACTTCTTAAAGACATTGCTACCACTGAAAAGGGAATAATAAACATTCCCAGCTCTCTACTGTCCCAGATGTGAACTTAAACTAGATTTTAAGCTGTCATTTCCAAGAGGGATTTGTTTTAAAAGACCACCTTTAAACATTAAAAATCAGCAGTAATTCTTTGAGAATTTCACTCATGCACGTAATTTACTTTGATCACATTCACACCCACCCCTCCCACTAGTTCCTCCTAGGTCCACCCCCAGCTCCCCAGCCCCCTCCGAACTTCATGTCCTCTTTTGAGACTTACCTTAAAGCAGAGTAGTACAAGTTGTTTTAATACATGCCTTGCCACTGAGGCCTACCAATTTTGTCTAAAATTCTTAGATTTGCAGCAGTCCTATAAAGGGAATTGAATAGCTTTATCATTACCTAGAACTTCCGAAGTCACAAATTAAGACTGAGACATAACCCTTTACCCATGTCCTACGGATTCTTAGATGAGAGTAGGGAAAGGGTACCTTGTTTTGCGTCAGTCATGAGCAGACAGATCTTTTACATATGTTGCCATGTTTATTCCTTGAGATCCACAGTTTTACAAATTGAGAAAGCAGAGCTCAGAACTATGTAGTCATTTCCCAAAGCTCATCCTTTACCAGGCCAGTACAAAGTGCTAGTTTTGTGGTCATACACAGATGAGCAGTAGTCACTGTTGTGATAGCAATATAGGTTCAAATAGGAAATTCAAAATGTTGTAACAATAGTATAAGTTTAGTTTATATTGTATATTCAAAATGTTGTAACAGTAATATAAGTTTACTATGTCTAATCTAAACATTTGAAATCCAAAATCCAAAAGTTTGTGAGTGCCAACATGATCCTGTAGGTGGAAACTTCCACACTTGACCACATGTGATGAATGGGTCACAGTCAAAAGGCAAGCGCACTGAAAACATCGTACAACACCATCTTCGGGCTAAGTGTGTGCTGGCTATAAATAAAACAAATGAATCCCATGTTTAGACTGGCTCTCAGTCCCATAGTATCTCAGTATGCACATGCAAACAACATCCAATCTTTTTAAAAAAATCTGATATCCGCAGCACTTCTGGTCCCACACTCAGGGATATTTGGCCTGGAATACGAGCAGCAGTAGCTGATATGTTGCACCTTCAGTGTGTGAGGAACCTTCACCTCTGCCATGTCATTTAATCCCTATGATTGTGTTGCGAATACTGGTGCTTCACAAAAGAGGGACTAGTCTGAAAGACACTAAGCTATTTGTCCACTCGCAGTAGCTGTGATTCAGCCCAGTTTCATCTGATTCTAACCTTTTGCTCTTTATTAAATCATCCTGTTTGTCAAAGTTAAAATGACTCTGATCCCCAAAACACAGTCGAAGACAGGGCAGATGTGGGGTTTTTTTCCTCCTGAAGTTATTGAGTATCCAGCTCCCTCTGTCATTCCTCGTGAGTCAGAATACTGACTGCTTATTAAATCTTCACTCCTGGTCAGCTTTGTGGGGAGGATAGAAACACTAGGCATTTCTTCAGGCCTCTAAGTTTGGGTAGGCAACTTCCTCATCCATGTAGCAGCTTCCCTGTCAAGAGCCACCCAGGCCTCAAAAGTAGCCAAAAAACCCATGAGCAGAGCCAGAATTCAAAAGCACAGGTTGTTGAGCTAGCTCCTTCACCTTATCTACACATAACCCCAACAGTCTCTGGTTAAGGTCAGTCCACAGCCGCAAAATAATAGAAGTGAGTATAGAAGCAGAGCTGTGACCAGAGATAGCAATAAGGAAACAAACAAAAGATGATAAGAAACTGGAACCAGAGGCCAGAAGTGCAGGCAGCCAAAGTTAATTTGGTGTCAAACACCGTGTATCCTCCATAACAACGTCACAGCAAAGTATTCATTTCTTGTTTTTCCTTATGATATAGTCACTAATTGTTCATGAAGAGTTAGTGTTCTGTCATGGTTGGGTTCTCCCATTTAGGAGGGGAGTGATGATGTAGCAGAATTTATTTAGAAAATGGAAAAGAGCTCCACGTCCTAAAAAAGATGTACTAGCACTTCATCTACCTTAAAATCCAGCCAGCCAAGAAAGATTTCCTAGGATCCTCTTGGTATTTCTCTTTGTAGTCTCCAAGCACAGTACCAACATATATATGGCATGTAAAGCATCTCTAATCCAAAATCTGACATATTCCAAAATCCCCAACTTTTTGAGTTATGATGTGATTGCCAAAATTCAGTACCATGAAGCTTTGTTTCATGTACAACATTATTTAAAAATATTGCATAAAATTACCTTCAGGCTGTATGTATAAGGTGTAAATGAGACACATGAACCCCATGTTGAAGGTTGGGTCCCATTCCCATGAAATTTCCCTATATATATGCAAATATTCCAAAATCTAAAAAGAAACCTGAAATCTTACACTTCTGGTCCCAAGCATTCAGACAACTACTCAGCCTCCACATACCCATGAGGCAGTAACGGTCTCTAATGGCTCCTTTCCTGGAGTTTGGAAGAGCCCAGTTTTGCTGTGGTCCCTTAGGAAATTCCTGGGTATTTTCCAGGATGACTGTATGAAGAAGAAAATGGGTAATTACAACCTTTGACAGTTCAGCGTTTATTCTGTTTTTATATATGATTAAATAGTATGATGCCCAGCCTCCTTTCAAAAAATAAAATATGCCCAACTACCTGACAGTTGCTTTTATTAAGCTTGTGGTTATCCTTATCAATATTGAATGCCACCAGTTGTTGAGAAGATTTTTTAAAAAACCTTCTGCTCCTGAGATACATTTGAAACTCTCTAGCTAGAACCAGCCTGAGTGATTTTACCAGCTCTCTCCAAATAAGTCAAGGGCCCAGCTGTTCTCTGTGGATTTTGTGCTTCTTCCCCACTCCACACACTACCAGCCCAACTAGAAAAGGCGGAGCCCTAAACCAGTCTGTGCTGCCCACAGTCAGGCAGTGCATTTCAGACTCACAAGGAAGCTGGAAGATACATGTGTTCTGGGTCATGGAAAGCAGAGGCCAGGTCTATGTGCCTGCTCTGAGCTCCTGGCCTGCCTTCCCCCTGAGCTGGTTGTTTCACAGGTCACAGCTGTTTTGAAAAGGCAGACTCACTGGCCTGCTTAATACGTACAGTTTCTGCATGAAGGCCCACATCTCTCCCCCAGCAGCCCCAGAACATAGCTGGGGAAGGAGGCCAAAGCTCTTCCCCAGGCCGCAGGGATTTCTGGCCCCAGCCCCTGGTGGAATTAGCAGAAGTTTTCTATAAATCCTGGAGGCATCTATCAACAATCAGAGCCAGGCTGTCTTTTTGAAAGAAGTTAACCCCTTGTTGGGAATTATCTAATCAGCGCTGAACCAGCCAGTGAAGGGCAGGGTCAGTAGAAGCAGGGTACTGGGTAGGCTGGGTTTCCAGCTGCGGGTTGTCTGATGTCTGAGCTGTCTGTTTGCTTCCCCCTTAGCTATCTTCCAGATCATACAGAGCATAAGGATGGGCATGTAAGAAGACCTGGGCAGTGGATGCTGCTGCCCTCTCGCTGGCAGGTGGAGGACCACGGAGGCCTTCAGTGGGTCTGTGGGAAGCAAACAAGCCAAGTGCAATAGAAAGGAGATCCCCTTTGCTCCCTCCCACTCCATGGTGGAGGCCAAACCAAATTGTCTTCTCACAGGGCGTCTCCGTGCATCTGTGTCCTCCAGCAGAAAGGACTCTGCTCTTCTGTTGACGGATTCGAAGCCACGTAGGGGGTCTTCAGCAGTGCCCTCTGTCTTCCTCCCTCGAGTTTCACTGTGGTGTGCATGTGGCCCTCTGAGTGACTGCCCATTTACATCCTCCCAATACAATCTCTTCTCTGTCAGGAATTGGTTTTACAAATAAATGTCTTCATTCAACCTTATACTGTGTGTGAGTTACAGAGAGAAAAGTAAAGAAAACAGCAGAAGAGCATAAGAAAGGTGGGGCAGGTGGGAACTGGGTGATAGAACTTGGAAAGGAGCCGGGCATCCATGCGTGGGGAACCAGTTAGGTTTATTGGGTTCCGGCCAGACCCTTGACTTCTTTGCCTGAGTAAAGCTATAAGCAGTTTGAATGGTCTTGCATTTGCCACACAGTTGACTTGTAAAACCTGTGCACAGGTATGCATATGTATATATGGATTTGTATATGCATTTATCTCTTGTTCTGATTTTGTTGTTCTCTTTTTCAGTCCTAAAAGGTGCCTATAATGTGTGTTATGGTCTGATTAGCCATTATCTCCCTGTGGTCTACCTGAAAGCTGCACAGAACAGATGTTCCAGGCCTCTTGGCGAAAACCAACGTACCCCAGGGCCCAGCAAGTGTTTACAGTACTCTGGGTAGGCAGCAGGCAGGATGGGGAGCCCTCTGCTCTCTGCCAGCCTTCCCACAGCCTCTCAAAGCATGATGTCACAGAAGGAAGTCACAGGATCAACCCCAGAGATCTCAAGCAAGATTAAGGACAGCCACATGCAGCTTTAAGCACGCCTGTAGTTATTTAATTCCATCTTTGAATTGGCATTTTTTTTCATTTCTTAACATTGTGAAGGTTTTAAAAAGGGAAGTGTCAGGACTGGTTAGGGCCTAATTAAGTTAAGTGGTACATTTCAAATTAGTCACTAGTCTCACCTGGACCTCTGGTGATATTCCTGAAGGCTCCTTGTCCTCCTACCTTCTGAGTTCCCCCTCCCAAAGCACCCCTCTCTCCTCCATCCTGCTTCCTACCCCACCAAAGAGGCAATACAACTGCCCCCAACCAGCAACCCCAGGGACAGTTTGCCACCTGATGTTAGGGCCAGCAGCCCAGCTACCTACCAAGAAGTGGAGGAAGAGGGTTCCACATCCCAGGCTGCCTAGCCTGATTACGCCCTTGGACTCTGATGGTACCTGTGGTCTTTGTCTTTCTCCACCGATGCCTTTATTAAAAGTGTACCTACCGCCAGCGTGGTAGTGCACGCCTTTAATCCCAGCACTCAGGAGGCAGAGTAGGCAGATCTCTATGAGTTCAAGGCCAGCCTGGTCTACATAGTGAGTTCCAGGATGGCTGGGGCTACAGAGAAACTCTGTCTCAAAAAAAAAAAAAAAAAAAAAAAAAAGGTGCACCTACCACACACTGATGAAAGCTGTCACTGGACCAGGGCTTTATGTCTCAGTCTTTACCCAGCAGGGTTTCCTTTTTCTTCATTTGAACTTCCCCCTGTCAAGGAAAAGGAGGCTGAACCTCTACCAAGACCAGCTCCAGAGAAACCCAGCTCGACCCCAGGTGACAGGGGTGGTAGGCTGATCGGTTATCATACATAAAGCTGCCCTGATTGATTCCTGTCTCCCCCCACCCCTGCCACTGCCTCTATTCAATCACCCACACATTGGTTTTCTATTACTTTCCAGGTTGCCCCCTGGAAGTGCTTGCACATGGCATGTAACAGTTACCTTCCCTCTCCCTGGTAACTCCTCTTATCAGTCCCGTGCAAGCAGAGACGAGAGCTGCCACGAATAAAAGGTCGCTACTGACTCACACTGCACAGCAGAGAATCCAGACATTTCTACCACAGTGCATAGTAAGAACTAGGCAGCAGCTCAACATATAGCTTACCCAAGCACAAGTTGTACAAATGGCTACATACTCTCACCACACAGAATACTCTGATTTTGTCAACACTGTTTAATTTTTTTAAATGCTAGTTGCATCTTTTACAATTAATGTTATAGCCCCACAATGGGTTCAACCCACAGCCTTGAAAAAAGTTGGACTTCAGGGGAAATCAAAGCCCTTAATAGGGAGACAAATGAACTGGGCTCCTTGAGAAGGAATGCTGGAATCCTATTTTGCATCCTAGTAAGAGTCTAAGGTGGCATCTCAATCATAGTCCAGAGCTCTGGCACCTAATACAGCCTCTCTGGAGGTTAAAGGTGCATTGTCAGATCATGCAGAAAACAAGTGATACGTGAGCCTCTGAATCCAGCACCTCCCTGAACCCACTGCAACACTGAAATGAAACAACTTGATCAAAGTCAAGAGGCTACCGAGTGTTTATGACTTAAAAGAGCACAGGGGCCTTTTATTAATCTCAGATCAAGTGAAATAGTATTGATTTCATTATTAAAAAAGTAAGCTGTAACCCAGCAACAAGGGAAGCTCAGTGGCTTTGCATGATAGTGCTCATCTGTCTCTCACACAATCACACAAGTCTGATGCAGGCTTTCGAGGGCTTTCCTCCACTGACTCAGTACCCAGGCATGGCTGCCATCACAACAGAAGTTATTTTAACATAGGAAGAGTGGAGGCAGGGGGCCACAGATCTTACCCTGGCCTAGAAGTGACACCTTACCTCTAGTCACCATTAGACACCAACTAGTCCATGATCTAGTCGCTCTGCAAGGAAGCTGGGATCATCCATGTGCACATGACTATTTTGTGAGCTCTGTTTCTGGAATCTTCTATTCATTGTACTCTTTGTAAGCTGTGTGATTATAGGGTTGGGTTAATTGAGGTCAGCTTTCTTGGGTACCGAGTCTTCCATGCTCCTTTGGGTTCTGGAGCTATGCCCCGGTGCACAGCTCTCGAATGGTGATGTCAGGCTTTCTGTGTGCCACTGGTAGGTGGTCATGTGGTTTAGCACCAAAATCATGATACTTTTAAGCACAAAAAGGAATATTATTGATTCTGATCAGACACCAAAATAACTAAACTAGGACTGTCCTGGGCATACCAAGCTACACACTGATGCACAAACCCTCATCTCAAGGCACACTGGATTAAGCCAGGTTTAGGACAACCTAACCAATGTTATGCAGATGAAAACCAAACAAGCAGAGACTCAAACTACCAGCCTTCTCCATTTGCATGCTTGGCCATGACACCAGCCTAGGAAAGGACACTATCCTGAGACAGAAGAGTGAGGAGCAAGTTTCTATTGTGTTTTGTACTGCTCTGCCTAAGACAGAGAATAGTGCCTGAAGTTCAGTGACTATCCACCAAACAAATGACTAGCCCTTCGGTGAGTACACAGTGTTGGCAAAGATCAAGCCATAAAAGGCAGAAGAGAATTACAGAAACAGCCCACAACTGGAAGCCTGGGCCCTGGGTTCCTGCCTATCACTTCGTTCCCTGGACCTCACCATGCTCATGAGTATGTCTGAAGATGTCCTGGCCTTCTCAGGGCTGTTGTGGGGAGCAAATGACACAATATATGCAACACTACTTTTTAAAAACTGTAAATGCTATACAAATTATACATAGAGATATAATTATTTACATATAATTGCATGTATAATCATTGCTGACAATCCTATAATAATCTTATAATAATTGCTACTCAGGATCATCTCTGTGGAACTATATAGAGAAAACATTGCTTCATGTTCAACCTCCTGTCCAATCTTAGGACATGCTCTCAACAGCAGGTATGCCCAAAAGAGTGAGTGTGGATGGGTCTACACCTCATCCCAACTAATGGAGAAAGAATTTAGGTAGATGCACTATTGTCAGTCACATGGCTTCCTGTGTTGGTATTGTTATTTATGCTAATTTATGTCTAGGCAAATCTCAAAAACAAGTCTGGGCTGCAGAAGACCAAGCGTACTTAGGAAGCTGCCCAGCAGCTCTTCATTCTTTGTTATTGTCAGGCCTCCTAATAAGTTATTCCTGAGAGGAACAGAAGGAGACTGAAAATGGAAGGGGGAAGTGAGTAGAGGAGAGAAGGGAGGATGGATGGTGTAGGGTAATAAAAAATAGGAAAAAAGAAGGTGGCATCCTAGGGCTCTAATGCACAGTATAGAGACCAGAGTTAATGTGCTGTATACTGGAAATGTGTGGAAATATGTTCACACACACACACACACACACACACACACAGTAATTAAGCAAGGTGATGCATGTGTTAACTAATATGATTCTCATTGCATTCTATAATATGTACAGTATCAAATCATTAATGTATACATGTTTTTTATTTTTATTTTTAGCATTTGAGACAGGGTCTCATGTAGCCAGGTTGGCCTTAGACTTGCTGTAGCAGAGGTTGACCTTAAATTCCTGATCCTCCTGTCTCCTCTGCCCAAGTGCTAGGATTGTAGGCATATGCCAACCACCACATGGTGATTTTTTGGGACAGGATCTCACTGTGTAAACCCACCTGGATTGGATCTCATTGTGTAAACCCAGCTGGCTTAGAGCTGCCTAGGTAGATCCGGGGTCACTTCAAACTTGCAACTCTCCTCCTGGCTCTGCCTTTCCTAGTGCTGGGATCACAGCCGTGTGCTGCCACACTGTTTTTTATGTAGTGCTGGGGATCAAACCCAGGGCTTTATGCATGGTAGTCAAAAACTTACCAACTGAGTGAAATCTTCAGCCCTTTTTTAAAAATTGTATTTCAATACAGCTGGAAAAAAAAGAAGGACGAAATAAAGGAGGGAAAGAACAGAGGACAGAAGGAAAGAGAGAAGAGAGAGGGGATGTTCTGGCATCTAAATAGTTACCTTATCATTCATAAGAAATCACCAGAAACAATTTGTCTCAGCCGGGTGCAGGCCTGGCATATATACCTGCTGTCCTCTCAGTCTCCACTCTGGGAAACACACCTCTGGGGGAAATTATTTTAGGAAGATGGTAGAGATACTTCCAGTTCAAGTTAGGTATATTGGCACACCTGTAACCACAGAATGCAGGAGGTCGAAGCGGGAGGGTCTCATGTTTGAACACAACCTGGGTTATATAGTGAGACCCTATCTCAAAAATCAAAAAGAAAGAAAAGAAGGGAGGGACGGAGGGAGGAAGGGAGGAAGGGAGGGAGGAGGAGGAAAAAGAAACTGTCCCTTTGTATGAGAAAGGACTTATTTTCCCTTTTAGTTCATCTGGAACAATATGCCTCTCTCTCTCTCTCTCTCTCTCTCTCTCTCTCTGTATATGTGTGTGTGTGTGTGTGTGTGTGTGTGTGCTGAAGATGTATATGCACATATGAGTTTTTTGAGACAAGTTCTGTCTATGTAGCACTGGCTTTCCTGGAACTGGCTATGTATGTATGGCTGTATAGAACAGGGTGGCCTTGAACTTGCAGCAATCCTCCTGCTTCTGCTTCCTGAGTGCTGGGATTATAAGCATAAGCCACTATACCTGATTTGGATATTAATAATTTGATAAATGTCTTCAGATTGGATGAACCGGGGGTGCTAGGGTACAGGGGAGAGTAGAAAGTGTATATTTCTGGTGACAAGATGTGAACTGGGCTGTGGGGAGAAGACCACACACCCTATGGCTCTCACCTATATTAACAGTGGCTTTTCCAAAGTTCCCTGAGGCAGAAGCAGGTGGGTGGATGTGCCACTTCTTCTCAGACCCCAGGCCCAGGGTTACCCAGCAGCACCCTGAATTATTAGGCCCCTCCTTCACACTGGTACTGAGGGCAAAATGAATTTTCCCTCCTAAGGCAGTCAAGATGGCTGCCAGGAGCAAATGGCATCTTTAAGAACAGTACAGTCACCCAGAATACTGGTCTTTGCTTTCTTCAGAAACTTATTTGGAAAATGAGAGGAGAGGAGAGGCAGCAGCCCCACTCTGGGCCTGGCACAGGGGAACTACAAGGACTTCTACACAGACGGAAACTACTCCAAATGCTTCTGTACAGCCCAAGAGCCTGTCTGGGTGCTTCTGTTTCCCAGCAAGTGCTGCAGATATGCAACGGGTGGCAAAGAAACAGTGACGCATTCACTGCCAGAGTCACAAAACCTGTATTTCAAGGGACATCTCTCTGGTGTTCATGTCCCAGTTTGGCCTGCAGCCCTGAGGGGCCTGGGGCCAGGTTCTTGGGAAGTTGAGGATGATTTTACTGATCATCCCCATCTTCCAATATCAGGGTTACTCCCTGAGAGCCTGGTTTATTTGTGTTGGAAAAGGCTCTTGCTGCTTTCCAAACTAGACTCTCTCCTGGGGCAGAGAGGGGAAAGTCGATGATGTAATAACCCAGCTTGAGCTTTGCTGCCAATTTCCACACGTGAGAGGAAGCTAGTGCACAGCCTTCCCATGGCAACTAGGCATGCTGAGGACCAACCAACTGTGCCAAATACTTTGCACATCTTCACAGCAAGGAAGCCACCGTTGACAGCCTGTCCCTAGGGCCTCTTTATGCTGCCATCCCCCCACATTTCTCTCTCTCTCTCTCTCTCTCTCTCTCTCTCTCTCTCTCT
>NW_008328607.1:560639-595392 GCF_000622305.1 Nannospalax galili
CCCCAATGTCTATATGTCCACAGACTGGATTCAATGTTTCTCTCTCTCTCTCCTCTCTCCTCTCTCTTCTCTCCTTGCTCCCCTCTCTCTCTGCCTCTGTGTTTCTCTCCTTTCCTCTCCCCTCTCTGTCTCTGCCACTGCTACTCTGTATCTAATAAGACTACATTTCTGGCTTTCAAATGAAAACTGTGCCCAGGCTTCTGGCATCTAACACCAGCACCTTCTCCAGACTGGTCAACCCTGCATCTGCCAGCTCAAAGCATCCCTGGGCTGACCAGAGAACCTTCCACCCAAGCCTGAGCGAGATGTTCAGCACTCTCTCACCACAGAAGCCTGGCTTCTGCTTGTTGGAAGCTCCTTGCAGATCACTTCCCACAGCCAGGAGGGTCTGGGCCAAATGTGGACAGTTATTCCACACGGTTGGTTGTTTTTCTCCGTGCAGAGGTGTGGGAGCAGAGCAGTGAGTGCAGCTGCCACCAGCACAAGGGACAGAAACTGCTGGGTACTGGGGCCCACCACTACAGCAGCCAGCCTTGTGGGGAATAAGCTTCCAGACAGTCTCCATCTAGAAACCAGACAGACAAAATGGATTTTGAAATATTAATGAAGAAAGGTTAACCAGGAAGAGCCCCCGTGATGGCATGGATTGTTAATCCACTCAGTCAGTGTGCCTTCAGGCTCAGGTGGGGGCTGGAGCTCCTCTTTACATTCAGAAGGAACTGAAGAATCTTTGCAGAGCCTAGAGTGCCAAGGACCCATCTCTGTCCTTTAATTTTACACATTTGGGAAGAAGCTTTCCTCCTGCCAACAGTGGGAAGAACATCAGTTGACTTACTAAGGGATGGGAGAGCTAGTCCGGGGGTCCCTGCCTGGGAGGGCCAAGACACATGTCAGCTCTTAACCAAGATGCCCTCATTGCCCCGTGCCTCTTGCCAGGCAAATTCGCTAAGTTAAGCATGCAGGGGACTACAGGAAATCAAGAAGTGATATTTCTTCACATAATGAAGCCTGTGTATTTTGGATCTGAAAATTCAACAGAGGAGGCAGATGAGCAGAGGAATCTTCATAGGAGAATTATCAGACAGGGAGATCATACCAGTCTGCCTTGGTTAAATTGTGGGGGCTTCAAAGGCAGAATCCTTCCTTCCTTCCTCCCTGCCTCCTGCATCCTCCTCTTCTCCCTCTCAGAAAATCTGCCTCTCTCTGTATCTCTGCCTCAGTAATAAAAACCGCTGACATAGCCACTCCTGTATGCCAGATATCATTACCAGCATGTCAGATCAATTAGCCTCTGGAACCCTATGGGGAAAGTTCTATCTGCTTCTCTGTATCATAGAGTCCACCTCTTGCTGCCTCTGAAGGATGTCCACACACACACACACACACACACACACACACACACACACAGGCAGCCCTAGTCCACAACAATGCACAGATCACCTCCTCGGAAGAAGCCATCTCAGAGTGAGCAGAACTCACTCCATAATGCTCCTGTGACACCAACAGGAGGGACCTCAGCCTGAGTGGTGAAAATTCCCAGGAAAGAAGGCAGCCCTGCCCCTACTGTCTGCTTCACAGGCTGCCCACACACACAGGACCAAGGCTGTTAGAGTCCATCCTTCCTCCTGCTCTGACCAGAGGGACAGAGACAGGCAGAGAGGAAAGGAGAGACAAAACAAGACACTGTCTTTCCCTAGCAGCTGGCTTGGTAACAACAGGGGAGCCTGGATTCTGTCCTGCCTAAGCCACTCCTGACCCTGAATGTCTGGCAGGCTGTTTGCTCTGTGGGTTTCCATTTCTCCCACAAGGAAATAGATTAGATCTATTTTTATTTTAAGGGCAGAATTGCCCTTTCCAACAAAATCAGAGCCACCCGTTGTGTAGAATCATGTGATAAGAGGGAAGGGAATAGGCTCTGCCTTGTACGCGCTTGGCTCTCCCCTCTGCACCAACCATTTCCAGACTTGTTTATCTTGACTGGAGTCCACTGTGGACCCTACCTTGTGTCTTACAGGACACTGGCATGGGAGATGTCAGTCACAACCTCCCTGCTGGCCAGGAAACACAGCAAAGAGGAAAGAGAGACCCACCAGCAAACCAATGCAGGTGTCTGTTACAGGGGGCACAGTGAACGGGGGCAGTGGGCAGAGAGGATGAAGAGCAGGCACCTAAACTCTGTTCCGCTTCTGGGGGTGGAGCGTAAAGAGCAGAAATAGAGGGACCTGAGGAGACACCTGTATAGCTATAGCAACCAAGCAAGGTGCAACTAGAGTGAACATCAACCATCGGGTGAATGGACAACAAAATGCAGCATGTTCATATGGCAGAGCATTATCTACCCTTAAATAGGCAGAAAGTTCTGGAATATACTACAGCATGGACAAGCCTGGAAGACATTATGCTAAGTGAGATAAGGCTACTTCAACTAATCCAATTCATAAAGACAGAAAGTCAAGGTGTGGTGACCATAGGCTGGAAGGAGGGGCCTGGAGGTGTTTAATAGGGTTTCAGTCTAGCATGATGAAACCATCCAGTAAGTAGATTATAATAATGGTTTCACAACAATATGAATATACTGATTGCCACAAAACTGTCCATTATAAAATGGTTAATATGGTAAACTTTGTTATATAGTTTTACCATGATTAAAAATAATAATTTTACAGACCAGAGATGCGGCTCAGCGGTAAATTGCTTGCCTAGCATGTGCTCTACCACTGAACAACATTCCTAGAACGGATCTTTACAAATTGTTGAATTAGTGTGTCAAAAATATGGTCAAGGTTTGAGATGGGCTAGGTGGAGAAGGAGAACAGGGCTGTTCCCACTGCAACTGTTCAGGCCCCAGCCTGCCTCCGCTCTGGGTGTGAGGCGCCTCTTCACCATCTTGGGCTTCTGAAGTGGCCTTCTTCTTGCCAGATGTGCTCTTTCTTAAATCTACTCCTCTATCACCTCAAAGCCACCTCATTCTCAAGCCCTCATTGGCTCCACTAACAGCAATAATGCTCACTGCGCACAGACATACATGTGTACACACACACACACACACACACGCACACACACACACACGGGCACGGGCACGCATACGCTGCCTGATACACACCTTTGTGGATTCACATCTGCACAATGTTTGGCATGCCTCCTGTATTTTTGTATATACCTTGCTTATCTGATTCTTTCCTGTTTTCCCTGATAGAACTTGGGCACAAAAACAGGGTCCACTGTCCACTGGTGCCTGGCATATTGTAGGTCTGGTAAACTAGTAATGGGTGATAATGTGGTAACCGAATGATCAAGTTACCTTGGCAAGTTATAGTTGCCAAGGCACCCCTTTGGCATGGGACACCAAAGCCCCACCTGGTCATATGTCCTATTTGGGGTTGCCTTTTTTGTGTGTCTCTCAAGAACCTTGCAATGAGATGATATCTGGCTGAAGACAGAGCTTACAGGTTTGATTCAAAACGGCAACTGAAAAAATATCTCTGGCCATTTTCTAGTCTTTTAGCCCCGTGGTTTGGGTATCAGGAGAATGACAGGTGGCTAGTCAAAAGACAACACTGGATTTTAGAGAACATGAAATTTTGTTTTGAAAACAGAATCATCCATTTTTTTCAGTAAGCAGGACCACACACTGGAACCGAGTCTGAAATGTTGAGTAGCGAAAGGAGCTCGCAGCCCTGGTGGTGCAGGCAGCCCTGGTGGTGCAGGCAGCCCTGGTGGTGCAGGCAGCCCTGGTGGTGCAGGCGGCCCTGGTGGTGCAGGCGGCCCTGGTGGTGCAGGCGGCCCTGGTGGTGCTCACAGCCCTGGTGGTGCAGGCAGCCCTGGTGGTGCGGCGGCCCTTGTGGTGCTCCAGCCCTGGTGGTGCAGGCGGCCCTGGTGGTGCTCACAGCCCTGGTGGTGCGGCAGCCCTTGTGGTGCTCACAGCCCTGGTGGCCTGGTGGTGCAGGCAGCCCTGGTGGTGCTCACAGCCCTGGTTGTGCAGGCAGCCCTGGTGGTGCAGGCAGCCCTGGTGGTGCTCACAGCCCTGGTTGTGCAGGCAGCCCTGGTGGTGCTAGCAGCCCTGGTGGTGCAGGCGGCCCTGGTGGTGCAGGCAGCCCTTGTGCACTCTTGGTTGAACGCTGCACATAGCCAGGCACTGGGCAATATGTCCATCAAGGAGGAGCTGCATAGTAGGAAGGTCAGGGACCTTCAGGCAAGCACCAAAGATGAGCTGTCTTCAGATTTCTCTGGAGCCCCCTGGACCTGCCCAGTACATGGACCTACAGTTCCCAGAAACAAACTTTGATGATCCTGAAGCTTACATGTTGGCACCATGATTAGAAAGTCTAAATTCCATTGTTTTTTTTTAAAAAAAAAAACTATATTTAATTATTTTTTGAGAATTTCATACATGCATACAATATATTTTGATCATATTTGGCCCCCAAGTCCTCCCCCTAACTCCTCCCAGATCCACATACACTCCCTACCCTCTTCCAACTTCCTGCGCTCTTTTTATTTATAATCCATTGATACCAATTTGTGCTGCCTGTATACTCACGGGTGTGGGCCCATCCACGAGAGTGTGTAAACCCCTACTCTTAAATTAGGCTTAACCTTTAAAAAGAAAAGGCCAACTTTGAATAACAATCCTAAGAAAACCTTAAAATAGGACAACAATTATGTCTGCTTTTTCAAGGCAGTAAAACCAACAGGATATATCCTGTTGGATATATCACTGATGTGACATCACCCTAGCTCCAGTCATTGCACCTGAGAATCTAACGCTGGGATGGTACTATCTTCAAGATGGAGGGAACACTAAAGGTCACCAGGCCAATGCTTTCAAAGCTATGGGATGAATTGGTTTGTGGCCATGAGATCAACTTAGCACAAGATAATTAGAAGTTAATTTGAAAATTGAAAAGAAGCAGAATTAAATAGAAAATGTTGTTTTGCCACTAAAAGTAAGCAAGTTTAATTTAGCTTTCCAACCACGTTGTAATATGATCTATGTGTCTCTCCATGTATAAGCCTTAGTCAAAAATATTTTGAATTTCTCTCCGGATCATCTATAGGCCTTAATATTCCTGTATCCAGTCAGTGCTAAATCAATTCCTGGATTCTGAATTTATTGAGTGCTTATGGTGTAGAAAGCACTGAGTTGTGTCCTGGGGCAATAAAGATGAATAGAAGACTGTATTCATTAGGGGACCACGTGGCTTACTGTGATTGGCTAACATGAGGAGAGCTCAAAAAAAAAACGAGAGGATGGGGAAGTCTCAGGAGACAGAACCATGCCCCTATCCCATGTGGTAAGCAGGAAGAGACTGCAGAGGGGGCCACTGTTCAGAACCCACCCTGTGTAAAGAGGCTTATTAACAGAGGACTGTGACCTTCAGTCCACCAGGCAGCCAGGAAAGTAGGTAGAGGGACAAACAGCTCATCTCTCAACTCTTCCCAAGTCCCAGAAGAAACAGAAGGCTCAGGGTCCCAGGAATGTGGTCTATACAGGCTGCAACTGGCAGAGAGACAGAGATGGCAAAAGGATTATTGCTGCCAATAAAATTCTCTGCCTTCTAGGAACTTACATTGGCTGGAAGAAAAGGCACATAACCATAGCAACACAACTTATACTAGAAGAGGGGATTCTTGGAAACTTCTAGAAGAACTTGAGTAGCTGGTCTTGATTCTTGAGAATCAAGACCAGGGAAGGTTAGAGAAGGCCTGAAAGTGAAGAGATGTGGTGGTCTGCCCCTGTTGGAGGGCTGACTCCCCGCTTCCCTTCTTCCACATAGCTGATAGAATATCAGAGCCATGCCCTGTTCTCCATTCCAGGATGACCCATCTGAGTGTGCCTTGTTCCCTGGTCACAGCATCCAGAGTCCTCCCTGGGGATCTTCTGCTAGTGATGAAAACTGTTTCTTGCTTCTGAATGCAGGATACTGAGAAGATGCAAAGTTATAACTATGGGCTATCATCTCCCCACTCCCAACAATCTGTGTAAATATTCCACCCAGGGGAAACCAAGGGCAGAGGAGAGACTCTTCTTGCTGGGATGTGTTTGACATTCTGAACTACTTTTTATTTGGGGCTTGTATTAGTTACAAGACCTAAGATGATGAACTTGCCAAGTGAAGAGGCCTCATAGCTCACAGTTTGGGAGCGTCAAGCTTCTGATGCATGATCAATTGACCCTATTGTTTGGGACTGTGATGAGACAGCACATCATAGTGGGAACAAAGCAAAACCACTCACTTCAGGGTCAGAAGGCCAAAGAGAGAAAAACAATAGGATGGGATTCTCACAAGTCCCTTCAGGAGCATATTCTCAATGACCTAAAGACCTCCTCTAATAGTCCCCACCTCTTAAAAGTCCCACCACTTTCCAATTGCATCACCCTAGTGACCAAGCTTCTAATACATGGGCCTATGGAGGACATTTGAGGTTGAAGCTACTGTTCTCCTTCTGTTTAAGTAAGCTGGAGTTGAGTCACACAGAGGGAAGTTCAGGTGCAGTAGGTAGGATACAAGACAGTGTTTGGCATCCTAAGGGACCCAGTGGGTATATGGCCTAGCCAGAGCTAGGGTATTTGTGAAGAAAGAAATAGGACTAAGCTGTAATGGTGGGCTTAGGAAAGATCATGAAAACCTTGGCCCAAGTGATGACCATACAAGTATTTGTTAAGAATTTTAATAAGCCTCAGTGAGAAGCTTGACTTGAAAACTGTGTGGGAAAGGGGTAGATGAAGGGGAACATGCCTGGAGGAGCAGAAGCTTCAGGGAGACACATGAGCACCCAAACAGCTGGGGATAGCAGAGGACATAGAGCAGTTCCTGAATCTAAGAGATGTTGACTGAAGGAAGAGTCTAGAATGGGTAGCAATGTCTGGTTTGGCAAACAAGGTGAACAGGACACCACATAACGAGAAGGTCTCCTCTTCCCCAACCACCCTCCCCTGAAAACACGCTCAGCTCCTCCATCTCCTCTAAGAAGTTATGGGGCCCACAGCAGAACTCCATCGGGAGTCTAGCACGGGGAAGGCACTGTGATAAACTTTTACAAACATAGCTGGTAGGTCCTGAGGATTTCATAACTAGTCATTTCACAACCATAACTCATATGGAATCTAGTCACCCTCCTATCCATGGAGATTGGTTCCAGGACCCTCTGCTCCTGTAGATACCAGAGTCTCTTACGTAAAATGGCTTACTTAGTATTTTCATACAACTTATGCACATCTTATATACTTTAAGGGATCTCTAGATTATAATACCTAGCACAATGAAAATACCATATAGCTGTTATACTATGTTGTTTAGGGAAGATTAACAAGGATAGAAAGACTACACTGTCTGTGGTTGAGTCTGTGGATGAGAAAGCCATAGGCATGGTGGTCTGTCAGCACAGGGTTTTAATGTACTCCTGAGGCTCTGGATTACCTTTTAATAGGCTAGTAAACATTTTTGCAGTGAATCATTCTTTTTAAACTACCTGCAACACAGACCTACATCATGAAGCATAGCATAACTTCCTACAACTGAGAACTGTGGACCTGCAATTCTTTGAATCCAAACAATTAGGATATGAAGATTCTCAGACAGATGCCATGGAAGATGCATGAAAAGGACATGCCTCATTGTTCCCAAGTAGATTATAACCTGGAAGTAGGAATCAAGAGGGATAAGAGACAGGGGATCTCACTAGAGAAATGACTTCTTTTGAAATCTCGGTGTATGAGAGGTTACTGTGACTTTACAAGTTCTGGAAATGCTTGAGGGTCACCATACTATCGTCACAGCTCAGCATCTCTGAATTATCACCATGTTTGCCTGTTATATGTCGTCACTGGTGCTTTGCCATTGTGATTTCTTCCAGAATGTGTTCCCTAGATCTGCAAGCTTATACCATACTCTGCTTTCTCTTTTTCTGGGGTTGGCCTTTTATTTATTTCCCAAAATACCACTAGATTTTATAGATGGGTATTACAAGAAGTAGTAATACATGGCACATTTCTTTATCTGCCCTTGGCAAGTTTTCCATAAATGATATCATAAATGATATTAAACTTCCCTTTCCCGCCTCTCTTTGGTGAATTCCCTCCTTATCTCCTGTGTCTCTAGAGGTTTTCTTCAGTGAGTCCTGCCTTAATAGTTGCCATTTCTGTTTCTCATGGGTCACAATTTGTTCAATCCAACCAGTCAGGCTGGGGCTGTGTCCTCTCTGAAGATGCAGGAGGAAGATCTCTAGACAGCAAGCTTGCAGCAGATCTGTTCATCCTATCAGTGTTCAGAGTCCCTCTTTTATGTCAAGCACTCTGGGTGGGAGGGAGCAGAGCCTGAGGCTAAAGAGATGGTGGCCCAGCAGTTTCTGGCAGGCCTGAGGAGCAAAGGAAGTGGGCAGCACAGGGAGCCTCCAAAGAGCCCCGCTGGCCAGCCCAGCCCCACCCACAGAAGCTCCTTGAGGAACACCTTGGAAGAGCTGAGCCCAAGGTGAGGAATGGAGAGCAGGCAAGCAGCTGGCCCAGCAGGGGGGACTCTCTTCCACTTCCCAGGCTGCACAGTATGAGGGACTGAGTGACCCTTCCGGGAGGGTGGAGCCTGTGAGGACAAAGAAGTTTGGGTTGTATCTAAAAGCAGTAGGAAACCACTGACAAATGTTAAGTCAGAAGTGAGAGCATCAGATGGATCTTATTTCCCTCTTTCGCTGACAGTGTGGTAGTACCCACTGCTAACAGCCACTGAGGGCCCCGAATGAACTTAGGGGTACCCTTACTCTTTTGTCATCTTTGTGTCACTTGCCCCCACGTCCCCGTTGAATAACTCACGCTGTACGCTAGACATCTCTGTGAGCCTCAGCACATATAAACACATAAGCCACGTTAGTGCACTTACATAAAACCCCGAACATATATCAGGACCCCTGTTTTGTGAAGGAAGTCAAGGCTCAGAGAAAGCACTTCCCACAGCCTTAGAACCATTTCCTTCATTTTTGAAACTTGCTTAATATCCCACTTGCCCAACTGATTGTAAACATAATGAGGGTAGAGACTAGGACACATGTCTGCTGTGATCAGAATGCAGCCTGTCCATGACCTCTCAGAACTAGCTGGGACAGAACTCATACTCCCAACACCTGGCCTGAGCACCTTTGCTTCACCACACTGTCCCCACCGATGCCTGCTGGTGGACAGAGCCTCCTCCGCTCTAGTGCCGACATCCCTTGAAATGATACCCACCATTGCACTGTGTAGTCCATCATATACCTGAAATCAGGCTCCAAATTTGGTTGCCTTTGGAACATCTATAGACCTTTAGGACTGGGGGAAACCTGAGCAATGATTCTGGTCTGACCAAAGATTCCCATTACAATGAACTTAGACTCAGAGGGAGCTGGTGACTCCCCAGGGTCACAGAGCTGGTTTATCAGTAAGCTTCCCAAATGCCTTAGAAACATGCCCTGTGGTGTTTAGAGTGTCGCTTTGTTCATTTAAAAATACAAAGAGTACATTTAATCTGGCTTAGTCCTAAGTTGTTTGATATATTTAGATATAGGTGGTGAGAATTTATTATTAAAAGATTTTTAACTGTAGTCCTTAGTCAGCACTTTGCCACAGTAGTAGAGTGAGAGAGTATTCGTATTTATTTATTCATTCATTTATTATTTGTTTTGGAGGCAGGGTCTCATGTAGCCCAGCCTGACTTCAAACTTGCTATGTAGCTGAGGACGGCTTGAAACTTCTGATGTTCCTGTCTCCATCTCCCTTCCAAAAGCGAAGATTACTGCTCAGTTTTATGTGGTGCTGAGGATCCAACCCAGGGCTCCATGCATGCTAGGCAAACACTGTACCAATTGACTATGTTCCCAGCCCCATGAGAGAAGGTTCTTATTGGCTGAGGATCACAGCTGCCCCAGGCTTCTCCCTGCTCATGCTAACTCCCCACTACCCCTGGTCATCTCATCCATCATAATCTTTAATCATGAAGAGTCCCTAATAGTGAATGGCTAGCATACCTTGAGCACTTCTATGTGCACCATCCCATGTAATCCTCACCACAAGCCTAAGGCCATCTACCCTTCACAGAGGAGGAAACTGAGGCATAAAGAAGAAAAACACACCACCTAGAGTTTCAGGTGGTGGCACATGAATGATCTGCTGTCTGACTCTACAGAAGTTCCCCTTTACCAGGACACCAGTCTGGGAGGCCCAGCTCTGGCTCAGAGTTTGACTACCCTCCATCCTGAGCTCCAAACCCCAATGACTAGTGTCCACTGGGCTCCACCCAGGGCTGTCTAGCAACCAACTGAAACCCAAGTCTCCTCACCTGCATATGCAGGCTACCTGGCATAGTACCACTCATCTTCCGTTCCTTTCCTTGGGTTTCACATCCTACCCTCCCCATGTTATCCTTCGTGTATCAGGCCCACTCTCTTCCTTCCAGGGACACAGCTATACATGGCCAGCTTCCCAGCTCTTTGTGCTACAATATCAGGAATGGCTTTCTGCTAAGTCCTCTGTCCCTGTGGGAAAAGTAAAAGAAATGTACTGGCTTTTCTATTAAAGGGTTAAATAAGACAAACTTCATGTGAAAAAAACTGCAATGAAGCTGCTTGGCAGAAATTCAAATTCCTCCAAGGTCAATGTTTCTTGAAATCAAAATATGTGCTCAAGGTTGCACTTGGTACTGAAAATTGCATTCTGCTTATCAGCTGTATAGCTTTAAGTCGGTAATCACATAAGAATGTGAAGCAGAACTCTGACCACTCAGAGTGAGGCACAGGACCCTTTGCATTAGGAATGAAAACCTAGCAAGCAGGACCCCCTCTGGATGTGTTTGCCTGTTTGCTTTAGCACAGCTACGCACCCTTCTCAGAAATAAGACTTATTGCCTTATTGAAATACTTTGGATTATGTGGTCATTTTCTTGAGACCCCAGACCCATTTCTAACATCCCCAACCCACCTGGCCCACCATATCATCACAGAGTTTCTAAAGATGAGTCTGAATACCTGCCACCTACCTGTGTCAGCTGTCTTGGTGGCTCCCAGGGCCTGCTATATGCCTTGTAGTTGAATTCCTGGGATGACCAGTCTTTGGGTGCAAGATCCAGTTCCTGGATCCAACCGTGTTGTTTCCCAGCTCTCTGCTTCTATACTCTTCCTTCTCCTTGAACCTGTCCCTTCCCTTCAGCTCCTTGCTCTACACTGTCTGCCCCTTGGCTCCTTCACTACCTCCCTACACTCCACCAGTACCTAAGGTTGTTGACTTTCCTCTCTTCTCCCAGACAGCAGAAACTATTTGATGGTAGTCACAATTACATGGACTACAGAGAAAAACTCTGTGCATGCGTGTATGGGTGTGTGTGGGGTGTGTGTGTGTGTGTGTGTGTGTGTGTGTTCATGTGTATATAGGTGCATGTGCATGTATACGTGGCCAGAGGTCAACCTCAGGTATTGTTTCTCAAGTGCTGTCCACCTGTTTTTGATCCACCTTGTTTTTGGTCACCTTAGTTCACCAATTTATCTATGCTAGCTGGCCAGCAAGCCCAGGGATCCCCTTGTCCTTTTTCCCCTGGCAGTGGGATTTCAAGCACATGCTGCCATGCCCAGCTTTTTACATGGGGATTGAATGCAGATCATCATGCTTGTGCAGCAGACATTTTACTGACTAAGCCATCTGAGCTGGGCCTGCAGAACAGAACTCTTTAGGTAGAGATGGATATGTGGAGTGAAGGGAAAGAAAAAAACAAAGGCATTATGATGGTTAATTTCATGTGCCGACGACTGGGCTAAAAGATTGTCCAGAAAGCTGATGAGCAGTATTTCTGGATGTGTCACTGAGATGTTTCTAGAAGAGCTTTCCTTTGAATTGGTAGATAAATAAAACATGAAACAATCCAATCCACTGAGGGGCCTGCGCAGAACAAAAGGTAGAAAACAGAAGTGTTTATTTTCGCCTTGAAGGGAACACCCACCTTCTCCCACCCTCAGACACCCCTGTTTCTTGTTCTCAGGCCTATGGACTCAGCAGGAATTCTCTGACCAACTTCCCTTGTTCTCCAGCTGGGAGGCCACAGACATTTGTGGTCTCTGTAATTGTATGACCAGTTCCCCTAATAAATCATCTTTTAGATATCTACATGTCTCCAATTGGATCTGTTTCTCTGAACAGTCCTGTTGTTCTGTTCCATACACATCTGTCCAGCTGGCTCTTGCAAAGCACTAGGCCCTGCCTGGCCATCTAGTTTCCTGTGTGGGCTCCCTACTGTGCCCACAATCCCTCTTGAACCACCTCTACTCTCATCAAAGCTATGATTCTTCATTTCCCAGCGTCCACTGAGCCAGGGCATGAGTCCTTGCCCTTGCCCTCCGCATCTCACTAAAGGGCCTCCCTTAGCTGAGTTGATTGGGAAGAACAGTTGGACTCTGTTTGCAGATGATGGAGCAGACAGGCCCTCAGGGTTCGAGAGGGATCCATAAACCATTTACTGTCTCTGATAAAGATACTTAATAAATATTTGTGGAGTACAGGCATGAAGGTACTATAAATATTTATATTTAAGATGCAAACAGTCTCTGGAAGCAAATTTTTCTAAAGCCAAAGCAAAGTACCAGGAATTCCAGATATTTGATGTTAACAGACTCCGGAAGTCTGAGGTCTTACCGAGATGAGTCTGTGTTCCTTGCCTGGAGTTGTCTGGACCCTGCTGACAAACACTTCAAAGGCTGCCATGCTTGACTCTTCCAGGTGTGAAAGCGGAGGTGAGAGCTCTGAAGTCAGAAATGCCCCAGTGACGTGTGTAAGCCAGGAACAGCTCATCACTCCTGTGACCACCTCACAACCATGATGGCAGCCTAGAACGGGCACTTTTAACAAGCAGAGTGGTTAGGGCGGGGCCACTCCGCACTCAGACATTTCCTTTTGTTACAGTTCTTTTCTTATTCTTTTCTTCTTCCCTCTTCTCTTCCCCTCTTCCTTCTCTCGCCCTTCTTCCCCCTCCTCCTTTCCTTCCTCTTCCTCTCGTTCCTCCCCTCTCTCCCCTTCCCTCTCTTCCTCCTGCCTCCCTCTCAGTCCCTTCTTTATTTCTCTCTCCTCACCTTTTCTCTTCCTTCCACTCCCTCCCTCCCTTCTTTTTGTCTTTTATCTTTCTCTCTATTTTATTATCTTGTTTTTTTAAATCTTATTTCAGTAGATTGTCTTTATTGATTTCACACTAGTACAGACAGGTGACAGATGTGACTAGAACTGGAACCTCATGGGAAATTACCCCCTTTGAAATAAATGCAGTGGTTCTTCTTTCAAACACAAGCTTATCATTCCCGTCCTTGAAAATAAATCTATGTGACACAATGCACACCCCCTGCAAGAACTTTGGAGAGATTGGTAACAACACTGCTTTGTGCAGAGAGAACACTGCCAATAGTTAAGCCTCTGGGCATTGTTCCCCAACCCATGCCCAGTTTTTCAAATTGCTGTGGTGCTCTGATACTCTTTTAGACCCCTGCAGAATTTGATTTTTCAGGTTTTGCAACATATTGTGAGTGACTTCTGTGCTTTTGTTAAAAACACCAATAAGGGGCTTGGGAGATAGCTCAGTCAATGAAGACCTGCATTCAAACCCCAGAACGCATGTGAAAAATCCAGGTGTTCTGGTGCTTGCTTGGAATCCCTGTCCTACGGAGGAGGAGACAGAATGCTTCCTGTGACTAGCTGGTCGGCAGGCTAGATTAATTAGTGAGCTCCAGGTTCAGGAAGAGACCCAGACTCTGAAGACAACACCTGAAGTTGATCTTTGGTCTCCCATGCATGTTTACACATGTGTACATGCCCCTGTGCACACAAACATGTACACAAACCAACAAATTATGAATAAGCATTTAGGGCACAAATCTTTATAATAAACACAATTATTTTCTCAAGAAAAACTTCTAGCAGGACGATTCCTAGATAAAAACACACAGAGAGATGTGAAACTTTGGGTCCGCACTGCTGCGCTGTCCTGCAGACTCTGACCCCACTGCAGACATGCCACGTGCTGCCACACTGTCACCAACTCTAGTTTAATTGCTCCTTTTCCTCATTTCAGATTCGATGAATAATCTAGAAGACAGAGGATAAATAAGCAAACCGTTTCGACTAGCTGCTGGTCACCAGAGGTGTTTATTAAGGTGTCTCCTTGAACTCTTGTCAGTGAGGAGAAAATTCAGAATTGAAGCCTGCTTAAAATCTTCAAGTCGGGAGACTACTCAACCTGTCAGAGCCTCTGAGCCCAGTGATTTTTCTAGAGGCAAATCCCGCATGGCCTCAGAACAGCTCCAAGGCTCTCTTCTGATTCTGAAGGGCCAGCTTGATGCTAAAACTCTGCAGCTTGGCTTCTCGATGACCTTGCTATGGTTCCTGTTGCGGGAACCATAGCACAGCGGCCCCATCTCAAGTGTGCCTCTCCTCATGACCACTTGTGACCTCAAAATGACAACAGCTAATGACACTGAGGAATGACTGGGCAGACACTCATCATCAAATATGGAATTCAACGGCTGCATCAGTGTCGATGGGAAGAAGGATCTTTGTTTCATGAATCTTTGCCGGTGTTTCATTTCAGAGTACCACACACCACAACAAACAACATTCATGTTAGCCGTCTCTGGCATGCATGGCTATTTTCAGATCTGTTATAGTTGGGTCAGGTGGCTGAAAAGATCGCTAAACCACTATTCTAAATGACGGTAATTATTGAGAACTGCTACTATACCTTGTTATTCAATGTGTTAATAAACAGGTAGACCTAGAACTATACTTTTAAAATATTCTGCTAACTGTATTTTAAAATAAAAGTTGTTGTTTTGGTTCTGTGAATCTTTAAAAGGGGTTCTGTGAGTTTCACCAGACACCAAGGGGTCTAAGGTGCACATGCGCATGTGTACACACACACACACACACACACACACACACACACACACACGAGCCTTGATGGGGAAAACTAAATATGGGGGTTTGTGCATGAACAAAGCCTTCTGTTTCTGAGATGGCCAAAATAAAAAATAAAGGTTTACTTAGTAGCTGAAGGATAGTGGTTCTTCCCTATTTTCTTATTTCCTTTTTCCAGTCATCCACCTATGCATACTTACATCCACACATCCATTTATTCATACAATCACTCAGCCAATACTTATTTAATATCCATAGGCTGCCAGTCAAAGCAGGACACCGCAAAGCAGACTCCTAAGACAGTCGCCGACTGTCAGTTGAGAGGAATGGGCCTCAGGTCTGAGAAATCAGAGAAAACATAAATTCAGCTGCTTGCTGATTTGAAATCCATGGGCACTCCCTCCCTGAGGTATAAATTCCATCAGAATAGTTAATGTCCCCCACCAGAGCTCTCATCAGTCTGTGACTCCCAATCCACTGTCAAAATTCTCCACATCCCTCAACATCCTACCTGATGCCCTTCCCAGCTGAAGTTAATTCCCCCTCCCTCCATTCCTCCTCGTTCTTCCTTGCAGATTTTAGCTCTGTCACTTCTAATTTTCATTATTCATACGAGTCTGACTTGCCCGTGGGATCCTGAGCCTTCTGGGTCATGTGGCGGGGAGGAACATCCAGGATCCCGGAACCTCGCGCATCTGTTTCTTCCTCTCCTTAGTTGAGTGATGGTAAATAGCTTCCCTCTCCACAGACATATTTGCAGCTACCAGGACCCAAATGGTAATCTCTCTCCAAGACCTCTCTGGAGTTTCTTCCTATGTCCCCCACTCCCCCGACCTCATCAAAACATGATTTCTAAGACTGTGCACTCACTCTCCCAGCCCTGCCCCCTCCGGCCATTTCCACAGGCTTTCCTTGTCTGCCTGCTCCAAGTCTCTCCAGGTTCATGTGACCAGTCCAGTGTTCCATCCCCTCTCTGCTGAGACGCCCCTTTCCATTCATCTCTCCACGTTCAGTTCAAGCGACTTCCTTTTGGAAGCTTTCTGTGATTCTCATCTTCCATCAGCCAGGCACAAACAACCCTTTCCCCCTTCATGCCTCACTGTCTCTTATACCTCATTCGAACAACTATCACACATCACCGGCTATAAGTTGTTTAAAGGCAGGTACCAAACCATATATGTATTTGTGGTCCAAGTACCTAAAGAGTTATACTGATGAGCTGGGTAAAGTAAGAGGAGGAATGGGCGAATGAATGAATGAATGAATGAGTGAATCCCCTCCTCTTTTCTCCCTACCTCTCAATGCTTCTCTTTCTCTTCCAATCAGTATGGCTCAGGGCTGGCTTGACACTGACTGTGATCATGAATAAAGTTACACCATACCCTCAGGATTCATTGCCCCTTCTCTGAAGGAGAAGAAAGAAGTGGAATTAGAGGCTACCTGGGACCTAGCCTACTTCCTACTTCTGGGAGATTCTGTTGTAACTTTGTAGGTGTCCCTGTCTGCTGGCTCAGAAGAGCCTTCCAAGTCACACTCTATCTTCCAGACACCCACTCATCACCAGGCTACATTTCCTTCCATGGGAACCAGAAGAGTTGCTCTGGGAGCCCCTGATTGATCCAAGTCTTTCTTGTCCTTTGCCCAGGCCAGATGCCAGTCCTACGGCTTGGTCTCCAGGCCACTTGCTTTGGGGGCAGAAGCACTCGCAGGCAGAGACTTACGCAAGGGGATTTCAAGGCCTGGATTTGCTACTGGAATCAAAAGTCATTGACTTCAGATGTTTCCACCGATAAATTTTTTGTGTGTCTCTTCTCTTTTCCCGTCCCCTCCCAGTCTTTGCCTTCGGAGCCCCCCAGACAGTTCCCCTCTTTATTCACACAGGTTTGATTAGGAGATGTTCAGTCTGTGCACCTCCAAGCCCATGTGCATTTATACCCACCTCCATGTTGTTGCCTCGTTCTGAGAAGCCATTGACGACACGGGTTGTAGTTACAATCTCTTCTTGCTTCCCCAGGAGCTATCCGTTTTTATGTCTGTGATTCATAAATGTACAAAAATGTCTCCTAGCCTTCCATTCTCCCTCATTTTCCCATCTAGATGCTTTTCTACTTCCTTATCTTCGCTGGGTTCCTTAACGTGCTGTTTCTGCTATTTCCTCTCACCTCCTGCTCATGCCCCTCCAGTTAGATTTCTGCTTTAACACATCTAAACTCATCCTGCCCTGATACTGAACAATCTTTAAGGATTGTTGTCCAATTCTCCATCTTCCCTAGCATCTCTCAAGCTCACCCTAATGCAAAGCCACACACTTCTACACTTCTGTGGCTTGCCTTTCTCACCCATGACAATTCTTCTTTAGATCTGTTAGCTGGTCCTTCCTCCTGCCCTCTATGCCCTGTGCTCCATCCTCAGTCTTCTCTTGGGATGTACTTGTCCAGAGCCCTATATCCTCCCCTAAGTCTTCCCCACTACTCACAGTTTTTTTCTCAGAGAACAGAGAAAGGACCCGTATTCACTGGGGACCCTGTAGTTTGCAAGTCACAGCAAGACTAACTTAAAGCAGTTTGGAGAGAAGAGCCACAGGTATGTGACAGAGCTCTTCTCCAGAGCTGTGCCTCTTCCTTCCTTTGCTTGCCCGCTTCTCAGACAGAATTAACACTTCCCTACTCTGTTCCCACCACACTTTAGTGTCTAGAACTATTGAGGGAGGTAGTCTCTCATACAGCATTATCATAATTCTTAACATATTCTCCTTGGCCACCGGACTGGAAATAGGGCTCCAAAGCAGAAGTGTGTTTCCAGTTTTGTACTCGCAGCACCTTGGGGCCTCCCTAAGGTTGGTACCATGTGGGTGTTTAATTAGTATGTCATATTTCATGAATGAATAAGTAGTAGCATTGTCTATAGAAACATCTAATCTTCCAGCACTGGTTTTCTGTGTCAAGTAGCTGAATGTGACATGGGAATGGAGAATACACATATTTCATTTACATTGTATAGATGGCTGAGGCCATACCACACAGGGCAAGAGGGCATGGTTTGTCTTTGGGCTTTATAATTGTCTATGGATCTTATGACTCAGCTTGTCTCCTTGATGGTTCCTTAAAGGATACACAGTTGCACTGGATCCTGCTGATGAAGAGACTTGACAGCCTTGTAAGAGCTTCAGGCAGGATCTTTTGCTTTACTGTTTGCTGGGGCAGATGAGATTCCATTCTAGCCACAGACTGCTTCCCCATGACCCCTCTTTGGGAGCACACTTCAAGGGGGTGGGTAGAATGTCAGCTCTGGGATAGCCACAGACCCCTAGATAGGCTCCACTTACTAGAAAGTAGCTGCCTGTTTAGAGGAAGCAGTCAAAAAGTCGCTAAGAGTCCCAATATGGGTCCCATCACCTTTACTGTATCTTTACAACTGATGTTGACAAGTGGCTTATTTTTTTCTTCTGTAATATAGGTTAATAATGACTGTGTCACAGATATGGTATGAAGAATATACCTTGAAAATGCTTAGTATAAGGTAAGAGCTCAATATTTGTAATAACAAGAAATGGATTCCACTTTTCCCTTGACTGGAAAGAGACTGTGGGTCTCAAGGTAGAGCCCAGTTCAAGGCAAATGTCCAGCCCCACTCATTTCTGATTGCTTGAATCTATGAAACAAAATAAAATCCAATAGTCATGACAGCAGTATTTAATTGTTTTCCTTAAGGGTCCACATTATATGAATTGTTAAATGAATGCAGACATAAAACATTAAGAATCAGTTGCTAGGGCCAGCATGATGGCTCAGAGGATAAGGGTGCCTGTCACCAAGTCTGATCAACAACCTGAGTTATATCCTCCAGACCCACATGGTAGAAAGTGAGAACCAACTCCTGAAACTTATCCTCTGACCTTTACATCACAATGTGGCATGCACCCTACACCAAATAAAAAAAAAAAAACAAAAAAAACAAACAAACAAACAAAAAAAAAACAACCAGTTATTGCAATCTGGCTTTGGAATACAACCTTAAATGCTCACCTGGACCAAGTGTGGCCTAGATGAGTAGGGGTTACCATAGGGGCCTCTGAAGGAGTGATGGGGCTGTGATGGCTGGATTGTCAAGCCTGATCCAAAGTGAACACTCCTTATGACTCAGTAGCAGTGGGTTGCTGTTAGAGTGAATTAGACTCAAGGCTTCTACAATTTGGAACAACGCTGAAGTTTCAGAATGAATGTCACTAAGTCACTTTTTAAAAACATGTCTGAGTACCAGCTCTGGTCAGAGGGTTTGAGATAGCCCTAAGACCAACAGACTGTGACCTCTGACCTCAGAAATGCCCTGCCAGCTGTGTTTCTTCAAGTGAGCTATGCTTTACAGCTTTAGCTGGCCGATTCTTACTGTATAATATTTTCCTAAACTATTAGAAAAATAATTCATTCCTATCACATAGGAAGGCAACTGTTGTCAATAACTATGCCAAAAATTATTCTTCCCATGTGTTATTTTATAGCTTCTTCAAGCCAACTTCGAGATTCACCTTTTATATAATTCAGTTGGTAGAATGCTAACCCATCATGCACAAAGCCCTGGGTTTGATCCCCAGTGCTTCAAAAACTGGGTGTGGTGGCACATGCCTGTAATCACAGCACTCAGAAAGTTAGAGGCAAGAGGATCAAAAGTTCAAGATCATCTTCAGCAAATCTGTGGCCAGTTTGGATCTACATGAGGGAGGCCCTGTTTCAAAAACAAAACAGAACAATAACAACAAAACCTCAAACCAAAAACCCTTTTAGGGGACAACTCAGTCAATAAAGTGCCTGCCACACAGCATGAGGACCTGAAATTGATCCCCAGCACTTACACAAAAGCTGGGTGCAGATCTGTAAATTTAGCACAGAGGAAGCAGAGACAGGCTGATTCCTGGAGCCTGCTGACAAACCTAGTCTAGCCAACTGCTGACCCCCAGGTCCAGTGAGAGACCTTGTCTTTAAAAGTAAGGTGGAGAGCAATGGAAGAAGATCATCAACATTGACCTCTGGCCTCCACATACACATGTATACACAAGTACTCACATGTACATATATATGCATGTACATACACATACACATACACATAAATTATCTTTTAAATGTAATACATTCTCATCTATTAATGCCTTTATTACATTATTATTCATCTGTTACTGCTTCCTGGCTCTGACATGCTCAATTTGTACTAAGTAACTCATTAATTCACAGTATTTCTTTGCAATAGTTTCGCATATTCCACATTTGTATACCAGTTAAAGTAGCAGACTCAAAACTGTATGTCTAAAATAATACTAGAAATGGATGTCTTTCCTGAGTAATTTCAGTTGGGGCCTTGGGAATGGCCTCTGCTCCATTCAATCATTCAGGACCTCAGGCTGATTATGCCAGGCTCTCTTCCAACTGGCTTGACTAGAGGCGAAAAGCCTGGAAACCAGCAGCCAGCACCTCCACTGTCTTTCTAGAATTCAATTGCATGGGCTCACCTAGGTATAGGGGAGTCTGGGAAATGCCATCTGGGTGCCTAGCAGAGATTTCCTGGTAAATACCTACCAGTCTCTGCCGACGGGTCCATATATACATTTCACCTTGTCCTGATAGTATACATTTTCCCTTCCGGGGCAATAGCCCAAAGTCCCACCAATTTCTCCACCAGCTCCAGTCTCCGTGTGAGCACAGGTACTGATATAGCTTCCAAGGCTGGAGATCTAGGAACCACAAATGGTCTTCCCCTCCACTGACATTTTGCAGAGGTAGGTTGGGAACAACAGCTGCAGTGACACTTCTGCTGGAAGTGAGGGAAACATCAGGTTGCAACAGTCTTCAGCAACCCTCAAGTCCCCACGGCAGGCCTTGAGAAGACCGTTTTGCTCTGACCACAGCGAAGTGCTCTGATCCAATGTGTCCAACTGTTGATGCTGCAACATGCTGTTGTCACCTACAAAGTTTATGCTTTGAGAATGGCATAATTGAGTTACAAAATAAATAAATAAATAAAATCACACACACAAAATACTCTTTATAGTCTGTGCTGTGCTGCATTCACCGCTACCCTTGGCCATATAGCAGCATGTAGTCCAACACAGTTTTACTGGGATTGGCTTGTTTTCCTTCACAGGAAAACAATTTCCTAAAAAAACAAAATACTTTTTCTGTACATGGCCCCTTTTTATTTTATCCTTACTCTTCCTTGCCTCCATCAGTGGAACAGGGACAACTGAGACATGATCTAAAACAAAGACACACTTCAGGAGTCATACCCTTTGTCTGAACCTGACCTTGGCTGAAGGGCTGAAGCACACTATTTAAATGGGCCTTTATGTGCACTGGCTGGTTCTGTAGTCTTATTGCCACAGAGGTGGTGTCTGGACGCAAGAGGCATTTCCAACACTAAATAGCCCCAAGTTCCTATTCCTGCACCTTTATTCTCTCTTTCTACTTATGAACTAATTCCATCCAAAGCTGACATTTTTCTTGGAAACATAGAAAGGGTAGCATAGTAATAGACTTCTTGCCAAACACTGAGGGGGTATCTCTTCAGAGTGACACAGTGGTTAAACTTGCTGGGTTGCTTTTGCAGAGGACCCGAGTTTGGTTCGCAGCACCCCCACAACAGCTAACAGCTGTCTGTAACCCCTGTTCCAGGGGATCTGAAGCCCTCTTTTAGCCTCTGTTGGCATTGCATAACATGGGTACACTTACATACATGCAGACAATACACTGATACTCATAAAAATATTTTTAAAAATCAAAGCACACGGTCAGCCTTCTACATTGTCACAAAGAGTTTTATGAAATGTTTTGCTGCTTTGCAGTATGGCTCTCAATCTCCCTGGCCTCCAGTAGTTTCATCACCATCCACAGCCGTCATTATCAGTATAACATAGTTTAGGGTTTTTGATAACAGCACCCTATTTCAGGGTACTCATTTCCATGTTAGCTAATAAGCTGAAGATTCTAAAACATCCAATGATAAAAACATGCTTGCTCTTAGAGCTGGCCTTTCTGGCTCAAGTCAATGAGGGAAAAGACTCTACTTTGTTTATTCTGGCACCCAGGCTGACCAGGGCTCTCTCATCTCCATGGTCACTAGGTCTTCCCAGTCCATCTGTGGAAGGAAAGGGAGCATTGCAGATCATTAAGTATGTTTTTCTTATGGATCAACCTGGGAGAAAGCATCCTTCATTATTTACCTGTAACAAAACCCAAGTCCCATAGTCACACTTAACTCCTAAGAGTTTGAGAGAAATAATTTAGCTGTTTGTCCAGGCGGAAAAGGAATTGGAATCTAAGCCTGTTCCAGTTTGCCTGGGACTTTCCCAGTTCTGCTTCCTGGGGACACCCTAAGTTTCTGGCACACCAGTATAGCCAGTCACTCCAAAAGCTGTGATTGTATTCCGGCTTCTTAAGGTAAGACACTAAGCACTTATGAAGCAATGGGGTAGATTATTTTCATTGAAATATATGTTATTCCTGGAAATTTGGGAAATGTATGATGTAACCTGATAGCATGTGCATCTGCAAACACGGTCTTGGTTGCTTGGTGAGTCAGCAGTGGAAGGTTATCTTACCACGAAGCATTGCTATCCATTTAACAATAACTTTAAAAATCTTATTTTTGGAGGCAGGTCTTGTTATGTAGGGCAAGCTGACCTTGAACTTGTGATCTCCCTGCCTCAGCTAGAATTAGAGTATGTACCACCATACCCCACTAACAAGAGCTCTTAACAGAACTCCTATAAGTATGTTTTTGTCAAAGTTCATCTAAGAAGAAATAGCAGAGGAATAATTCATATATTAGATTACATAAGGTCAATTTTGTAATAAAAACCTAAAGCTACCTTATTGGTCTTAAAGGCAGCTCTTGTTCTTGAGAACAGGGACTGTTGACTGTACTTATCTCTGGCAGGTACAGATGTTTTCTGAAGAAACTAGCACATAGCTTGTAAGACCCCTCGGCACAGTCTCTAACAGAAAAGTTTTGAGCTGTTTTGAGCTGAAAGGCAAGTTGCCAAGGCAGATGGAAAGCAGGAGAGGAAGCTTGAGGCCTGTGGGCCAGTCAGCCAAGTAGGTGTGATTCTGTTTGGTCCGTATGATATCTGAAGGATAGCAATTTCAAGACAGTATATCAGATTTCCAGGTCTTGAAGAACTGAAGGCTCTGGCTGGACCAATTGTGAATCCTCACATGGTGAATGGCTAACTGGGGCCAGGCTGATCCTGTTCCACATAGGTATCTGTTCTCCAACTGCCAGTCCCTGCACCTCCCACTGTCTGACCCAGTCAGTAGATGCCGGTATTATCTGAAACTCCAGGTTAAAAGTGCAGATCTAAGTAAGGCTGGGGATGTAGCTCAGTGGTAAAGGGATTGCCTAGCATGCACATCAATGAGAGTTCCATTCTCAGTAATGAAAAAAAGAAATACCCTCATTTCAGATCTACCTTGTAATAGTGTAGTCATTTTTGCACATCTAAAAATGGCTACTGAACCTTCCAATAGCTGTTGGCAGGGCTTGATCACCAATTCTACTGACTTTAGGCCTGCCTGGCATTCCTCAGCACCACTTTCATAGAATGTTCTTCTATAATGAATTAATAATTTAAGATATATATTCACTTGTAACTTTATTAACGTCCACTTATGTTTCTTTCAAACAAGGACAATTCCTAATTTATCCCTTTTCTAATTCATACTGATGAAACAACTATCATTTGATATATTTTTTAGATCAGAGGAAATAGTACAGTTCTGCCCTCTTTCTAAGACACTTTTCTTCCTATGTCTGTTTCCCTAGATTTTCCTTTTCTCTTTCTTTCTTTCTTCTTCCCTTCCTCCTTTCCTCCCTTTCTCCCTCCCTCCCTCCGTCCCTTCTTCTTGGAGACAGGATCTCATTTTGTAGCCCTGACCTGGAACTCACTGTGTAGACCAAGCAAGTCTCGATCTCACAGAGCTCTGCCTGCCTCTGCCTCCCTAGTGCTAGAAGAGTGCTACCACGCTTGCCTAGTAAAGTTATCTTTAAAGATTTACTTTACTATTTTTAATTCTCTGTGTGTGCGTGCATGCGTATCTGCATGTGCATGAGTACGGGTGCCTGTGGAGTCTAGGTATCAAATCACCCTGGAGCTGGGCTTACAGGCAGTTGTGAGCTGCCTGACATGGGTGCTGGGAATCAAACTCAGGTCCTCTGCAAGAACAGTATGTACTCTTAACTGCTGAACCATCTCTCCAGCCCCTCATGGTGAAGTTTAAACAGCTAATACTTATTATCAAATGCTAAATCTAAAGCTCTTAGAAAATAATGTTGCCACAGCTTTAGCCCCATTAAAAAAAATAGAAAATTCAATATATGAATAAATGACTCAAAAATAAGAGCAATCCTCTTTCGGAGTTGCTCTAAACCCTTCTTGAGAGTTCACTTTCGGCACCAGTCTTACAAAAGCTCCCAGTGAGTTAGCAAGGCCCCATTTTAAGCATGGAGAACCGGAGATTCCAATAAGTTAAATGAACAAACACATCTACATACACCCACTCCCCACAAAGTTAGAATAAAATGGTCATGGTCAAAAGCAGAGAATGGGAGCCCTGAGGGGTTCCTAGCCCATCAGAAGATCAAAGAGCTTTTCCACAGTGGTCCCTCTTCACACACATCCGAGCAGGAACCTTACTGCACGATCTGCTTCCCGGTGCTGCTGGTGGGCAGTTCACCATCTTCAGGCTACTTTATCTGTGAGAGGAAATTTCATTCTCTCTGCTTCTAGTTCTAATCTTAATGCTATTATTACTGTCTGAATGGATTTGAAACGGACATCTAAATGCAGTTACACTGTCAGGCTCTGGTAGTTTCAACCTACTTCACAAAACATAAGGGGCAGTAGTGCCTGTATTGAAATTCATTTTCACTTCTAAATATGGTTATAATTAACTTTTATACATTTCTTGGGTATATTTAAACCTGATTCTGGCATAGCATCTTCATCACACAATGAAAAGTAAAATTTTGCTTTTAAAGTATGTAAAAATAGACACAGTTCCTGAATTTTGAGTATTTGTTAGTTTGAAACAGAAAGCAGACATTCATTAAAAATCATGCAAAATCCCTTGCTTCTCCTTCACTGTGCAGCACTCTGTCCAGGCGAAGTTGATGATGTCACCAACACCCAGTGTTCATTAAACATTCCATTCCCCTTAGAATTTGTTCCTGCTCCGCGGAACACAAGTGTGATATAGCCCATTATATAGTAGCCCACAGGCTCACAAAGCCTAGCCAGGTTTGAAAGCAAGTAGCAAAATATCTTTAAGATCACTTTAAATGTCTTTAAACACAATTTAATAAAGCATATTTTTGTAATTTTAAAAAATGAGGAAAGGGGATGGAAAATTTTTTTAGTTTAATAATTCTTTCTTTTTTTCACATATAGTGAAGTTCCATGAGTTTCATAATGTAGAAATAACTCTAAAGCTCTGTTTAATGGAACAAAGATTACGATTTTTCAAATTCATTACCATTATAGGATTTCTAATTGTTTTTTTAAAAAAATGGAATTACTACCTAAGTGTCCCTTTAAGTCCAGTTATCTAACCTTCAAACTAATATGACAAAGACTTTTCTAAGTCCTTTCCAAAGTCCCCAAACATCTTTATGGAAACTGCCACCAGCTTACAGTGTGATCAGTCCACTGCTTTACACTTCTACTTTATAAAACATGGACACCATCCAACAGCTCATCTCAGTGAGCCCTGATGTGATGTGTCCAGTTCACCTATCAGACTCCTACCAGCTCTACATTAGAGAACTGAAGACTACAGAACGTTAAGTCCTTGCCCTACAAGACCTTTGATAAGCCTCTGAGCATGTGCACGCCCTGATTCCCATTGGGTCAAAGGGCCGCTGCTGAGGTCTCAGGGCAGATTACAAACCCAAGTCCACCCTGCTCACTTGTTCACTACACTGCTTACTCCATCTGCTTTAGGACTCCAGCCTGCATATTTTGATACACTTTACAGAATCAAAGTGGGAGGACCTACTTCAAGTCCTGTTAACTTTCAAGGCCCAGAAGTATGTCATTTACTTGGTTGGATTGGGGAAAAACAAAACAAAAAAAAAAAAACAAAAAGGGTTTCTTTCCTAGGAGCTAAAAATTCCATTTTAGGAAAGGTGTTCTGATCCAAGGTGACCAGGTGTTTTAATGTTTAAATGAACTTCTCTCATCTTTTGGGTCTAACTGGGAATGTGAACAGAATAAGGTTTATTTCCTCTGTCTATTCACTGAGCTCTGAAGACTAGGATTCTTCATGGACTCAGAATTTTAAAGCCACAGGGTAACTGAAGCTACTATCTTTCAATCAACTTAAGGGGTCCAGAGGGGTATGACTTACCAGGGTCACAACAGAACCAAGCTTCCCTTCTTCAGTCTCTCCTCTCATGGAGCAATGTCAGTATGGGTTTCATTTCCTCACTTGTATGGTCAAACCACTCCTGTCCCTCCTTTGTCCAACCCTTCCAATCCCTTTCAGGATTTCACTGGCCAAACTGTTGTAATTTCATCAGGAAACAGTTGTGGAAACGACTATAATTATATTAACATTCTAATGTGGAAACACTTGTTTATCAACATTTTATATGCTTTATTGAAAGTTGACAAGTACAACAGTTAAATACAGTGACACAACTGTGTAGAGAACATGCACAGAAACATATGCATATAACTACTATACAGGTAATATGCAGAAACCCCTACTGGGAAATCCATTTCCTTAGGAGAACTCACCCTTTTTCAAAGTATTCAACCAGCTCAATCAAACAACTTCAGGGAACAGAATTACTTCAGAAGATTCAGCAGCTAGATTTCAGATTACACAAAGTGACTAACTGTGCCAAATTCTTAAAATTTCTTCAGGTGTGGTTTTTGTCACATAGCAATTTTTATGCAGATCTCTATATAAAAGAATAGCCACACCTCTTTAGACAGCCAATGAAACATCTAAATTTCAGTCTGTACAACCTAAACAGTAGTTACGGTCCTCTATTGTACAAAATCATTACACTACATACACAAATATACAATAAGCAAAACAACCTTCATAGTAAGATAGCCTAGGTCCCAGCTACCTGTCACCGTTTTGTCATTAATAGTTTTGAATCATCCACTGTTTCAGAAAAGGGGGACAGTACTATTGTGTTTTATGAACTTTGGTGACAGTTGTCAATTTGTAAAATGACTGCATTCCCCTCATTTCAGTCTTGTCTCTGGCCTCTCAAGTTCCTCCAAGGGGAGGAGAGGACAGCACAAAGTCTAGGAGGAGACCCACCACTTCTTAGCCCCATGCAGGCAAGCAAGAGACACAACTCTTGGAAGCAGGGTGGGCTGTGGGGAGGGGATGGAAAGGCACACAGCTCCTCAGCATCAATGAAACCATTCCTCAGACATCTGCCAAGTTGCACAGGGTCCATCCATGCTCATTCTCTGATTAACCTTTAACTCACTCAACTAGTAAACTTCTTCAAGCCAAAAGCACATGAGTGTTTAATACTGGAAAAAAAATGCAAGAATGGCATGTGTCAGTCTCACGTCTCTTTCGAAGACAGCAATGAAATGGGTGACTGTGGAGGCGGCTTCTCCCTAGCTCATCTGGGTCTGTTCAGTTTAGACAGCAGCAGCCAGTTCTGTGGGGGCATAGCAGGCTATGCGGTTGATCCTGAGCCCTGGGACGCTGGCTGGGCAGGAGGCTGTGTGGTCCCCTGTGGCTGCGTGGTGGCCGGAGGAGAGCCAGTCTGCAGCTGGGCCTGAAACTGGGCAAGCTGCTCAGGGCTGGCCAGTGTCTTCAACAGATTGTTCTCCTGCTCCAGCTGGGAATTTTTCTCTATTAGTTCTTTGATCTGTTCTTTCAGAACCTCCACTTCCTCTCTAACTGCATACATCAAATGGCTTTTCACTAGATCCTGAAAGGAAGAGGAAAGGAAAGGATTTAGCTTGCTATCTCCTGGGCTCTGTATTTCTTAAAGCATGGCTTTGCGCAGTTCTTCCTAACCATTTTCATATTCTGCCTTCAAAACCACACTTGGGGAAATCGGAACAGAATCACAACCGCACAATACTAAAGTTTAATGCTTTGAAAAAGTCTCTGTGCTTTCTCTGGAGACAGCCTACAGTCCAGTTTCGAATTCAAGATGGCAAACAGCACTGGGGCCCTGCAGCCCTGGGTTCGCATCCAGGCCCAGAGGCTTCTCCGCCCCAGGCCCTCCCAGCCCAGGCGCCTCCGCCTCCCTCCCGCAGCACCGGCTGCAGCCAGTTCCTACCAAGCGTGTTGCTGCATTTTCTTCCCTCCACCTCTAGCAGTAACCCCCCCCTCCTTTAGTGATTAAGCTGACATCACAGAAACCTGGGCAGCTGTCGCAGCCAATGGGAGCCCGAGTTATTTATAGCTCTGAATTAAAGGTTCAGAGTTTGCCTAGCAACAGTGGGCAGAGAATCCCGTGAGAAGAGCCACAGGCGCTGCTCCAATAACAAAGAACGACCAAGGCGGAAATAAAAAATAGGAGAAATCCAGGCACAGGCTGAGAAAACCAAACTTTTCTCCTGTTCTCCTTCATTGTGCAGTAGCAGGTAACACTGGGAACCGGTCCTGTGCGGCCTGGAGACCCCTCCCCAGTCTCCCAGCCCCCCAGGCCTCCGGGCTCCCTAGTAAAATCTCAGGATCCCCACTCAAGCACATCCCAGACGGTGGCCCAGGACCAACCCGACCAGACACCGGCACTGCTTCCCTATGGGGCGCTGCAAGAATCCCGACGCTCGGGAACTCCCACACCCTCAGGGCCCGGCGTCAGCGGCAACCCTGGAGCTATGTGGCTCAGCTCCACGCTGGTCGGAGATGGAGCTAGCCCGTAGCTCTGGGCATACGGATAGCCAGCATCATCTACTGGGCCTTCGCTTTTTGTGCTGTGGCCGCGTTGACTACAAGTATAATTTTTAATCGGTACGTACCATAGCTTGTTCGATTTTGTTGTCGATAGCTACCACACTTGCACCAGAGGAGCTGGAAAACAGAAGGGACAAAAATGAGACCATGGATAAATGGAATTCATCTTAAACATCTACGGACAGATCTCCAAACTCGATGTTACTGGCACCAGAGTTTCGGTATTCTTCAACGCTACGAAATGCACCACACTCCAGAAAATACCAGCCACTCTCTCAGTAACGAATACCCAGGCATTTCCCTATTTTACAGAGCCACAAAGGGCTAAATTACATAACGTGACAGAGAGCCTGTTCTTTAGTCAGATCTGCGAAAATCAGGCTATTCAGAACATTTCAAAAAGCAATGCCTATGTCACAGTAAGCTCTTTGGGCACCGGACAAAGGAATTCGCCTGGCTATCCTCTACCTGCATTACAGCAAGGATCTTCCAATAAATTTCAAGAAATTGTCCCGGCTGACATTTACCTATTGTCAAGTCTCACAGAAGCGTTTTCAGTTCCCAGCAAAGACGACAAGAAAGAAATTGAAAAATGTCTCAGTTGGTAAACTCCTAGATCCATCGCCACTGGTCTACACCATTGGGATTTCATGCAATTGCAGCCAAAAACACCCTTGTGGAAAAAAAAAAAGAGCGAGAGAAGGGAGGGAACTCGGGCAGCCTCGCCAGATAAAGCCTCGAGCCCGGAGCCAGAGAGCGCGGTGGCTGAAGGAGCCCGGCTCCTGGGCTTGGCGATGCGGATCCCAGCTGTCGACTCCGCTGGCAGCCCGGCTCCGGCGCTCTAGACGAGCTCCCCCGGTCCTAGAGCAACATATAGGCGCGGAGGAGCCCCGCCGATTGGCCCGCGCGCCATCGGCACGCCCCGCACCCGCCTCCTCCGGCCTCCCCACTCAGCTCAGTCCCCTCCCGGGTGGGCTGGCCGCCACGCTGGGGGCTGGGCGCTGGGTGCACGCACCGCCTCCGCCACCCGAGCAGCCGGCATCAGGGACCCCGAAAGCACCCTTGGTGCCTGCGCATGCTTACGTTTAAGGGAGTCAGAACCCGTCTCCACTACAGCCTGTCCCCGTGGCCGCCCAAGCGAATAGGCTTCCTATTTGCAACCTTCCCTGTGTGAGCTACTGGGCATGCCCAGTCCCACCGCTTAAGGCTTGCTGAATGCCAGTGTCTAGATTTCAAAGATCTGGTTCTTACAAGCAGCAGTGATGGAAGCGTTTTATAGGCCGTGTTATTTATAAGGATAATAACCCTACTGCAGAAACTCTTTTTAAATGCTAATGAACAGAATATTGTATCCATTACATACATTTATCACAGTTACTGGAAGAAAAGTGGAAAAACAACCTACATTTTTCTTTGCTAGGCAAATAATGGAGTTAAAGGAATCCATAAGATGAAAGGCAGGGAACTTTCCCCATATGTCCCAGGGCTGTAAGCCTTAAATCCCATCTCCCTAAAACACCAGTAATTATGCCCTCTTCCATTTATAGCTAGAAAAGTCAATCCACAGGTCCAGTCCTCAACAGATCTATTTTCAGCAAGTCCCTAAGGCAAAGATTTTGGAAGTTAAGTGGCAAGACTCAATCCTGAGTCTTCTTGTATCACAGGGATTGAAAAACTGTCAAGGACCAGTCAAAAGCACAACTCCTTAGTCTTTACTCATTTGCAGTGTCTAGAACCAGTAAGAACTTCGGGAGAATCTAAAGGCAGTTTAAAAAGAGTTAAGTAGCCATGCTTCAGATTCATAACCACCTCACTCCATAGTCACCCTTCACCAAACTAGAATCACTAGATATAGGTATAAAAAATTTCCTCAAATAATTTAAATATTTGCAAGTATGAATCAATGAAGACTATAATTTAGCATACTATAAATCTAAGGCCAGAAGTTTATTACACAATATAAACAGTTTGCAGTAAGTACATCTGAGGAAAATTTAACCTCTACAATACTGCCCTCTACTGGCATAAAATAAAAAACAGAGAAGAAAAACTGACAAAGCACTTGGATGACATCTCATAGGTAAACTGTATCATCACAAATAACTCCAACATAAAATCTGACCACAGAGCACAAAGTCTTCATGCACACGTGCCCCCTCCCCACACACCCCTTCTCTCCCAAGTAAGGCTCTTTAGAATTTCCCAACAGAGCCTCTTGGACAAATTTCAAAGTTAACCCAAGGTTGGCAGAAGATAACCTGGTTTTCAAATATGCGTAAGGGAACGGCAAATCAAATATGCCGAATGCAGTACATGAGGAGGAGCAGAGAGAAATTTTCTTTTGTGCTAAAATTTAAGTGTGACTATAAAACAATATTCCTTTTTAAGATTCATGTTTTTAAGTGTTTTGAAAGTACCCATTATCAGTAAAAGATAAGCAAAGCTTAACAATGACAGTAACTTGCTGTTTCTGGGTGTATGAATGCTAAAGGGAAGTACTATTTAGCACATTGCGGTTCCTGTACTTTGAAAGTTAAAATTATGACTAAATCTATCCTTATACATTTATGTATTTTAACTGAATACCAACTGCAGAGGAAAAGGTATTAAAGAAAGATCCATTTTAAGTTATATAAAAAAGCTAAAAAGAAAAGAAAAAAACCCATAAAACCAATCGTCAAGGTCAATATACAGAAATGAGGGGCTAAAGAGATGGCTTAACACCTAAGAGAGCTTACTGCTCTTTCAGAGGACTTGAATTCAGTTCCCAGCATCCATATCAGCTGGCTCACAGCTGCCTGGAACTCCAGCTACAGAATTTGATACCCTCTGGTGGTCTCCTAGGACACCCAAACACATGTGGCATACAATCACAGACACAAACATGAAGAGATAAAAGCAAAATAAATATTTTTAAAAGTAGATCTAAAACTCTGAAGAGATTCCTGGATTGTATTTATTCATGCTGTTCTTGGCCAGAAATGGAAGAGCCACGATGGTTGTTGTTTTCAATTATTTCAGCTGATCACCCACTGTATTAAACAGCAGAAGCAAATACAAATACGAGCAACCAGTCTCTAATCCACACCCTCAATAAGGGGCATTTGAGCTATCTCCAGTACTTTCATTTTTAATAACAGGAAAAATCCTTGTACATATGCCTTTGTACATATGTGTGCCTGCCTAGACTTCTGGAGAATTTACTGGAACCAAAAAAGTACTTTGAAATCTAGCCTTTCCATATCTTTCATATAAGGGTGCTGGATTTCCTTAAAATTAAATTTTTATAAGGAAGAATACATAGCTTGCAAATGAAGGCAAAAGAAAGAGAGGAAAGCTTTATATATTAAAACCACTGGGTCAGAAATGTTTGCGGCACAAATGGCTACAATTACCTTTAAAAATTCTTCTATTTGCCAGACAAAATAGCTGAGTCTTGTGGCATGTCTGAGACTACCAAAGACTCACTAAGATTGTACAAGGGAATCCTGACAGCCCTTCAGGAAAGACCTATAAATGCTTGGACCAGCAAATCGGTTTCCAGAGCACTGGGAGAAGAGGCTTCTAGACTGAGTAATCCAAACACCAGGGGGAAAGCACGGACATTTGAAATTAGGAGTATTTGCTTTTGCTGTCTGAGGAATTCCAATTCAACCACCACTGGTTGATGTTGGTACCAAACATAAGGGATGGTAGGAGAAGAGGACAGAGGCAGGACCTGTATATTTCTAAGCTGATCACTGGTACGGGTAGAAACCTTACTCACCTAGAACAACCTCTTTCTCCCCCATATCCAAACTCCTTGTAAATCCAAAGGGACTGCCGAGGAAGCAGGCAAGGCAGGCCACCATGTACCTGACCAAACTGCTCTTGTCTAGGGACCCCCAGGTCACCTCTACCTTTCTTTCCAGGTTACTAGGCACTGGAAGCAGGATACCAACTTTAACAAAACCACAGAATTCCCAGTCAAAGAACATGGATACCATACCATACACCCCCCCCCACACACACACACACTGAAAAAGAGAAAAAGCGAGAGAGACAGAGACAGAGACAAACAGAGACAGAGACTAGCCATAACAAACAAATCATATCATTTGCTACAACAGGATGGAAGCACAGCATATTAAGTGAACTAGGCCAAGCACACAAAGATAAAGACCACATGGTCTCACACCTTACAAGATACCTGTTGATAACTTCAGTTAATAGTATACTGTACCTTTTAAAGATGCAAGAGTAGATGCTAAGTAAAATAAATTGAAATACATTTTAAAATGATTGACAGACATAGAATGAATAATACTTTAGTGTTGGTTTCTCTGCACACTGTTAGAACATGAAATAACACCATCAAATGATGAAAAAGACATTAACTTCAACCTTATTTTGGGTTAGAAAGTTTTCCCCAATGTAGAACAAAAGGAAAAGAGATGGAATTAAAAGACAAGAGACATAAAGAATGAATTTGGAGAACCAACATCCAAAGAGGATGAGCTCCACATTATCAAAGAGATCATTGAAGAATATTCCCAGACCTTGACAAGAGCAAGCCTTCAGCTGTAATGAGATGACCAGGTGCCCACCACAGTAAATGAAAAATGCTCCATACCAAAGCACATCATCACAAAACTTTACACCAGAGAAGGAGAAAAAAAAATCCTAAAAGCTGGCAGATGGAAAAAACAAATTACCAACACAGAAATTAACATCAGACAAAATGGTTTTACTAGGTGCCCAAACAACAATGGAGAAAATGTCTTTACAATTCTGAGAGAAAAAGGTTTTGTTATCTGGAATTCTTTACTTGGGCAAATCATCTTTTGAAAAGTACAAAGTCAAAATTAACATTTTCAAGATATTGTAAGAATAAGACAGAGATGCACATCAAGAAGAGGAGGTAGCCAGAAACATAGGGAGCCTGAGGGCAAACCCTGGGGAAGGGGTCAATGGTGGAAAGCTGTGGTCTTAAGGAGAGGCTGCCCAGCAGGCCCACACAGCAGCTGGTGGGTGCCTGGTCGGCCTTGTGGTAGAAGGAGACTCAGAGGACTGCAGGAAGGAATGTGAGGGCTTTCATGGTGCCATTCACTAAATCAGAAGATGGTTCTACAACAAGAACGACAAAAAACAAAATATACAGCCATCACTTTTAATTCATTGAGAAGGTGGTAGGAAGAACAATTGTGTGGTGGGACCAGCTTAAAACTGCTAAACTGTAGTCTATTACAACCTGATCATATAATATCCAAAACTGAAAAACAGCAGCAGCAACAACAACAAAAACCCCCCAAAACAAAGAGAAATGTTACATAGAAATACGGAGGAAAATAAGAGAGAATAAACATTTAAAGTAGCTGCATGTGAGAAACAGACGGGGGTAATGAAAAAAGGGAAAAGCTAATTGTTTTTATTGTTCTTTGGGTATGTACATGCATTGCCTGGATTTCAAACGAAACACCAAACCTTTTTAAGTAAAAGGGAGGAACACAGACACGGACATACTAAGTACTTACGGCAGCCACCTCAGGAAGCGACTCAAGGCTAGAGAAAGCCATGTGAAAATAGCAAGCAAAACAATTCTAAGAAATCACTGAGGGTTGGGACTAGCTAGGGATACCACAAGCCTGAGTGAAAAACCTTGCAAGTCTGGAGCAGAGACTGCTCGGAAGGATACATGTCCAATAGAGTGTGTGTGTATGTTGGGCGAGGGTTAGTTCTAGATTGAGCAGTGCTTTGGTCCTTTGGAAAGCTGTCTAAAAGAAAGACTACCCCTAAATAACTTTGTCATAAAACAAAGTTCAAGGATATTTAATAAAATCAAATCTCTAATACCTAATATCTCACAGTGTCTGGCATTCAATAAAAAATAACAAACATAGAGACAGGACTCACAATAAAAAAAAAAAAGTAAATA
>NW_008328607.1:595480-607543 GCF_000622305.1 Nannospalax galili
TAAATAGCCCACATGGGACAAAGGTGATAAAGACAAGTGTGAAAAATACAAAGAAAAATTAGACAAATGAAAATGAAAACCATTTGGAGAAGAAAAATATGCTGGATGAGATGACAGCAGGAGGACAGACAGAAGTACTGACGCTATATGAACAACACTGTTCAAAATGAAGCAGAGGGAAAAAGCTGTTAGAACAATATGAAAAAAGGAGGAGCAGGAAGAGGAGGAGGAGGAATGAGCAGAAACAAGAGGAGCAGGAGGATGAGGAGAAGGAATCAGGAGGAGGAGCAGGAGGAGGAGGACAGAGGAAGAGGAGGAGGAGGAGGAGAGAGGAAAGGAGGAGGAGGAGGAGGGGTAGGAAGAGGAGGAGGAGATGATCAGTGAGTTATGGGACAATTTCAAGAAATCACATGTGTAATGAATCCCTAAATAGATCAGAGAAAGTATCTTAGGAAATAATGACATTCCTCTAAACATTATTAAAACATAACCCATTGACCTAAGAATCTAGATGAACTCCAAAGCAAGAACTCCTAAAGACAACCAGAGTAGTGCGGTCAGACTGCTAAAGTCAATCCCAAAGAGAAAATCCTAGAAACGGCCACAGAAAACACCTCCATCACACCCAGATGAACAGTACCTTGCAGCTGAATTTCTACTTGGAAACAAGGCAGAAGTTCAGCAACATCTTTATGAGAAAAAGTAAAAAACAGATCTACACATAATGGCAAATTGATTTCCAACAAATATGTAAAGGCAATTTAATGAAGAAACAATCTTTTCAGCCAATTGTGCTGGAACAACTGGCTAACCATATGCAAAAGTCAAAACAGCAAAAACCAACCTTCCCCCAAAAATAAAAATCCAACTTGATCTATTCTTCATACCACCATGAAATATTAGCTTCAAATAGATCACAGAGTTAAAACCCCAAACTACAAAATCTCAATAGGAAAACCTAGGAGAAATCTCTCACTCCTGGAGTTAGTGAAGATTCTTAGGTATAACCTCAAAGCACAATCCATGAATGGGAAAAAATGTTGACACACTGGCCTTCTGCTGAAATGTGGAGTATTTGTTCTTTGAGAGACAGTGCTTCAGGGATATTGTAAGTCACATAAATTATAGAAGGCACTAAAAACTCAAAACAGCAGTAAGAAAATAAACAGGCCAATAAAAAAAATGGGCAAAAAGTAAGCAAATGGAAAAAACACTAAACATCATTAATTGTTGCAGAAATGCAAACTAAAACTGTAAGACACCATTCTAAAGCGCACCGATTAGAACAGTTAAAACAACTTTACTGTCTTAAACCTTCAAACACCAAGCACTAAAGAAGAGGGAGAGCAATGAAGCTCTCTGTTGATTGTGGGAATGCATAATGGTACAGCCACTTTGGGGAAGTTTTATAGTTGCTTACAGTCGACACATCAAGCCCAGTAATCCCAGTTGAAGTTATGAACTCAAGAGAAATAAAAACATGTCATCAACAAAATCTGTACATGAAGGTTTACAGTGGCTTTTTCATAATCACCTGATACTGGAAACCACTCAAATATCACTCAACTGGAAACATAACCATAGCCCAGTGAATTTAACGGAGTTCTGCCACTCAGCAATAAAGAAATATGAACTACCAAGAACAGTGTGAGTGAATCTTAGATATACCACAGTGACTGAAAGAAGCCAGACACAGACGGCTGCAAATACAGGACCTTGTTTATATGACATTCCAGGCAAGCCAGGACAGGAGGACAGAAGGCAGCTCCAAAGCTACCAGAGCTTTGGGGTGAGGTAGGGAAGAATTTGCATGTGGTTGAGCCATTTCCTATTTTGACTGTGGTGGTAGTAGACCCACTGTTTAATACTTGAAGAAGTATATACTAAAAAAGGAAACTATTTAAATTGCACCTTGAATTTTTTCAAAATGGCTGCCTCTAGGTATTAGACTGGGAAAAAAATGCTACAAAACAAAAACAAGGAATTAATATTTCCCTACTCATCTTGATTTTGATATGTGCACCTGTACTGTTTTTATTATGGGGGAAAATGTATATAAAATTTTCCATCTTGGGACTGGAGTGATGGCTCAGCAGTTATAAGCACTGGCTGCTCTTGTAGAGGACCTGGGTTTGAGTCCCAGAACCCACATAGCTGCTAACAACTGTCCTTAATTCTAATTCCAGGGGAATCCTATGCCTTCTGACCTTCAAGGGCATTTCACAACATGGGTGCATTTACATACACGCAGGCAATAAACTCATACACATATTTTTTAAAATTTACCATCTTAACCATCTTTGGTGTACAGTTCAAGAGGAAAAGTACACTCCCACTGTGAAACAGCTCTCTAGAACTTTCCATCTTGCAAACCTGAAACTACCCACTGATCGGGCTCCCCATTCCTCCTCCCACTCCCCCACAATCATCATCCTACTTTGTGTTTCTAAAAATGTGACTGTACATCTGTGTAAGTATGATTTGGACTTAGAACTTTTTAAGAAAGCATAAACCAAGGAATTGGTATATTCATCTAAGAGACTTTAAAAATATCTATTTTATAACCAATTATGACAATATGAAATGAATTACTGGGATTGAATTTTAAACTCTAACTCTGCTTCATTTCTCAAAGCTGTTGAATTTGGTGATAACTCTGCAACAACAATAGCAGATATACTGACTGGTTCACATAAATCCCATATTTGGGTTAAAAGACTTGTAAAAAATGAATACTTGATCAAAGTGTGGTAATTTCAAAAACCCTAACAAAATTCCATATAAAATCTCTTATTTAAATATAATCTTTTATTTATAGATACCTATACACAGTATAAGGCTCGCTGGAAAATGTATCCTTTTCCCTGTATTTTAATATCTCCTAACACTTTTGATTATTTTTAATTACTATAATTCTAGAAATAGTTTGTAGTTCTCCCATGGCTATGTACATGCCTCCTTGTTCCTTACCTTATTTAAAAACTTTAATTCTAAATGTATACTGTCACACTGGAAGACTCAGTCCCCACCCTTTAAAGATGGAAAGGACACCATTCAAAGGACTGCTGCAGTGAGGGCTCTGTGGCCAGGGTCGGGGGAGGAGGCTCAGCTCCCTTCAGTGCTTTTAAGCAGTAGGACTCAAATGGTTAACTTTCCTTTCCATCTTCATGAGAATAATCATTTTGAAGCCAAATTTTTCATAAATACCACTTCTGCTAAATGGTGGTAAATTATGAAAATCAGGAGTCACTGACGAAAATGGCACCCCAGATTTAGAAGCTAAACGATAATCAGTAGGAAACATCTCAAATGAAAAGTCTTGATAATGGTTCTATTTCCAGAACTTCATGTAAGTCTCCTATCAAAACGAACACTATTTCTATTTTACTTTTATATAGCTATGGAAAAATGGATGATTTGAGCTCCTTATACACCTTAAAAATAGTTTCTTCACTCTAATTTTTCATGGTAAATTCCTGAAGATAATCACAATGGTAAGCAGTAGAGAAGAGGCAGCAGGAGCTCCATTAACCCATTTGCCTATGTATACTGAGCCAGCAGGGGGAATTACAGTCAGCCCCTCAAGGACCTTAAAACAGACAAACCTCAATTGGACAGCTTTATTTAGAGATATGAAGATAAATCGGTGGGTGGTGCCAGCCACCAAGCTGCGTGTCTAAGGTAGTTGGGCTTAGGTGAGAATACCTGCACTGGGGAAGGCAACTCTGTCGTCTTGGTGTATTTAGTGAACACCTCTGCTTCAACAAGGGACACACTTCTGTGGTAAGCCTCTCTGGACACCAGCTGTGGGATTTAAAGAGTGATTCAGCTGGAGGTTTCTCTAAATCTATGCTCTATCCAGAACTTTAGACATAAAACGGACCTTAGAGATCATTTGGTTTTAGTAGCCTTATTCTGTAGCTTTAGAAATGGAGGCTCAAAGACATTATGTGTCCAGGACTTGGGCACAGAAACACTTTCTCAGTATATTATTATGTTTTAAAGTATACGCCATGGGGCTAGAGAGATGGCTCAGCAGTTAAGAACACTGGGTCTTCTTGCATAAGACCAAGGTTCGAATTCCAGTACCCACATGGTGGCTAACAACCATCCATAACTCCAGTTCCATAACTCCAGTTCCAGGCATGTACAATGCCCTCTTCTGCCCTCTGTGGACATTGCACAACACAGGTGTACTTACATACATGCAGGCAATACAGTCATACATGAAAGATAATAAATAAATAAATAAATAAATAAATAAATAAATAAATAAATAAATAAATAAAGTATGGACCATATACAGATCCATTCATCTAAAGCAATGGATATTAGAGAGGGAAAGTAAAGAAATGATTAGGTAGAAGACCCCATTCATCTGGATAGAATCATAGTAATCACCTAAACCACCCTCTTTACAGATGAAGAATACACCTGGGAGACTGTCTCAAAACAAACAGTAGACCCTAGTAGTCTGGTGCGGGGTGTCTAGGCCTAGTCTGGAGTGGCCCTTCCAGCCCTCTGCTAAGATTCGGGGCAGACTGCTCAGACACTTGAGTCAGTCCCAGTGGCAGCAAGCTCTGCAGTCTATGAGACCAGTCTCTAGGAACTGGAGAAAGTCCTGAGAGGGTTCAACACTCACCACAACACAGAGCTACAGGTGCACACTGGCACACTGAAATGGGGACATGCCTAAGAAGGAGGGTCAAAAGGTGATGTCACAGGCCCTACAAGTTCTTTGAAGAGTCCTCAAGAATTCTGAGAAGGGCCCGAGGGAGTCCAAGTGAACCAGAGAGAATGATACTTTATAATAAGGAAAGCAGGCTTAGGCAGCTAAGGCATGTGGCCAGGAGTGAAAGAAGAAATGGCTTTAGCAGCGTGTCACTCTGACAAGCCCTGTTGGTATCCCAATATTCCCCATGGATCCTGACTCTCAGCAAAGTCCCCTCTCATCTCTTTACACATCATTTGTATGGAATTCTGCATTTGCTAGATTCTCTTTGAGTCATGAGTAAGGCTGGGAGGACAAGAGAACAAAAAGAATAAAGAACTGAGTGGGCCTATGTGGGCCAACGAAGAGGAAGAGAACACTTTTCAGCACTTGCTCTTTCTGCTAGTGCAGACAAGATGACTCAATAGGTAACGGCGCTCACTACACAAGCCTGCATCCTGAGGTCAACCTTAGGAATCCATGTAAGGAAAGAACCTGTGATCCCCACAGGCTCACCATAGCATGTGAATCTGCCCCCCAATATCACAGACATTCACACAAATAATTTTAAAGATAAAATCTGCTATTATAAAAAATAAAAAAAGCACAATACATCTTGGCTAGGTACAAGCTCAAATTGTTTTTAAAGTTCTATATGTTAACTCTTTGGGCATTCAATCATTCATACTTTTTTAACAAACCATGAAAGAAAGACCAAGAACTTTAGTTTTGGCAATAAAATTATGAAGATGAATGCATCCTCAGTGGCTCGGGGACAGTGGGGTGGGAAGGGTGTGATATCTGGTATCATCTAGATATATACAAAGAATGAAGGTTTGCAGAAAGAAACCAAGGAGAGTTTCTGGGGGCAGAAGCATTCCCACCGGAGCCTTGAATAACAAGTTGCAAGCCAGTTGGATTACATGGTACGAGGTGGAGAAGATCTACGAAAAGGGAACAAGCAGGCAAGAGCCTGGGTTATGAAGTGGGACACTGAGCCCAGATACCATTCAGAAGCTCAGTGCAGCCGGGGAGTAGAAAGTGAAGGCTCTGGTGGGAGGTGAAGACAGCAGTAGGAAAGGGGGAAATGGTTGTGATGGGCTGAGGTCATCCAGACTATGGGAAGAGATTGGACTTCAGTGTGAGGAACAGAATCCACACACACAAGAGGGATTTACGCAGGCTAGTGCTGTGGTGGGGTGTACATTTCAGGAAGGTCACTCTGACAATGTACAGGACAGGGAAACAGGAGTGAAAAGGAAGAAACCATGAGGAAAGGGCGATAGGAGATGGCTGGTGGGAAGGAAAGGCAGGATGGTTCTCAGGTTTCTAGATCATGTGAATGCGTGGAAGGTGATACCGTTAACCAAGCAGATGCTACAGCTGGGAGAAACTGGGTCTGGGAAATGACAGTAATCAGACACACTAGGCAGTGGGAAATAGGATCTGACCCAAGAAAAATGCTTTAAGTTGTGAGATAGCAACATTACCTATGGGAGTGGGTGAGATTATCCCAGGGATGTGCATGTGAGAGAGATGGTGGAGCTGAAAGGTCACATGCTACCATGTGTAAAGACAACCCGAGTTTTCTGTGGGTCTAGTGGACACCATGGAAGATGGATGGGCTTGAGTCAGTTTTCAATATCCTTGATAGCAGCTTCCAGGATGAGGAGACTAAGACAAAGGAGGTGATTTGATGCAGGGACAAAGCAGGGAAGAAAGAGACAAGTCACATCTCCAAGGCCAAGTGACCTAAAGCATTCTCCAGAGCCACCAATCATGTCCTGTGAGAGAGCTGACTAAAGAGCAAATAGTCTGTCAGAGAAGCAGTGGCAAACATTGCTGAGAAGCAGACGTGGCAGAGGCCCTGGCTCTGTTCTTCTACCCCCCGCAAGCTGCCTGGCACTACTTACTAAGAAGGAGGGGACAGCGAGAGCCAAACAAGGCCCAGCCCCAGGGCCCAGGGCCCAGGGCCCAGGATCCAGACGGTTTTCCTCTATGTGGGAAGAGTGGGCGAGAACTTCAACGCTGACATGAGAGTCATGTTTCAAAACGGAAAGAACTGAGTTGCTGCTTTTTTAAAACACTAATTGGCAATTAAAATGACCAAAATTCACTGCAAAGTGATGGAAATGGTTTGACAGGCTGGTAAGGAGGCCAGCCACCAGTGTGGAAGGGAGATCCAAGAGGGCATGATTAGTAGCAGCTGTCAGAAGAAATCAAACCATGAAATGTTTTCTCCCCAGTAAACTAAGACACTAAGCAAACTCTCCTGGAGGGGGGTGCAAAGAATGCAAAGAAGGCCACCAGCTGAGAGTCACCTGGTTAGGAGGGGCTGACAGGGCCTCACTGCGCCACAACATGGCTCAGCCAAGCTTTACCGACAGGGGCTGCAGGGGCTGCCAATGTCCATCTCAGGCTGATAGACCACAAACAAAGCAGTATTTGGTGGTTCACCATAATAAGACTGCAAGTTTACCAAGGGCTTCCTGGGAAGGGCGTTGCCTGCTCAATAAAGCCACGTCAAGAGATAATGGGCAGATAGGTCCTTTCTCTGATCCAAACTTTTTGAGACAAGCTTGACCTGTGCTGGCCTAGAGAAGAGCTTTGTGCAAACAGGGTACTAGGAAGCTACTAGCTAACAGAAGTGCCTCAAGGATCAAAATGAGGCTGTTTAAATAACTGGCAGTATTGGAAAAGTTACAGAACTAAAGTGAGATACCGTGAGGCAGCCTGGCTAGCCAGAAAAAAGGAGGAGTTCTTAAAGGAGAACATTGGTGGTGATTATTAGAATAAAACTGCTGTACCGTCACCTCCTAGAATGCTTCTTGGTAAAGTACTTACACAAACATTATCTCATTTAATTCTCACAACAACTCTGAGGTATTGCCAGTATTCATTTGGTATGAACAAAATGGACAGAGGTCTCTGCTCTGATGAAACTCACATTACACTGGGCTTGAAAGGGTAAACATGGCCAATACATACATGCATGGCATGTGACATCGTGATCAGTACTGAAGAGATAAAGGACAGAGGATGGAATGGGCAAGACAGAGCAGACAGATGAGAACTCCTTGAGAAGGTGAGTTTTGAGCAAAGGCCTGAATTAAATGAGTTAATCACAGAAGACCCTTTCAAACAGAATAGCAAAAGAATATGCGCCTCTGGTTCTCAGTGACCCCTGGGAAGTCAAGTGAGCATCGAGCATCATGAGAGTGCACAGCAACCAACATGCAGACCAAGCAAGCTCTCTAACTTTGCTGCCTAGATAATCTGAAGGCCTGACTCTTCTTTGAGTAGAGTGATATCCTGACTGGCATCTGGTACACAGTGCACTTAGGAAGCCCTGTGTGCACTTAATATATTCTATATTCTGAAGTAGCTTCTTCAAGATCCATTTGGTGATGATTTTCACCTTCCAATAAAAAAAAATAATAACATCTTTCCCTGTCCATGTGTTCAAATGAGTAATGTCTTAACTAGAATTTTCTTTCTAAAAGTTTAAGCACCAGACACATAATAATAGCTTTTTTTTTGAGTCTTGATCTGGATAGTTTCATGAAACCATGAGATTCTCAACAGGAATTCACATGATTACAGAACTGTTAAAAGTACTTTTGACTAACTACGGTAGACTAAACACAGTTATCTGTTTCTACCTACATACCACTAGAGCGAGAACCCAGCTTTAATTACATAAGTGTAGAGGAAACATAGTAAGGGTAACAGTTTCATCCCTTTTGAAGCTGGGAGAGAAGGAAAGTAATTCATCAAACAAACCTAGGCAAGCAGTAAGGATAGTCAGAAGACAGTTGATACACACTGAAGAGTCCAACACTTAGAATACACACACTCTTGAAGTGCAAGGTGCAGAGGAGATGTGAGTCTCTCTAAAACGCAGACCCCAATCTCACATGGCTGAGTAACTAGTAGCAGGTAACGATCCTCTAGTATAACCAATATTCAGTTATGAAGACCCAGGAGGACACCAGAACAGCACAGTAAACTGAATATGATGACATGGCTCAAACCAAGAGGACAGAAACATTCAGAATGGAAAGAACTGGCCTCCGAAAAACTGATATTGTGAAATTTTACTAGAATTAATGGAAAGTTGAAGAAATATCTCAGAAACTATAGCAAAACATCAAAAGGGGGAAAATAAGAAAGGAATAGTTATTTATATGCACTAAGAAATCTTAATGAGAGAAGTTTCAGAGACAGTGTATGACAGGGAAGGGTTAAGTATGGTAAAGTAATTCAAGGACTTTCCTAGAACTGCAGATGAGGCTTTTAAAAATGAATCTGACCTATCAAGTATAACAAACAATGTCAGTTTCATACCTGTTATGTGTAGATTTCAGAAGCTAGAAACACAGGATTGCACAAAGCAGCGCCCAGCTGAACCACACTTGCAGAGGCCCACACACACTCTACTGCACACACGCTACCACAGTTCACTACATCTGTCATCCCATAAGAACACATCTTCCATTCTTCTATAAATGTTAACTTTTCACTACTAAAAAGCACTAATTCTACACCAATTCAACATCTTAAAGCTGCCTACTTGCCCTGTTTCAAAAACATCATATTCAAGAGAACACTTTTAAGTATTAAGGAAAAGCCAGAAATAAAGCATTTTCAAGAAACAAGAGAGCATGCGATGACACATGAGACATCTGGGAAGAAGCAGAAAGGAAGCACTGCGCCATCACCAGTGGTCCACACAAACACAAGACCCGTCTGTTGCTAGAGGAATGTCAAGTGCTACAGTGTCATTAGGGACAATGACCGGAGAAAACAGAAGAAATGGAAAGAATGTGGAAGAATAGGTAGTAAGTAGAGAGCAATGAATGGATAAATAAAAAAAATCAGAAATAACCTTTTCCATAATCAGAGAAAACATTATCTACATAAAGACCTGAAATTGCTAGATCTCCACTTTAACATTAAATGAACTTAGACTCACTGTGATTTTGTTATTTTAGTCATTTAAATCCAGGTACAACTGTAAAGCTTCCTGGTTAACACTGACAGCATTTTATTTACTTACTGTGTGCACATGCATGCGTGTGTGCATATGTGTGTGTAGGGGGTGTGGAGGTGTTACAAGTCATAGCACATGTGTGGAAGTTAGAGGACAATTTATCAAATCGGTTCTCTCCTTCCACCATATAGATCCCAGGGATCAAACTCAGGTCATCAAGTTTGGTGACACATGCAACTCTACCTGCTGGACCACTTCACTGGTCAACGTTGATTTAAAAAACAAAAACAAAAACACCCCACTGCTTTACATATGGTCATATTTGGAGCTCTGAAGTTAAATCCTAATTTAAATTTCCAAAAATCATTTCTTCCTGGGTAAAATGGGAATGTCACATATTTTATAATTTTGCTCTGACAATTAAAGGCATCTCCATAGTAATTACAGCTATAGCTTTGTATTCCAAGCTACCTTAGTTCAACTGTAATTTGGGTTAATGAAGAGATCCACATATTTTTCCACATACTTTTGAAAAAATATTATAGATTAATTCCCATACCTCATTTTTTTCAACTATAAAAATCACCTTTATGCAATGTGTTACCCTTTCTCAACACTAAGTTCTTAATGAACTATCCAGCTGACTTCTGTATTTGCTCAAAGGGAAGTATAGGTTTGCTTTAATCTTTGGGCCTCAGTGACTTAGCTCAAGGGTGAGTCCCAATATTTTTGCTTCCCACCTTAAAGAGAAGTCTTTGTTTTCATCACCTACTTACTATGCTGCAGACCTCTTAGCTCTGTCAACAGCACAGACACCTTGCCCCCTCCTCAGGAGCTGGCTAAGGAGGGAGATTCTCCTTGTCAGATTCTCCACCGATGATGCAGATGTTTGTTCTCTAGCACAAAGACAACTGGCCTTCTGTCCTGAACAAGGCAGGAAGAGTCTTTATTACCCACCACAGCTCCTTTCTGATAATATGTCTATGTAAGTATTTATACATATAATCATTTCACAAGCACATTTTGTTGCCTGGCAGTGTGCTGGTCCCTTGGGTCTTTGAAGAGTGAAGTAGCCTTAACTCTAAGAAGCTTTCAAACCAGAAAGTATTAGTAGAAATTATATTATAAACACCAGTATTTCTTAACTTCAAAAGAGTCATGTATTTTACATAGCAACATTTTAGAAATATACTAGGCAAGAGAAAACAAATCCCAGTGAACCACATCACAATGGACTAATCTAATATCTTCTAGAAAAGCAGAACAGACTGTACAACAAATAAAGAGGCAGTGGCTTGTTTCCAAAAAGCCTTCTGAGCCCTTCACTGGGATCATTTTATACCAATGATACAGACTGGCTCACATGACTTTTGGCTAGACAGACCATCTATCCCAATAAGCCATTTACATAGCTGCAAATGGCAATAAATCGAAGCCCAACACAAACCCAAACAAACCCTTATATGTCTTTAAGATGCAGAGAGGGAATTTAAAAGTTTACTATCATGAGCTCGAGATTTGCTTATGCATTCATCCAGGTGTTTCTATGTATTTGAGACAGGTTCTGATTCCACACCAAAATGAACAGATAAAATTTAGAGAGGACCCCCAAAGCACACACAAAACAAAATGAAAACCCTAAAAGCTAAAGAGTAGAAGAAAGGAAGGAAAAGAAAAGAGTACGGTATGTCAGCTCTAGTCAGCTGCTCAATGTTCTTGGAAATTTAAAAAACTGTTTCTCTGTGAAAAGTAAAGAATTGCAAGCTAATACACAACTTTAGCCAAGATTTTAGGTGTTCTTATTAAGAGCCTGAGGGGCTGGAGAGATGGCTCAGTGGTTAAGAACACTGGTTGTTCTGGCAGAAGAACCGGGTTCGAATCCCAGCACCCACATGGCAGCTAACAATTGTCTGTAACTCCAGTCCCAGGGGATCCAACAGCCTCTTCTGGCCTCTGCGGGCATTGCACAACGTGGGTGCACTTACCTACATGTAGGCAATACATATGCATACACATAAAATAAATAAAAAAATTTTTAAAAGTTTAAAAAAACCTGAAAAAAAATTTAAAGTAATTTATATCATGCCACTCTTAAACAATTCAAACATTACTAACCAGGTATGGTGGCACACACCTTTAATCTCAGCACTCAGGAGGCTGAATCAGAAGAGAAATTGCCACCACAAATTTGAGATCAGGCTTTGCTACATAGTAAGACCCTACTGAGAGGCAGGGAAGGGGGCGGGGGTATCATCAGTTATTCCACATCTGATTTAATCTGAATGTTAATTGTAAAACAGAAACTAAAATTGATAAGAAAATATTGCATTTGGGTTTCATGTTTGATCAAAAAAAAAAC
>NW_008328607.1:607557-607708 GCF_000622305.1 Nannospalax galili
AAAAAAAAAAAAACAATAAGACTTGACCAAATAACAAAACCAGACATTACCCATATATATTTCAGCATAAAAGAGAGATAGTAAAACCCAAAAGCCCATATGCATTTCGTCTTAGAGCTGGGTCAGTACAAAAAAAAAAAAAAAAAAAAAA
>NW_008328607.1:607746-607863 GCF_000622305.1 Nannospalax galili
AGTTCTCTCTCAAGATAGTATTTCAAAACAAGTGTTTCCACATGTGACTTTTGATTAGAGGATTTCAGGAAAAAAATTATGTTTGTAAGTTAATAAAAATTATATTACACAATAATA
>NW_008328607.1:607909-610633 GCF_000622305.1 Nannospalax galili
CAAGCATAAAAAATGTTTGAAAGTTTATCCTTAGGACATCATAAGGAAGAAAAGATTAAAAGAACCCTCACCCAAAATCTAGTAATAACTGTCAAAAAACATCCGATAATATTCAAATCATGAAAGAAAAAAGCAAAGACAAACCAGACATTTCTCACATGGCCTACTGTTGTGCTGTTCTAGTGTACATGTATACCTAGCCTTAGTGTTCATAGTCAAGAATACACTTGCAATTTAAAATTGCTTAGCTATGAGCTGGGCATGGTAGCACATGCATGTAATTCAGTACTGGAAAGTGAAAGCCTCGGATTCATAGTGAGTTTGAGGCTAGCCTGGGCTGCATCCTGCCAAACAAAGGGAAAAAAAACCAACCAAACAAAAGCAAAAATAAACAATGTGTAGTGATGATGCATGTAGGGAGAATTCAAATCTTGTTGAATAGGGTGAGAAAATTAAGTGTAGCTCTTCTGTTTTATAATTTCGTATTTAGAAACAAAAGAAACTATGGTGTTAGAGTTACCAAAAAATAGCAGAGATTGGCAACACGGGAAATGCATAATGTTAAGTGAGCAAAAGGAGGACTGCGTGTGCCTTAGAATGACAGCTCGTGAATGCACTCGCTGGCAGCCAGCCTCAGGACAGACTCCAACAATCCAATCCCCTGCTGGTATACACGCTCCTTTGCTTTACAGTCCTCTCCCACAGCGAGCAGTGTGGAAGCTGGTGTGTGGTGTTTAAGACTCAGTCACAAAGCTTCTGCCTTGCTCTCTCTGAACACGCTCTAAAAGCCAGCTACCATGTTGGGGAGCTCCTGTGTAGTCTTGTGGAAAGTTCCACATGGCAAGGAGCAGAGGGTCTTCCTGCCAGCAGCTAGTACCAACATGCCAGCCATCACAGTGAGCCTCCTTGGAAGGCCCTTCCGACCCCAGGGCTCTGGCTGACACCTTGTCTGACACCCCTGAGCCAGAACCATCAAATTAAGCCAAGCCACTCCTCAAATTCCTGACCCTCAGAAAATAAGATAATAAATGCATATAGCTGCTGTAAGTCACTGAATTTTAGGGTAATTGTTATATGGCAGTATACCGAACTAATATACATATACCGAAAAGGTTTCTGAATACACAGTGACCAAAATTTAATTCACAATGTAATGAATCCAAGGTTGTTTCTGGAAGCACTCACAGGGCTTGCATTATATGAATTCACTGCAGCCTTGGTTCTGAAGACACAACACGTACTTTTTACTGTGCCCCACTTCACAACACACACCACCAATGACACTGACTGATGCACCTTGCCTCAGATTTGAGACTACTGTAAGTTGTGAGTTACAGGGTTTTTATTACACATATAAAGATTTCTGCTCTTATAGAAATATAATGGGTTGGGCTGGGGATGTAGCTCAGTTGGTAGAATGCTTGCCTAGCATGCAGAAGGCCCTGGGTTCAATCCTCAGCACTGCACTGAGTGTGGTGATGCGCACATATAAGCCAGAATTTAAGAAGAAGCAGAAGTTCAAAGCCATCCTTGGCTATACAGAAAGTTCAAGGCCAGCCTACACTGAGATTCTATCTCCAAAGGGGGGAAAGATGACTCAATTAGAGAAAAAAAGATATTTTCCTATTGCTATTCCTAAACATGTAAGTACCAAATTAGTATATCTTTGGATTATATTGGTAGAACTGGATTTTTTGTTTCGTTTTTAAGGTTTTTTAAATTTTTATTTTATGTATATGTGTGAGTACACCCCATGTGTGCCTGGTGACTGGTGTCTGTGGAGGTCAGAAGAGGGTGTTGGATCCCCTGGAATTGGAGCTACAGATGGCTGTAAGCTGCCATGTGGGTGTTGGGTTCTCTGCAAGAGCAGCCAGTGCTCTTAACTGCTGAGTCATCTCTCCAGTCCCCAATTGTTGCTTTCTTTTTTTTGGTCTTTTTGAGACAGGGTATCCCTGTAGCCCCAGCTGTCCTGGAACTCACTATGTAGACCAGGCTGGCCTTGAACGGAGGGTCAGCTGTTCCTCATCTACGGCAATCCATTGTCAGTATTCCTTTGGATAGAATTGGGGTCTGCTGTTCATTGGAGGTCAGAAGAGGGTGTTGGATCCCCTGGAATTGGAGCTACAGATGGCTGTAAGCTGCCATGTGGGTGCTGGGAACTGAACTTAGGTCCTCTGCAAGAGCAGTTGGTACTCTCCACTGCTGAGCCATTTCTTCAACCCCTCAATATTTGGTTTTAAAAAATTACTGTCTGAGTTGCTGATTTTCATTTTTTAAAAATTGCTTTTTTCATTAAAAAATTACATGAATTATGGTTTGGGATTAGGACAGAACTTCCAAAACTTTCCAAAAAAAAAGATACTTCTGCCATTTTGTACTATATAGTTATATGAAGCAACAGTCTCGATACTGACAATTATAAAATTAAAATATCGATTAATTCTAAAAAATGCTGAAGATGCTCTATAACTCACAGTATCAAATATGTACTCAAGATTTAACTCTTTATATAAAAATAAACATATCCATTTCATTAGTCTGCAAACTTACTTTTGTTTTTAATAAAAGTATATGCATGCCTAAGAATTGTTTTAAAATAAATTTATGATATGGCATCAGTAAATATTTCATTTGTATACCTATGGGGGCCACATAAAAAATTTCCCCGGGGGAAGAAGGGCAATAAACAGAAGAGTTTAAGGAGCTTGTCACCGGGTTTCCTTC
>NW_008328607.1:612350-624776 GCF_000622305.1 Nannospalax galili
TATATAAAAATAAACATATCCATTTCATTAGTCTGCAAACTTACTTTTGTTTTTAATAAAAGTATTATATGCATGCCAAAGAATTGTTTTAAAATAAATTTATGATTTGGCATCAGTAAATATTTCATTTGTATACCTATGGGGGCCACATAAAAAATTTCCCCGGGGGAAGAAGGGCAACAAACAGAAGAGTTTAAGGAGCTTGTCACCGGGTTTCCTTCACAGCACAGGCCAGGCCAGCAAGAGTGCAAAGTGCTTTTCAGCTCTGTTAGAGCACTGCAGTCCTTTCATTTGGATTCAAGTCCCTGCCAAGCTACACCGCCATCTACCCAACCTCCCCTCAGCCTGCTGGCCTGGAGCCCCATGTTCCTCTGCACTGTCTGGTGCCTCTGACAGCTCAGCTCCACTATTATGCTGCTGGCACTTCACTCTACTCTTCTGAGTGTTTCTAATAGCTATCATTAGAGCTTGCAGCTATACTGAGCTGGTACCTATTTTTTGTTTACGTAATGCTCTGGTTATAAAGCTGTTGTTCTACATGCTTGCTATCTACTTGGTTTTATTCCCATACTGTCTTATTTTTATCAAAGGATTTTTGAGGAATAGAGAGGTTTTGGAGAAGATACATAGCACTGTGTAGAAGAAAGGTCTGTATTCTTCAGGAAACTGCCACAATCCTAGAGCAGGCTATAAAGGAGACCTTGACCTAAAGTGAGAACAGCACATGCAAAAGACCAAGGCACACCAGGAATATAGGGAGTGGGTTTAAATGAGCTTCCTTAAATGAGATTATCCACCCTGAGGAGTCTGGCAGCAGAGGAAAGCTATGTTCACTTAACACAGATGAAGCATTGCTTTGTCTGGAGAGACGGACTGGGGAAGGGATACAGCAAGGGTGATGCTAATTTGACAGGCTCAACTTTGGAACCAAGTAGGGAACTTTTAGACAATACAGATGTTTAGACCTGACAATCAGAGATTCGAATTTATGATTTGTGAGTCTGTTTTCCAGATTTCAGAGTGAAGCCAGGAATGCAAATCACAAGACCACCACAGGGCCCACAGGGTACTAGCAGCAATCACAGGACTGGAGAACATGTCTTAGTAAGAATCTGAAAACATAACAAAGGCAAAAAAAAAAAAAACAAAAAACACAACCTCTGCAACTGTTTATACACTAAAAACAAAAACAAAAACAGTGCAGTTTTAATCAGTGAATAAGACTACATATTCACCTGGGCATGGTGGCACATGACTTTAGTCCTGGCACTTGAGAGGCAAAGGCAGGCAGATCTCTGTGAGATCAAGGCCAGCCTGGTCTACATAGTGAGTTCCAGGTCAGCTGGGGCTACAGGGAGACCCTGCTTCAAAACAACAACAACAAAGAAAACCCCAAACAACCACCACCACCACAATAACAAAACCACCAAAGACAGTATTCCCAACAAAGTTTACAGTGATACTTCTTGGGACACAGGTCAGTCTGGAAATGAACAGGGCTGGACAGTGAGGTCAAGAACAAGGAGCAGGTACATAGTAGTCTGTCGGGCTGGTACCTAAGGACAAGGATCCGTGACCCTCAGTTCTCTGGGAAAGAAACAGTGGGGAAGAAGGTGGGGGTTGGAAGGAAGTACTACATTCAGTAACTCTGCACATGCCGTTTAAAAACATGGCCACTGATGACTCCATGTAAGATGGCAGATTACAGAGTGCTTCCAGGGGCTGGAGAGATGGCTCAGCAGAACACTGGTTGTTCCTGTAGAAGACCCGGGTTCGAATCCCAGCACCCACATGACAGCTAACAACTGTTGGTAACTCCAGTTCCAGGGGATTCGACGCCTCTTCTGTCCTCCGCAGCCATTGCACGACACGGGTGCACTTACCTACACGCAGGCAATACACACATACACATAAAATAAAAATAATATAATACTAAAAAAAAACAAAGTGCCTCCAAATGATGAGGCAGAGTCAGGGTAAGAAAAAGCACACTACTCCAAAAGGAGGAAGAGGTTCAGAAATTCAGAGTGAAAGGAAGACTGAAAACAGTGGAGAAACAGAAGCGGGATACAGGGGAAAGCAGCTGAGCCAGACACAACAGGAGCCGCAGCTTAAGACAGTGGAAGGGGCAGCAAAGTGCATGGAAAAGATAAGCAGTCCTGGTGAAAAAAAGACAGGTGTCCTGCCCACAGGACAAGCCCACAGCTCTGAGAAGGGGAATACAGCCCACAGTTCTCCAAAGCCTCAAACCAGGAGCAGGCTTTGGTGAGACAGTATCTCCTCAGGCAAACAAGTCAGAAGAGGAATCCTATTTTACCACTTGGTGACTCAAAAGGCTCTGCCTACACACCATCTTGAGAGGGAATGTACAACAGAGCTTCCCTGTATGACAAGAACAGGAACGATCACAAGTCAGGGGCCTAAAGTCAACCAGCCACAGCATGGGAGAGATAGCCATGGGAGGCAGTTGTGAAGAGTGGGAGGGCCCGATGCTGCCATGCCAAAGGCAGAGGCTTGGCCCGGGCAGTGAAGTGTACAGGGAGAGGTAGCCCAGTGCTCTTTGAATAAAAGCAGACCTTATTAACTGAGAGCAATCAGTGTGTGCTAGTCCTGAGCCTGAGGTCAGTGGGTAGATCAACCTCTGACCTATCCACTGTGTGGTTCACCGCTGTGGAGTCCGAGGACTCTAAGGCTCCCGGGGATACTTGACACCCACAGTCCCTTCCCTCCAGCGGGGTGATTATAGTTCAGTGTGATTTGATAGTACAGAGGCAGATCTGTCTGTACAGTTTAGTGCTGTGGTTGTCTCTCCCACTCCCTTCACATTTGGGGGACACCTTCCAGCTAGAGTACTTGGTACGACAGGGGCTATGAACTGTGTAGGGGGGGGCTGGACCCAGAGAGAGCCCCAGGATGAAGGGTGACCCGCAGAGACTCCTGGTACACAAAGAAGTTATCAAAGAGATGACAGCTCTGGAGGTTATCAGACACCCCCAGTACAGGCTCAGCACCAGCACGGAACAGAGAAAAGACAAGAGTCCACAACCTCCCCTGACACTCCTCTCCAGTACAGGTCCCTGGGAAACTCCAATTTTCAAAGACTCAGGAGCCATTCCAACTCTCTCTCTTCTTTTTCCTCCATGTAGCTCCTCCTTTTCTCTTTTTAACTATACTTTTAGTAGTACTTTGACTTTACTTTGTTACAAAAGCTTTTATGTTTTACTTTTTAGTCCCCTTCATACATTTATCTTGTTTTGCTTATGCCTTTTTCATTACTGGATAATCTTTTTCTAATCTCTTGGCCTGTTCTCTTCCCTCCACAACACTCTCCTTCCTCTTGTGTATAAGCTTCCATCTCCATTTCCCACTTTTCCTGCCCCCTTGATTTTACTCAGTTTTTCATTCACATTTTATTATGTCTGTATTTCCACAAAAACAATTTTAACTTCACAATACAAGCTATGTTAGTTTTGTCATTTTCTGCTTTAGTCATTGGTCATGTAGTACTAGGCTTTAGTCAGTCTTTAGTACATCTCTGTCTTGTTCAGTTTGCTGTCCTTTGCTGTTATAGCAGTTTACTTTCTCCTCTGAGTAGTGCAGGGATCAGCTCCCAGGATGCTTATGAGAAGATCCCAAAGGACTATCCATACTAACAGATGGACAGATAGACAATCTACAGCACAGAGACCTAGAAAACACAAACAAAGCCATTCGGCTCCTCCAAAAGATCCTCAACTGCTGAATTCAAAAAGACACAGAAGTGGGTAAAATGCTGAATAAAGATTTCAAAAATCTACTTGTAAAAACGAGAATGCCCCCCAAAATATACAAACAAGATGAATGAAGTAGGGAAATCATTCAGGGCCAGGAGAAGAAAGTGGGAAACACAAACAAGAAAGCAGCAGAGTGGGCGAGAAAAGTCAGCAACAGGGAACAGAAAGTCAGCAAGGAAACTGAGCGTTTGGAGAAAAAAACAGGAGTGTTGAAGTGAAAGCTCAGTAACAATAATATAAAACCCCACAGTGGACAGCAGCACCAACAGACTTGACCAGGCAGGAAAAGATTATCAGGGATGGAGGATGGATGAGTAAATACTTTACTCATATGTGAACAACGAAAAGAAAAAAAAATAATGAATTCTGGAATATAATCAAGAGATCAAAGCCAAGAGTCCACGGGACAGAACAAGAAGCTGAGAGAAAAACTAAAGACATAAAACACCTATTCAATAAAATTACATCAGACATGTCTGCAATATGGAAAAAGAGACATTCAAACTCTGGAGAGATGTCGAATTCCAAGTATATGTGAGGAGAAAAGAGACTCTCTGTTACACAACATGGTCTAGACACCCAGACTGCAAAACAGTATTAAAATCTGTAAGATGGGCTGGAGAGATGGCTCAGCAGTTAAGAGCACTGGCTGCTCTTGCAGAGACCTGGATTCAGTTCCCAGCACCCACATGACAACTAACAACCATCTGTAACTTCAGTTCCAGGGGATCTGACGCCCTCTTCTGGCCTCCTTGAGCACTACACAAATTGGGTATACCTACCTACCTGTAGGCAATACACTCATACACAGAAAAATAAAAGTAAAAACTATTTCAAAAATAAAATAATAAAATCTGTAAGAGAAAAGCATCATCTCACTTGCAAAGGCAAACACCATCATAATAACATCAGACTTCTCAACAGAAACTCAAAGCCCACAAGAACATGAAACTATGGTTCAAATTCTGAAAGAAAATGACTGCCAGCCAAAACTGTTATAGCCAGAAAAGTTATCTTTAAAAATAGAAAGCTAAATATGGTCATTTCAAGACAAACACAAACTAAGGCAGTTCAAGACCACCAAGGCAGCACTGCAAAGGTAGTTAAAGGAAGGTAGTTAAAGGAAGAAGACAGTCTTTGTGTAGGTGTGTTGTGAGTGGTGTATGTGTGTGGTACATGCACATAAGTGTATAGGTATGCACGCACAACTGCACACATGTGGAGACGAGAGCAGAATACTGGGTATCTAGCTCTATTACTCTCCATACTCTATTATTCTACTGGCTCTGAGCCAGGTCTCTCACTGAGCTGGAAGCTCACAGTTTCAGTTAGGCTGACTGGCCAGGAAACTCTCAACATTCACCTTTCTCTGGCCCTAATGCTGGGATTACATGTAAGTGGAGCCACGATGGGCTTTTTATGCAAGTTCTGAGGAGCCAAATTCTGGCCCTCATGCCTGCAGATTAAATCTCTTACCCACTGAGCCATCTCCCCAGGCCCAGACAGACAATCTTATCAAGAGATCATAAGAAAAGAATAAATTTTATGAGAGAAATAGATGAACAGAAGAGGAGGAAAGAATCTATCATGTGTAACACAGTCAAAATAACGGAAGAAAGGAGAGAATAATCAATACCCCAACCAAGCAGAAAAACAATTACTGAAACTAAAGGAACTAGCAAGCATCTCCCAATAACATCCCTAAATGTAAATGGTCTTAACTCTTAATTAAAAGACAGATACTAAATGATGGAATTTTTAAAAAGATCTATCTGTGGTTTCCAAGAAGCACATCTCTCTGGCACAAAGAGTAAAAGTATGGATGGATGAAAGTCAACTTAGCAAGAAAATGGCCTAAAACATTCAGTGTAGCTACTCAGATTACTCAGAAAGTAGACTTTAAGGCAAAATGGGTCCAAAAAAGTAAAGAGAGCCACTGCGAGTTGATAAAGGGAACAACTCATCAAGAAGACACAATTATAAATTTACAGAACCAAACATCTGGTCTCTCAGTTTCTTGAAACAAGCACTAATGGACAAAAAAGGACAGATAGTCCTGACACAATAATAGTGGGTTCCTCAATGCCCCATTCTCATCAATAGGTCATCCAGACTTAAAAAAAAAAAATCAATAAAGAAACTGCAGGGTTAATCTACATTGTAGTTCAATATACGTAACGGAGTTTAGAGAATATGCCACCCAATGGCTGCAGAATACCTTCTTATTGGGAGTCTGTGGGTCAATCCCTAAAATGTATCACATTTTTGGCCATAAAGCAAATCTTAATACCTAAAACCAAACAAATAAACAACCCCCCCAAAAAACCCCTAAAGTAATTTCTTATATTTTATCACAATGGAACAAAATTTGAATTCAATAAGAAGATAAATCACAGCAGCTATATAAACATTTGGAGACTGACTAACAATCTTGAATGACCAGTGGATTACTGAAGAAATCAGAGAGGAGATTTCAAAGTTCTTATAATCAAATGAAAATGAAAACAACAACCAGAACCTCTGCAATGCAGCTTAAGGCAGTTACAACATGGAAGTTTATAGCTACGGGTACTTACATTAAAAAGTCAGAGAGAAGAGCCAGGAAGCTAAGTTGAAAGGAAAGGCACTTCCCACCAGGCCTGAGCACCTGAGTTTGTTCCCCAGAACCCTCAACCTCCAATGGCATGTACACACACACACACACACACACACACACACACACACACACAGGTATGCACAAATATAAATAAATACAATAAAATGCAAAAATCAGAGTGATCAAGTAAATAAATTAATGATCACTTTGAAGTCTTAGAAAACAGGAACGAGTCAAACCCAAAAGCAGCAGCCAAAAACAAACAATACCAGTCAGGGCAGAAAAGAATGAAACAAAGACTCCAAGAACAATGCAGAGAATCACTGAAACAAAGAGCTGGTTCTTTGAGAAAATCAATCAAAATTGACAAACCAGTAGCCAAACTAACCAAAAAAGAGTGTGGACCTAAATTAATTAAAGTAGAGATAAATGGGAATGTTCTGACAGATTCCAATGAAATGCAAAAGAAGCTTTTAGGAAATATGTTGAAAATGTGTGGGTTTTTTTTTTATTTTTTTCATTTAACATATTCAGTAACAAGAAAAAAAAAGGACAAATTCCTAGACACATATGACCCACCAAAAGTAAACCAAGAGGACACCAAATTAAATGGACCCATAGCAAAGAATGATACAGAAGCACAAATAAAGTCTCACAACAAAGAAAGCCCAAGATCAGATGGATTCCCTGTTGAATTCTTTTTTTTTTTTTTTTTGTCTTTTTGAGACAGGCTCTTCCTGTAGTCCCAGATGGCCTGGAACTCACTATGTAGACCAGGCTGGTTTTGAACTCACAAAGATCCCTCTGCCTCCCAAGTGCTGGGATTAAAGGCACGTGCCACCACAACCGGCTTCTATTAAACTTTCAGTAAGCGATGTGCTGACCGCGGCACTCCTCAAGCTCTTCCACACAGTGGGAAGGAAAGGAGCACAACCACGCCAAGTCTCTGAAGCCAGCATTAGCCTATCAAGCCAAATAAGAACACAACAAAAACGTAAATTATAGCTACAAATTTCCCTGATTAACATGGACACAAAAAAATTTAAAAAGTATTTGTGAACCAAATTCAAGACCATGCTAGGATCATTCACCATGATCAAGCTGGTTTCTTCTGAGGATTCAAATCAACAAAGGTATCACATCACATTTACAGACTCAAGGACAGAAATCTCATAATCATCAATAGATCTGGAAAAAGCCCTTGACAAAGTTCAAGACTCTTTCACAATTAAAGCCCTGAAAAACTAGACTAGAGGAACATACCTTAGCATAACACAGGTTATATATGAAGACCTACGGCCAACATTGACACTAAAGGAGAAAAAACTGAAAGCATTTCCTCTAAAATGAGGAATCAAACAAGTGTGTCCACTCTCTATTCCTATTAAATAGTGCTCAAAGATTTGGAGTGATAAGAGGAAGAAATGAGATGCGAAAAGGAAAGGAAGGAGTTAAATCATTATTGTTTGTTGATGACATAATTCTATTCTTAAAATTAAGACACACACCCCCGCAAGGACTCTACAAAAAGAAGAAAAATGAAAACAACAACAAAAACCCTCTTAAATTTGTCAATTTCAGCAAAATACAGGACACAAAAATCAACACACAAAACCAGCATCTGCCCTATGTAACAATAACAAATTTGTTGAAAAGGAATTCAGGAATGCATTCCCTTTAAAATAGCTTGAAAATATACTTCTTTGTATGTTAACCAAATAAATAAAATACTATCCATACCTAGGAATTAACTTAATCAAGGAGATGAAAGACCTATGTAATAAAATCTTTAAAGCACTGAAGAAAAAAATTGAAGACACATTGATTAGCAACATTAATATTGTGGAAATGGTTAAATTACAGAAAGTGATCTATAGATTCCACGTGATCCCCATCAAAATTCCAACAACATTCTTCATAGAGCTAGAAAAAAAAAACCCTAAAATTCATATTGAAATAGAAAAGATCCTAAATAGCCACAGCGATCCTTCCTTAGCAGAGTGAAATTCTGGAGGCTTCACAATACTTGATCTGAAGTTATACTCTAGAGTTATAGTAACAAAAATAGCATTGTACTGGCACAAAACAGACATATATAGATCAGCTGAATAGAATACAGGATGCAGAAATAAACCCATAAAACTGTAGCCAATTTATTTTTGACAAAGTTGTCAAAAAGAGAGTCTGGAGAAAAGACAGCACCTTCAACAAATGATGCGGGGAAAACTGGATAACCACATGGAGAAGACTGAAATTGGATTCTATTTCTCACCCTGTGCAAAAATAAATCAACTGAAAATTGAGAAACAATTTTTTTTTGTCTTTTTGAAGCAGGGTCTCCTTTTTGAAGCAGGGTCTCCCTGTAGCCCCAGCTGTCCTGGAACTCACTATGTAGACCAGGCTGGCCTTGAACTCACAGAGATCCGCCTGCCTCTGCCTCCCAAGTGCTGGGACTACTTTTAATACAAAACTTGAAACACCTCAGGATACAGGTATGAGTAAGGACTTTCTGAAAAGCCTCGACTAGCACAGAAAACAGTGAAAGCACTGGTCAGTGGGATTGTACAGAATTCAAAGGTTTCTGCCCAGCCAAGGAAATAACCAGCAGAGTGAAGAGAGCCTCTACAGAAGGGATATCTAGAATTTATAAAGAACGCAAAACCTTACACATAAAAAACAATCAGCTGGGTGTGGTGGCACACACCTGTAATCCCAGCACTGGGGAGGCTGAGGCAAGAGGACTGCAACAAGTTTGAGGCCAACCTGGCTACACAGTGAAGTTAAGGCCCAGCCTAAGCCACATAATGAGGCTGGCTCAAAAAACCAGAAACCAAATCAAAACAACAAAGCTGAGAAAACAAAAGGACACCCAAACCAAACCAAACCAAAAGAAAAGCCAGAAAACAGGCCAGTAAACAGAATCGACACATCCCACAAAAAGAAATAAAAATAACTAAAAAATATTTGAAATAACGTTTGACCGCCTTAGCCACTGGGGAAACAACACATATTTAAACCTTCACTGAGCTCCCATCTCACAGCAGTCAGAATGGCTATCAAGCACACAAACAGCAGTAAATGGTGGCAGGGATACAGAAAAAGCAGTCTCTGTGCAGTGCTGGTGGGAATGTAAACTGGGCAGCCACTAAGGGAATCAGTGTGGAAGTTCCTTCCATCCTAAAAAGAAAACTATCATGAGAACCAGCTAGACTACTCCTGGGCATGTATGCACAAGATTCTATTTTGTTGTTTTAAACAGAGTCTTAATGTAGCCCAGGCTGGCTTCAACTCGTTATGTAGCAGAGGGGAGGCTGGCCTTGAATCCTGATCCTCCTGCCTCCACCTCACAAGCACTGGGATTATAGGTACCAGCTACCCTAAGGATTCTAAATTAGCATACCAAAGAGATACTGTGCATCCCTATTTATTGCTGCACTATTCACATCAAGATATGGAACCAGTCTACCTGTCCATCAACAGACGGATAAAGAAAATTTAGTACACATGCACAATCGAATTCTAGTCAGGAGTAAAGAAAAATGAAATTGTCTTGTTTGCAGGAAAATGGACGGAACTGGAGATCATCATGTTCAGTGAATTAAACCAGACCCAGAAAAGCAGTATCCCAGAAAGGGAGGATCATGCTTTTCTCATATGTAGAATATAGGAGAACACACACACACACACACACACACACACACAAATTTTCTCTCCCCATGGGTTGGAAAGACGTTTAAAGGAAGGAAGAGAACAAGAGAGGAGGTGAGGAGGGATAAAATATCACATATTTTCCCTTATATGATGAAAACACACACACGCACATGTGTGTGCAACACAAAAGCTTTAATAAAGTGGAGAAAGGAGAACCCCAAGGAAAGGAGAGAAAAAAGGGGGAGCAGAGTGTCAAATATGAGTGAGGTAAAATGCTACATATGCATGAAATGTTATAATGAAACCCATTATTTTGTACACTAAAACAAAGGAAGTAAAGGAAGTTCTGACTGGCTCTCAACAACAACAACAAAACAAAACACAGCCATCTCTGGGATGTCAAAGCAAAGGACAAAACTGTACAGAGTGGTTTAAATACAGTCCTTTTCCACAGAAGTAGAAAAGTAGACATGACTGGACTTGGCTTGGTGCTCAGGGAGGCGCAGGACATGTAGAAAATGAACTGCAGAGCTTACTGACAAACCTCTGACACGGAATTTCAGAGTTAAGAAATAAGAAGCGCTACCTTTTGCTCATCATTTGCCAACAGAGCAGGAAATCTCCTCAGCACTTTTTATGCATCATCTTATTTAGCTCCTGAACAACTCTGTTAACTCAGATATGGAGAGGTAAGGTTGTCCATGAAAGGTCGAGCCTGCAGAGCACAGAGCCTGTGCTCTTAACCACAACACCTCCCACCCCAACCAAGCAGCTGCATTCAGCAAGCACTATGTACTGTGATCTTTCAGTCATTTTAGCCAAATTATTCCATAAAATCAGACCCAAAGTCAACAACATCTGTCATTGCTGAGCTTCAAATCAAATAGCATTATTGCCCTTATTTTAAAGAAATTACACCATAATAAACACATAGACATCACTTCCTATATGTTAGTTTGTCCTTTGGTTTTTCCTGACAAAAATAGAAACTTTACTTAACATTCTTTTTCTTAGCCTCAATTGGCAAGTTGCTAATATCAGTTCAACTTCTCTATTCCTACTGCCACCAGCCTGACTCAGGTAAAAGACTTCTAGATCAATGACAGCCACGTCACCCCAGTTGCTCAATCTGGCCCCCAGTTCTCCCCAGGTGGATCCAAGGCAGTCACTCTGTGTACGGCTTCCAGCCTGTTTTTCTCAAGGCATGTCTTCCTGCTGCCCTTCACGCCAAGTCCTGCAATGATCGTAGCTACATACAAGACAGATCTCCAGTCTGAATCCTGGCATCCAGGTCTCGAGTGATCTGCTCCTAGCCAACTTACTATACACTCAACAGTAACACCCAAATTTCTTCATAAAAACAAGAGGTAAAGATACTTAAAATGACAAAAATACTTAAATTGTAGACTAATTCTTTAGGCTCTTTTATTAATATTCTAGCCATCTTGGAATTCAGTGTTCAGATTTCCTACTACTTCTGATGAGCTGCTCTTACTAGCAGTTCTTAAGACTTCTGGCAGCTCCTAAATAAGATCTTTCTGGTAAAATCAAAGTAGAGTTAGTTTCAGAGTGTATAGTTACACAAAAACTCGCCCCAAGGCAACAACGGATTTAGACTTGAGTCTTAAGGGATAAGTATTTTGTATGTAATCTGATAAACCAGTTGGCCAATCTTGAATAGGATTATTATACTTAAAAGGATACAATCAATAATTGGTCAAAAGGAAAATGTATATACTGTAGAGGGACAAGATAAGGAAGCTTATCCATATATTTTAATCATGAGAGTTCTATGCTCTCACCGATACTATAAGGTTTAAAAAAAGTTTTGCACCTCACTTGCCTCTGCTTCCCTGGGCCTGCACTACCCACTGGCCACTCTCCTGGTAAATCAATCAGTCCCTCTGTGCCTTGACTGCCCCAGCCTCATTCACCCTCATCTCCCAGCTGGTCTCTCCTCCTAGCCTGGATCCTGTCCCATTCCTTGTACTGGTGCCCAAGACATCTGGGGAACCACCACTGCTTCTTCCTGATCCTGTGCATCCAGAGCAACTCAGTTCCTTCTCAGGTCCCCAGGAGCACTCTGGGCCTGGCCCCGCCCTCACCTCCCTCTGCTTCCCTGGTCTGCACAACCAGCCAGCCTCTCTCCCTGGAGCCGTGGGGGCCTGGTCCCGACCTCACCTCCCTCTGCTTTCCTGGCCTGCACAACCCTGGCAGTCTCTTTCCTGAACATGGGGTCTGACCTTTTGGCTTCCTGATCCTTTGCATCCAGACCAACCCAGTTCCTCAGTGCAGTCCCCAGGAGCCCTTGGGGCCGCTTCCCGCCCCCATCTCCCTTTGCATCTCTAGTCACCACCACCACCTGCCCTAGACCAGCATCTTTCCTGGGCCCTGCTCCCAGGCCAG